>NW_006432945.1:2442099-2447145 GCF_000325575.1 Pteropus alecto
CCCCTTAGGTAGAAAGTGCAGCTTTACATTTTGATAGTTTTGCCACTTGACCTAGGGGGTATAAATAGAGCCGGTAAGTGTCTTGGTGGAAATCAGCTGGCTGGGCTGCTGCTCTTCCCTGATCCCGACCCATGTGCATCTCAACCTGCCAAAAGGCCTTCACTGGGCACTTTCCTGTTCAAGGTGCTGCCTAGAGCAATTCAGATGTGGTCCCTACCCACTGGAGATGCAAGAGCTAAAGCAAATACTGTCAGGTAAGGACACAAAGACTCTCAAATTAAAAAGAAAGCTCAAAGTAGACTATAATGTGGTTGAGGTTGGATTACAAATAAGAAGCTAGGCTTCCATTTGGGCAGAAAAGTGTTAGGATAATTTCCTTTCAATTCATTCTGTACTTTAAAATTATCCAACATGCAGGTGGAGAGGGAAAGAAATTTAGAGCACAGAATATATTTATGAATCAAGAGATCAAATCAATAAAAAATAAGTGGCTGCTTCTTTAGGATTTTCTTTCATTTTGTATTTCCTTATCCCTCTTTCTGCTGGACTGAACTTTGGTTAAGAGACTATCAAGAAGAAATTCAGTCGTCCTTCTTCATTGCTTCAAAATCAAAGGAAAGCTGCTGGGGGAAATACTCCAAGTCTAGCATTAAATAACTTAGGGCAATGGTGTCACTGTGACACATAGCAAGAATGTCAAGACACATTGTACATTGCCACATGGCCCTCCCACGATAGCATCCTGAAGCACAATGAGTCAGAATGGCATTACTATAGATATAAGTTTGAATGCCATATAACTTTTAAAAGTATATCATCTGAAAACATTGTGGTTGACTGTCATTAGTAATAAATTACTCATGAAATACTTCACAACTTATTGTGAAAAAGAAATCAATATATCTTACTCAATAATAGATAAAGTTGTTCTACAGCCTATCAGGAAAAAAATGGGAAGTCCTAGCAAACTGATAAGACCTATCCCCTTGGATGAAGATGGTGACTCCTTTCAAAAACGTTATCAGTCCTCTACAAATAGCTCTCAAAGTCTGCAAATTGCAGAGTTAGGTCAACATGAGAGCCATGTAATGTAGCTTTGCCATATCACCTTGCTTCGAGGCTTATCGTACCCAAGGAATAGCCATTGTCTTTTTTGCCCACCCCACCCTCTTTCATGGATATAAACCACCTAGGCCTGGTGAGGTCAGTCAAGGAATAGAGATTGGAGAGGCCCCTAGCTTCAGCCAGTTCCCTCTATTCATTCTGACAGGCAGCTCTCAGTAAAAAAAGTCAAAAGTTTATTTTAAAATAAGGGTCAGTGGTCTTGTTTTCCAGAACAATGCAACAGAGGGATAAGATTAAAAAAGTTACGTTGGAAAGTGCTGGGGATAGCACCTGGCCCATAGTAAATGCTGTGTAAGTTTTTGCTATTATTACGATGATGACATTACGAAACTGCAGCTGAGAACTAATGCTGCCCAAGGCTATGCAGGAAAATTAGATTCGACACCCAAATTCCCTTCTTTATAAAAGGCAGGTAGTGCCACTTTCCAAAGGGACAGGGTCAGGGCTAAATGGGTGTCCAAGCATGACTCATCTAAGTCGAACAGAGCTCTTGACAGGGAAATGAGAATAAAATGAAGTGAAATGGCCCATGCCACTCACCAGGTCACCTTGGCCTCACAGTGGCTTCTTCACAAGTCACCTTTATAAGGGTAGCAGCAAATGGCTTTGAGCTGAGGTGCAGCTGAGTGGTAACTCTGTCTCATTCTCTACCTCTGACCCCCTCCAATCAAGTGTATCGATGATGAAACTTACTGTTTTTGAACTTTTCTAATTTGTCCTAATGCAGTTCTTCCGGTGTCTTACTACTTTGAGGGAGAGTCAGGGGTGGGTAGGGGCCAGGGTGACTTTCTGAGAGGGCTGAGGTCAGACGTGGCAGCAAAGAAAAGTGAATTCAAACAGTCTGGGTTCCTGACCTGGCCTCGAGGGCTGCCTGGCTCTGCAGAAAGCCTCTTACCCAGTCTAGAGCCCAGCGAACACTCATGTTTCAGCTTCATCTTTTTCAAATGACACTTAAAACAATTTCGAATACTCGTGTTGCCTACTCATGTCAATCGTAATCAAAGCAAGTGGCTTTTCTGTTTTTGACTGTGATCTACAATATACCCCTTGGCCATTATAACCCTCTCCTCTGGACACCATCCAGGCATGCACCTAGCTATTTACTTTACTTGTCCTGTCTTTTTAACACTCCTCTTCCTTATGAAGGATGATGATGCCGTTGTTTACAAGACAGCTGAATCTATGACATTGAAGGAACCAACTGACTGGAGTAGGGAGAGAAGATTTGAGAGTTGTCTCCACCCTGTTATTTTCTTGTGTCGAATCTCTCCGGCTAGATTGCAAACGTTTAAGAGCAGAAATGACTCTGAAATATTTCTGACTCTCCTACCACCTTCTCTAATTCCCTGTGGTTACAGTAACAATGTGTACACAGCTCTTGACATTTTATAAAATGCTCTAACACTTGGAGTAAAAATCTTTCCTGCCACTTACCCTAGAGACTTTAAGAAACTTGCCCACATTACCAGCTAGGAGAGGCAGAGCCAGGATCTGGACCCGGGCAGTGTGGCTTCAGAGATTCCACCCTTAGCTGCCACAGCATAGTCCTTTGCAACGCTGGGCCCACTTCTCTCTTTATCACAAGACTCACTCTTCTCCATAGACAATTTCTTTACAGAAGCTTAAATAATTGAGTTTAAGAAAGCAGAAAGGAAGGAGAAGAACTCAAGGGTCTTATTTCTGTTTACTGAGGTAAATTTCATGTAAGAGGTAGGATTTCAAAAAATGACTCAAGCCCTTTGAAAAACAATAAATGGTGTAAATTCAGATTAAATTACTTAAAAAAATAAAATTTGCTGCTCAAATACACAGCTATCTTAGGGAAGCTCTGATGGAGTTCTCTGGTAAAGTGACAGAGCTCTAGGTACATTTATTAAACTCACAAATCATTGCATGAGCAAACACTGAGCAAGTGAGAAAATCAATATATGAAAAGTCTGCCATGCCTGGTTCTTCCTCCGGGTCCAGCAGGGTGCTTCACCACCCACGTGGCGCAGAGATCACATCTTTGATCTCAACTGCTTCTGATTTTCTATGCAGAGCCGACTTGTGTCGGGTTGGAGCAAATGAAGCAAATAAGTGTTCTCTGGTAGCTGGAGGCCCAGCAGGCCACAGAGGCATGCAGGCCCCTGAGCATCTCAGGAATAATTTAGGAGCTCGTCAGCTCAGAGGAGCCCAGGCCAGCTGTGGACATAAGGACATACAAAATGGTGGGGCTGCAGCGTCCATCAGCAGGCCACAGCTCTGAGAAGGGCTAGCTAGCTGAGGATGAATTCCCCACCAGGAACTGCCTCTTAGGCCCCACCCCCATTAGGCAGAACCAGGTAACGCCGTGTGGGCTCTCTGGGATGCACTGACAGCTTGGGTATCACAGCTTCACATTTAGCAACCAAGTGGCCCACGATGACACCATGAACAGGCCAGGAGAGGAGCCTGAGGAGACAGTGAGTCAGGCAAGCTCTGTGCACAAGCTCCGGAGCTCTTCCCGGCTACTGGTGTCCACACTGCCTTCTGCCCTTGCAGAGCTCCCACAGCAGAGCATCCTTGCTCTGCACTGTGCCACAGCCTGGCCAGTTCACCTGTTGTGTGTTCGTGGCTCAGGGCCAGAGTTCTTCCCTCTTCCTGCCTTCTAGGACAGAACGTTGTTCAGTCTTCTGCACACAGGAAGCCCCTACCCCTTCTGGATTAGGTGATGGGTCATTCAGAGCTGAGGGGGCAGCAGCTTTCTGAGCTAAATCCTTCAGATGCACAAAGCCCCTCTTGAGCTGTCAGAGTTGAAGAGACAAGCTCCTTCCTCCTTGCTTTTGGTGACAGAAGAACCAGGGGATCAAGTTATCAATTAAATGAACCAAGCTAGATGGAAAACGAAGTATCACTTGGCAAGGCCTAATTCTTTTGTCTTTCTCGCCTCAGATTCCTAGAGAAAATGTACTTCTTTCCTTTCTCAGAAAGCTGTGCAAATCGTATAAAGACTTTCTGAATAGAACTCACGTCAAATGAGCTTAAATTTGGAAAATGTTCTGACTTGAGGAAGAAGCAAAGCTTATGGGAATTTGGCTAAGCATTGTAGTTACCTGAGGGTTAATCCAGACTGTGATGGGGGCTACAATGCAGCCCTGTGCTTGTCTCGTTATGTGCAGATGAAGTAAAGGATGTGAGTGCCCCCAGGAAGCCCCCTTCCTCCTCAATTACTTGCCATACTGGCCTGTCACAAAGCCTAAAATTGCACCATTAGCAATTAATAAGGTTCTGCATTAATGTTTTCACTTGAGTGAATTCAAGATATCACTATAGTTATTAAAACGGCATTGCTCCTTGAGGATAAGCCACACCAGCTGTGGGCAGGTACCAGGTACTCTTGGGATTTTAAACTTCATTGGCCATAAGGAAGACCTCATATGACTGATAGTCAGGGCAGGGGACACGGGTACTTCTGAAGATAAGAGATCAGGGTAGGGCTGTGAAGGGAGAGATTGGTTGGAGTAGGGGATACAAATTCATTTGAGTTGCATAACAAAGAAGGGAAGAGTATGGGAGGATAGGCTAGGAGGGTAAGTCTTAGCTGCTTCACTGTTCTGGCCTGTGCAGGGTTATAAGTAAGTCCTCTTTCACTTTTTATCTCCAACAAATAAACACCTGGAAAATCTTCAACTAGTCTTTCTATTTCTCACATTTCAGAAGACACTCTGCTCCCCTACAGAAGATAAAAAAACAAAACAAAACAAAACAGTTGCTGGCTCAGACAGCTCTGTCCATGGTGCTACCAGACAAGCTTCTGAAACTTGTGACAAGAAATCATAGACTTCCAACGAACAAACAGAATTCAAATTTAGGTGTCTGTTGTCTGTCATTACTTATACTGCACTCAATTCCAAAGGGTGACTGACTTACGAGGCAGATGCATTGGAGGAGTTGTGGCCA
>NW_006432945.1:2447212-2447817 GCF_000325575.1 Pteropus alecto
CTCTCAGGCAGCCCCCACCTGCAGACACCTCACCAGAACCTGTTTTTACCTTGGGGGTCAGAACACTGGCTTGCTGAGCTTCTTAAATCTTCCCACTAAAACATTCCAGAAGGGACATGGAGCAAGAGGGAAAATAGAGGCCCAGCTTAAGGCCCATCAAAAATGCAACGTTTATTTCTTTAAGTCTTACATTTATCTTACAATTAGACAGAGTTTGCAGTCTACTCCATAAAGCCTCTGCTTTTATTCTTACATAATTGCCTCCAAGTTTCTGGATACAATGGACTCTAGGAAGCAGCTTTTGGAGCAGAGGCAGGAACCTTCCCGGGTGGCTCAGCTTCCTCTGCCATCTGAGCCATATGTGGGCATATGCCAAGCTCTGTGGCAGAAGGAGGGTAGGAAGCCACAGGCCCTGACTCTGTGATGGCCTACTTGCTCACAGGGCTTCTTAGGACCTGGAGAGGGTGTCCATTTAAACCTTAATAGTTGTTTGAAAGATTAAATGAAATAATAAATGTGAAATGCTAGGCACTCAAGAAATGTTAGCCATTAATATTAATATTTCTCCTCCTCCTCCTATGTAGTTAAAGAAAAAAGACCACATC
>NW_006432945.1:2447869-2459195 GCF_000325575.1 Pteropus alecto
ACTACAAGGCTGTCCGCAATCAGCCACCATCTAATTCTCCAGCCTCATTTTCGGCTTCTTCCTCCCATCCACTCATGCCTCAGACTCCACCATTAAGTCTGGAATGATTAGGGTCCCCACACTTCCCAGATTCTTTCACACTATGGGGCCGCTGTGCATGCTGAGCACTCTATTTGGAACATCCACTGCACAGCCTCCCATTCCACCAATGAACTCTCTCTCACCTGATGAGACCCAGAAGGAGGCAACACCTTGTTCGTGAACTTCTCAGCGCCTCTGGTATCCGTGGACCTAGTGTGTGCCCCAAGAGCCTTGTCCCCTTCCCCCCAAGCATCACCACCACTTAGGCTTAATTACTCAATTCAGCTTTTCCTAAAAGACCAAAACAAAGAAGGAAAGGCACTCCAGGAGGGGCCAAAGCCAAGTGGAGACATGGTCTTTCATTTTCAGCCTCCCCATGCCCTAACGCCTGGGTCTCCACCAGAGACTTTCCAGTGGGAAGTAGGGAGCCAGAGACCACAGCGACAAGCATCTATGCTCAAGATGCTGGTGGAGAGTGGTCTCAGCTACGTGGCTCAGCCACAGAGAGGGCAACGATGAGAGGAGACAACCAAAGGGAAGAGACCGAGGAAGAGAAAGAAACTCATCTGGTGCAAAAAAAGAAGGTGGGCTTTTGTAGGGTGGGTGTGTATTTTTACCTTTTCTCTTCAGGAACAAAAGACTATATGCTTATCTACCTTACTTATTGGTATTTAGAATTATGGACTTTAGTCCTTCATTCAGTTAATATGATTAGGTCAATTAACATTTATACTCTTCTACTCAGGATTCAGACCTCTGACCTCTTCCCTTTCCTGTGGATATTTACTCCAGGCCATCTCATTCAAAGTCTTGTGGCTTTATAATCACACACACACACACACACACACACACACACAAACACACACTCATGACTCCCACATGTATATGGTCAGCCCAGAATTTCCCTTTGATCTCTGATTCTGAATTCCTGATTCCCACCTGGGCCTCCCTCACACATCCCTCAAACGTTATCTTTTAAAATTCTTTGCCAAATTTCTTTGCCAGCTTAGTAACAATTCCACCCTTCTAGTTAGTCAGGCAAAAGGCCTTGCAACTGTCCTCCATTCTTGCTCATAGTCACCCAGGAAATTCTGTTGTGGCATCTGACCCCTTTTCTCTATGTCTTAACTGCTGGGCCAAGTCACCATTACCTGTCATCTGGATGCACAGTGTTTTCCTCACTGATCTCCCTGTTTCCACCCTTGCCCACTCCACTCTGTTCTCAACACGACTGCCAGATGGACCTTTTCAAAATCCAAGGCAGAGCACATTACTCCCCTGCTCCAAAGTCCTCCAACGTTTCCATCTGCCTTAGAGTAAGGGACAGAGACATCCACGTATTGTCCGACAAGGGTGACTCTCTCGCCTCCACTTCTGATTTCATCTCCTTCCACTTTCCTCTCACTGGTTTCGCCCTAACTTTATTGGCCTCTTCGCTTTCTTCTGGACACTCAGGGCCTTTGCATTTGCTGTGTCCTCTGTGTGGACCCTCTTCCCCAGATAGCTACATGATCTGCTCTCACATAATTTGGATCTTTGCTCAAATGTCTCCTAATCCACGAAGGTTTCTCTGACCACCCTACGTCAAGCGATCCATGAAGTCACCAATTTTCCTCACTGACGTGCCCCTGACACACAACACAGCCTAACACATCACAGACATTCATCACACATTTTTGAACTAATTAGGAAATCTAGCTAAAGTTGGACATATGACCCAAGCTGAGACAACTGGGCTTTCTCTCTTGGCCATTTTTCTCTCTTCCCTGAGAAATAGGAAGAGAGAAAAATCAATTGGAACAGATCTACCCCACCACCAGTGGTGTGCTGATAGTCTTGTGCCTGGTTACCTGGTCTGCCCTGAATCCTATTATTTTCTCAGCCTGATTTTTCAGCCATACCTTCAATTTTGTGAGCTACTCTACCTCCATTCAAAAAAGTATCTTTTTTTCCCCCTCAAATTAGCCAGTGTCACTTTCTCTTGCTTGAAACTTAATGGCTTTAATTGATAGGTTATCATCTTAATTCTCAATTTCTCTACTCTTCCATTCTCAGCCCCTCTCCTGCAGCAAAACTGTGTCATACTTCATGAGGGTTCTAATCAGACTAGTTTAGTTGCTTCGCTACTGACATTCTAAGACCTTTCCTCACTCTAAAATTCTACTAGCCTACAAAAATAATATTGACAGGCTCTCATATTCTTTTATGCCTCTAAAATGTGGGTTTATTCCTCATTTTACTAAAAAGAAAATAAAAGCCCAAGAAGTTAAAGTGGGAGATTGTGTGAAGAGTCCAGAATACAGAGCTGTGCCAAAGAAAAGTACACAGAATTCAGAGGGTAATTGGCCAATTATGTGCTCAAAAATTCTCATTCTCAGTTCTGGGAAGGGCTAGAGCAATAGAATCAGTTGTCTTCCTGCACAGTGTCTAGGATTGAGCCCTTCATCCTACATCATAGCTGCTAGAATAAGATAACTCCCCCCACCCCAGGTAACAGCTGGAGGCTTTCACTAGACTATATGGTTTGCTATCTTGCCTTTGCGAAGACATGTCTTCCTATGGAAAATCCTCAGAGATTACGCCAACCTGGCAGGACCCAAATCCCCCATGAGCCTTGTCTTTTGGGCTGATCCTGCAAAATTTCTCTGACATCACCAGACTCATTTTCACAGAAACGAGACCAGCAGGGGTCGGGAAGAAGGAAATGCAGAGATAAAAGCTCCTTAATAGTCTGGGGTGAGTGCCCACTGACAGCCTTTCTCAACTCTAAGAATGCTTGCAGTCTTGTTTGGAAATAGACCACAGGGCTGTAGCCAAAGTGAACTTCCAGTCTAAGTTACCTGGGAGTTTAGAAGTCACCTTAACTGTATGACAGATGGTCGATCAGCACCCTGGACAGTGTCCCCTGTGAGCGAGAGGCAGGTGGACCAGAGAGCAACCTGAAGCCAGCTCCAGGACACCGCATTAAATATCCTGCAGGCAGAAAAGCCCAGTTGTTCCATCTTAGTCTCTGTCCTAAAGATCACCCCAGGATACCAGGAGGAAAGTCAAACAATGAACGCAAACAACAAACCAAATATCTGCAGCAACTCCACAGAATTAATAAGAAGAGCTGAAGGATAGGAGCTGAATAAAGATAGTAAAGCTTTTTGGAAAAAGTGAGACCTACCCAGGGATTTTAAGGAAGGGAGGGGCTTGCTGTGATAGAGAAGGGTACACAAGGCAGGAGGGCACACGCAGATAAAGATGAACCAGACAATCAAGTCTGATGAATTTGTTTCCGTCAATACATTCAAAGGGTTCCCCACAACCCCAGGAAACACCGTCTCTGAAAAGAATGTCCCACCCTGTTTTCTTCAAATGACATTCAAATATAGTCTTCAAACAGAGTTGCAAAATTAACTCTTTGATAAAGCTATTTTTATTCCTTCCTATTTTTTTTTAAATGGACTTTTACCTTCTAACAATGGTGAGTATATTTAGACCTGAATAAAGCCACACAATATGGGGCTTCTCACTTCTAGTACCAACTCTCATGATTATCCAATTCTATTGTTTCTGGGTATATTTTTTCTTTCTTTTATTTCTAGATCCTCAGTCCTACACTGCCAGAAGCTGTTCTCTTCTGGAAAGCTTTTAGAATTTTACTTACGGGCTGCCTCTGTCTTCTGTCTCTCATCCTTTGTAATTTGCCTGTTAGGATTTAATTAGGCCAATTTGAAATAGTCATCTCCTCAGGTTACTTGCCTTCTCTTTCTCTTTCTCCCTACTTTGAGAAAAAGGCTCTGATTAAATTTTATAATTAAAAAAATATTTTTCTTTATTAATGAGCCTTTGAGGAACCCAATTCAGGCTTGCGAGAGCCAAAACAGCCCCAGCACGTCTCTTTTCCATGGTAATGATAGGGAGTGAGGAGGAAAGGGGGGAGGGATGAACAGCATTTTTGCCACAATGGAAATGAGGAAGGGATCAGAGCCTCAGGCAAACCCAAGTCCAGACACTAAGATATGGGAAAAGTAAGCTGTCTCGAGCCCAAACTGAAAGCAATACTTTCAATTATTCCTAATCAGAGTGAACAGGGTGCCTGGTTTCCTCGAATATGAAATTATCTCTAAAATGACTATATTAACGTCCACCTGAGAGGGTGCTTGTTCATTTAAATTGGCCCATTACAGGTTTTGATAAACTGGTCACTGGGATCCTTCATGTGGTGGAGGTATGTGTTGCCAAGTGTAAGCTGGAGGATGTTCTGAATCACATTGCTGCATGATCCAGGATAATGAAGACATAAAAAAATAATAGAATACTGCCAAACTTTCTCTTCACTTTGGCTTCTGTAAACATAGAGTTTACCAACAATGGCATGAATGAATTTGTATTACTAAACTGAAACACGCTGGTAAATATAACATGCCACGGATAAACGTGCAAGAAAATACCAAAAGACAAGAGAAATGCAGAGGGATCCGACCCTTCCTGAGCGGTCTTGGTCCTCAGCCCTGCTGCTTGAACTGTGGGAGAGGCAGAGCCAAGAGGAAGGAGACGGGAACACAGCAGCTGTAGGAGACGGGGCTGGGCGGAAGGGAAGACTCGGACCATCGTCCTTCCTGTGCTCCGAGCCCTGGGATCTTGACACCAAGCTGCACCTGAGCAATTGTTCTACCCCAGCCCTGCTGCGGGGAAGCAGGCTAGAGGAGGATGGAGGAGCAGGTGGTGCACGGAAGGCCCTCACGTTGCACCCTACACCAGAGATAGTGCACCCCATCGTGGGGACAGCCCACGATGTGTGCTGGGGAGCGGCCTTAGGCACCGAATGCAAAGAGGGCGCACAGCCTGCCAACCTGCAGGGACAGCCGGGCGCTTACTGCTCCCCTCGATGATGGTCTGCATTAATGATCTCGACATCAGTGTGGGTGTGTTCTAAAGAACCACATAAAGGAACCATGTTGGGGGTCAGCAGAAGAGCACAGCTAGATTAAAGAGAATGAACAGGATTCCCGGCAGGCAAGATCTTGCTTAATTTGCCTGAAGTAAATCAATTGGAGATAGTGCTCTCATAACTCCTGGAAGGAAGACAGCTGGGTGAGCTGCTGAGGCTGAATCAGAAAGTCACCCACTGGAACCCAGGGCAAGAAGTGACGGTGCTCCACGAACACAGGCCTTCTCAGAAGCACCCAGTTAGGTCACGGAAAGGCCGAGAAAACAAAACCAGTGAAGAAAATGACAAGGGATCAATTCTAGTCACCATGAATTCTGAAGGAATTTTATATTTTATTTCCGGGAATTTGGCTAGAACAAATCTTATTTGATTTCTGAGAATTTGGCTGGAGTAAATCTTAGCAAAAGAAGACCAAGGGTTCAAGGTGACCTTTGGCTAAAGAGAGGTGTCATAAAAGGACTCCCCTCATTTGGTCAGAAGCCCTGATGCACTAGTACTCACAGCCGTTATCTCTAAGTTCCCAGGGGAACCATGTTGGGGCACAGCAGATGGGAAGTGGGGTTCTTGGCCTGAGTGTCCCACAGTCCTCAATTTCCTGTGAGCTGGATGAGGCAGCGCCCAGACCTCCCCATTGCTTGTGTTTCTCCTAGCACAGTGCTGAGCACTCTGCGGTTACTGTGGGACACGGATGATTTTGAGGGAGAGCATTGTGGTTCGGGTCCTACCCTACTGCCTCAGGCACTTTCCCAGGAAAGGACAGTAAATAAAGGCCTTGATTATGTCCCTAATGCCCTCCCAGCTCTCATCTCTGGAGAAGGGCTCATGGAGCTGTCTGGAGGATAAGCACACCTGGAAGGAAGTTTGATGAGCTGTGGGAGCCCAATGCAGAGCAAGAGTAAGAATAACGTACCTGAGAGATTATTAGAGTTATGAAGAGAGAGCAGAGAGGCTCCGTTCATGGTCTGAGTGTGTCTGTGTGTTTTCAGGGGTAGAGGCTGCTGCAAAAATATTTCAAAGCATCGTCACTGGCCTTATGTATAAGTGTAGAAGATGTATTGCGGCAGGAAGGAAATAAAGAAAGAGGACAGAGAGAAAAGCGCTGAGAAGAAATAAAGAGTCAAGGAAGGGGGCCGTCTGTAAACGTTTCACGTGATAAGTTACACAGAGATTACGTCACAAAAGATGGGGGAGAAATGTGAGCCTCTGACCCAAGCGTGGGGCCTGAGGAGAAAAAAGAGATGAGAGACTGGAGTTGGGGGCCTGTCGGACAGGGCAGGCTGGCATTTCCTGGGGATGTCGGGAGGGCACTGTGTGACCGGTTGCCCTTGGTTTGCGCAGAGGCTGCTAACTAAACAAGGCAAGGCAGTCGGAGTGCCCTGGGAGAGGCTCCTGGGTGAGATGGCGGGATCACGGCAGCTTTCTCAGGAGGCCCACGCCGCCTCCTGCAGGCCTCTGGTCAGGTCTTCAGTCAAGTCAGCTCTTCCTTTTGGGTAGAAAGAAGTGCTCCCCGGCTCTGCGTGTGCCTGGGTGGTCCTGGGGCAGAGACCTGGACTCTTTGCAGGCCTAAGAAGGCCTGATAGTCTGGGGGTGCTGGTTACCAGCAGAGGAAGGAGCTGGGGAAGCCTCGGGGCCTGCCAGGAAGCCAGGCTGACTGCATGGGGCGAGGGATGGGAAGTCCAGCTTGAGAGCGCCTGCTGGGTTGCCTGGGGACAGGACTGCGGCCCAGGCAGCCTCCTCAGCCCATCAGGAGAGCTCAGAGGCTGGGGGTGGGGGCTTCAGCAGCGGGGAGGCATTTTCGTCCTGCTTTGGGGCTTTCATTTCACCCTTTCGTGTCTGAGTGGGGAGTGAGGAAGGACAAGAGAGTGCACATTATAGTAAAACGTTTTAAATTTGGGTCTAACTAATTAGTATTCATGTTGGAAAGGACAGGGCTGCTTTGTACTAGTATTCTTGTTGGAAGATTTAATGAGCAGATGAATAAGCACCTGAGACTTGGGAAGAAGATAAGGTCCTGGAGGAAGACACAGTTTGTCCCCATCTTTCACATGCAAATGGCTGTTCTTCTCCAGAGCAATTTCACCTTTTGGTTAAAGTCGACCCCACTCGAAGGCAATATTTGTTGTCTAACTCATTACTGACCAGGCTGAAATGTAATAGTATTCTATAGTTTAGGATTTTGCTAATTCTTATTTGGATACTCTACCAATTGCTTTCCATTTGTGAAATTAGACCTATTTATCATCATAAAAAATAATCTATTGTACGCTGACTGGACATGTAGTCATGACACACGAAAAAACTACATAAATATGATTTAACCCCTGAGGAGAGATCCGCTGCTAGGAGACAAGTAAGTAAAGCAGCTTTGGAGTGTGTGTGAGTGTGTGTGAGTGTGTGTGTGTGTATGTGTGTTCAGGGACAACAGCATCACTGGCCACGTGCCTTGGCTCTGCCAGAGGCCACAGCTGCAAGGGCAAGCAGGCTAGGTCCTGGGGTGATGCATCGTGTGACAGGTCAACAGGAACCAGCACGTCATTCTCCTGAGCCCAGGCAGACTGTGGGGATGGAGTGGGAGGCTGAGGATCTGGCTTCTCTTTGCCCATGATCTCAACCCCTTCATGCCCAACCTTGACCACCAAACACAAAACAAAAGAAAATACGCGAAACTCAATCTGCCTTGGATCCACTTTTAAAAGACCAGAAGGAGAAAAAAACAATCTATGGTTAGTGGAGGATTTATGAAGCAACTAACCATTATGCGCAGAAGTACACATAATCCCCAAACCATAATCCCTGCCCTTAAAAGTCTTCGGTGTGTTTCAGAGATAGCACAGTGCCAGCCCAGGGCTACATATTAGGGAGAAACTCATAACTGGGGAATGATAATAAAAAGAACCAACAAAAATTAAAATGTTATGCTACTGTGTGAATTACACAATCATATAAATTATTAAAGAATTTATTATATAATCATATGTCATTATTATATAATTTATTATATAATTTATTATATAATCATATGTCATTATTCTACTGAACATGCTGCTCCCCTAGGAGGTGCCAGGCCCAGATCAAGCAGCATAGGACCTCCTGGAGGAACCCCAAACCCTGTACCAAAGACCCCCTGGCCCACCCACCCCAGGGCACCGATTCTGAAGTGCTTTTCTAACTGGGGGCTGTGGGGACATTCTTACCCTCCCAGGCTGGCTGACACTACATGGCTCCTGTCACCCCAAGGCCTCCCTGTACCAGTCCTCTCAGCGTGGCCTGCCTCTCCCCAGCTTTCTTCAAAGCCTCAGCCCTGCAATCCTCACCTGGTCTCCCACACTGAGAACCTCGGTGTCAGGGTGGGAAAGGGTCTTCGATGTTACCTCCTCCTGCAGGTCCTCACCTCTCACCCTGAATGTGCCCCCGAGAGGTTGCCTTGTTTTGCCATCAGAGCCCCGAGTGATGACAACGTGAGTTATTTCCCCGTGGGAGTGACCTCTCTACACCCCAGGGGTCAGATTTGTTGGGCCTCTCCACAGCCTCTGCCCTTCGGGGAAGAACAGTGGTACTGGCGTAGGGACATACAGAGCCCCTGTCCTTGAACCCATATCCTCCACCTCCAAACACCATTTCCTTTCCATTAGCTCACCTGCCTGCAGTGGGATGGTGAACGACCTTGGGTTTCCTCATGCAAGGGCCTCAAGAATGTTCCACTGATATGTGGCCAAGGGGCGCTGTCTCTGCATATGTCAACTAGAGCTGTTTACAACAGCCCTGCTTGCTACTCAGGGTGCCCTTCAAAGTGCCATCCAACCAGCAACACCAGCCTGTTGGACATGAAGAATTTTGACCCCTGCCCAGACCTACCAAATTGGACTCTGTATTTTAAGAAGATCACAGCTGATCTGTGTGCACATGAAAGGTTGAGAGACACCATTTTACAGAACCAACCCAGGGGAGAGACAGCGCCCCTTGGTCACTTGTCAGTGGAACATTCTTGAGGCCCTTGCATGAGGAAACCCAAGGTCGTTCACCATCCCACTGCAGGCAGGTGAGCTAATGGAAAGGAAATGGTGTTTGGATGTGGAGGATATGGGTTCAAGTTCTAGTTTTGCCACATACTCCCACATTTCACTTCTCTGAGCCTCAGGTTCTCCATATGGGACACAGGGGTAATAATTATACAAACTTCACAACGTTGTTGCAAGAATCAGATGAGATAAAATATCTGATGAAAGTGCCTTGCTCCAAGTAAAGAGGGGTACAGATGTTAAAAGCATGTGAGCTCATACAAAGTCATGCACATGGTACAGAGTTTGAAGCCAGGGCACCCAAGGGCAGCAACAGGTAGGTCCTGACAAGTTCATCTGGGGCACAGAGGGAAATTCAGACACAGCTTTGGATCTGATAGAAACTGAGCCAGGAACCAGGCTCAGGAATTTAACTTCTCCCAAATCTCCAGTTTTGTAAGCCAAGTCATGGCAAAGGAATCGCGGTCTTCTAATTGTACTTTAAAATCTCTTAAGCTGTAGGTGGTGGCTTTTTTGTCCTATTCATAGCTGGGCAAGGGTGGGATTATGGGGAATCAAAGGATAAAGATGGGAATTACAGGTCAAGTAGGGACCAGGGGTGAGGACGTGCCAAGATTTCAGAGGCCTCTTCTCCAGGTTGTCTTGCTTAAAGCATTTGTGTCATGTGCTCCCCAGAGCAGACAGCGTGTACAGATACCCTTAGGATCCAAGTTTGGTAAGGCTAGTAAAAAATATTAGAGCTCACCTAACTTCCTCATTTTACAGTTAACAAAATTGAGATTAGTTACTTGTCCTAATGGCAAAAAAGGTAGAACCCAGGTCCTCACAACTCATCCAGGGCACCAGGTGCTTTCCCAGGGGGTCCCGCTCCATTCAAGCACTTAGGCGCTTCCAGGGGAAGAAGGATGAAGTGGTGATGAGCTGGTGAGAGGAGTCTCCTGGGACAGCTTTATGGAGGGGAGGCATCTTTGAGTTGGGCTCTACAGAGGGGAGGGTCTTATCTGGGATCCAACCCTCCTAGGCCCTCTTTGCTGTGATAAAGACAGGGTATTGGGAGGAGTAAGGGCAGGACATATTTGTCATACTCTAGAAAGATGGAGCCTGACATACAATTCACTTCACTCAGGAGAGCCTGGGTGTAGAGTAGGGAGATCTGTGTGCCCAAGACTAAGGAGTTTCTTAGGATGTCCCAGAACAAATTGGGGGAGCTGTTTGGCCCAGCCTGAGGGTGCCTGCTGGAAAGAGGTGAAAGAGAAGGTGAGCTGAGAATGTGGGGCTGGAATTCCCACCTGCGAACTTTAGACTTGAGCAGCAAAGGCAGAGAGAGTGACAACTTAGTTGTGATTCTAGTAGCTTAAATTATTGTCTACTAAGGCCATGTACAGCGTGAAGAATAAAAATATGAGTAAGTCCTCCAAATCCAGAGGAAAATTAGATATGTGCTTAATCACATATGAAACTGTGAGTGATGCCTCCTCTAAAGGAGAAACATAATGCCATGGAAAGACAAATCAAAGAAGCGAGAGATTCTTGCTGGATGTACACTTGGCGAGTGGCAGGAGGTAGAATCTGAGCTGGGTTTTGAAGGCTGGATTGGGTTTTGATGGGAGGGGCTGAGGTAGGTGAAGGACATTCCCAAGGAGAGGACATGTGTGGCAGTAAGTACGTAGCTTATTCTGTCGTACAGAGGGTTCTGGGGATCAGACAACAGCTCGAAGGTGCACTGTGCCCTCCTGCTGGAAGTATAAGTTTACACGCGATCCCAGGTCTGGGTTTTATCCTCAGGCTGTGGGGAACCATCGAAGGTTTTAGAACAAGAACATGACAGAGATTAGAGCTAGCAGGTCAACACAGGCTTGTTCTCAACCATCTGCGTGAAGGGGAGTCGTGCCCCTTAGGTATTACTAACTAACGTCTCACAACCTCCACTCGCAGGAAGTTCTCTCTAACGTCTCACACAAAGCTCTCTCCTGAGATCCTGATGCCTTCTGTGCCTTGTGACTCCGTCAAACTGAGAGTTCCACTGGGTTCTAAATAGACACTACCCATGAGAAAGTGAAGGAAAATGATAAATGACTCTGAGATTAAAAGATTACCCAAATACTTGGACCTTATTCCAAGAACTATCCAGAAAAAGAAACATAACTTAAATAAGATTATTTCTTATGGAAGAAAAAAAAAAGAAAACTCCTGTGCTGGGCAAGTGTTCAAGGAGGAGGAGGAGGGGGAAGTAAAGGATGAGGAGGCGGAAGAGTAGAAAGGAAGAAGTGAGGGAAGAAGATGGGGA
>NW_006432945.1:2459206-2460424 GCF_000325575.1 Pteropus alecto
TCCTGAGTTATGTTACATCTCCCCAAAGGATGTGTGCAAGTCCTGACCCCCAGCACCTGTGACTGTGACCTTACTTGGAAGTAGGGTCTCGGCAGTTGTAATTAATTTAAGGATCTCAAGATGTGATCATCCTGAATGTCAGGTGGGTCCCAAATCCAATGACTGGTGTCTTTATAAGAGAAATCGGGGAGGAATTTGACATATGCAGGCGAGGGATGAAGGCTACCTGCATGTAGAAGCAGAGATTGGAGTCATGCTTCCACAAGCCGGGGAACGCCAGGAGCCACCGGAACCTGAAAGAGACAAGGAAGGCTTCTCCCCGAGGGCCTCCAGAGTGAGCATGGCTGTCTCTTTTAGGCCTGACACACACACACACACACACACACACACACACACACACACACACACACACACACACACACACACACACACGGCAGCGGCACTGCTGGCGGACCAGTCCACCGGGAAGCCTGTAAACTCCCTGCCATGGGTGTGAGACGGGCGCGCACGAAACGCACGAACAAACGCTACCTGGCTCTGCAGAAGGAGACAACAGCCAAAGCCTACACAGTGACCGAGGGGCAGCTGCTTACGCTCTGAGCACACAGAGCCGTGGGACAGAGGGGAAGGAGGAGGCACAGAACACAGGGGGTGCTGCCCCCGCCCCACAAGGCAGGGGATGCACCTCTGCTCTCGGGTAGGTTGGGGCTGGTGGAAATGGAAGCCCTACTTGAAAGGATCGCTTATAGATTCCAAGCAGTTTTGTCACTGGTGACCACAGATAATTAGGAGCTGCATCCAGCACTACTTCACAAGCCTCGAGCTGAAAGCCTCCTGTTCAGGTTCTAACCCGAGAGAAGTGTCAGAATGGAATTAGGAAGAGCTTAACCACAAAGCCCAGGATGAAAACCCTGGCAGCTTCCCAGACGCCTTCACACGCAGCCTGATAGTGAAACAAAGCCACTCTGCTGCTGGGCTCGTCCGGCCTTGAGGCGAAGGACCGGGGAACGGCGCGTGGCCTGCAAGCCCTTCCCTGGGTTTCTCTCCCAGCCCGGCTCCTGGTTTGGGGTCAGCAAAGGCACCTGCCTCCCTGGGCAAGGAGCTGGGCTGTGCAGAGCAGACACGAGGTCCTCTCTTCAGTGAATGGTATTTGCAGAATCCACTCGTCCTCTTGGAACGCTCCAGTCACCGTAGCCTCTGCCTTTGTTGTTCAGTCCC
>NW_006432945.1:2460450-2470812 GCF_000325575.1 Pteropus alecto
TCCGAGAACAAAGGAACGTGGCTTCCACGGAGAGCAAATTTCCTGAGTCCTCTCCAGAGCCGAGTGAAAATCAACCAGAGACCGTGTCGAAGGAAAGCAGCACCCTTCACGCATCCTGAGTCTTCTATCGTTTCTTTCGTGAAATAAGGTTCAATGAAATTTCTGTGGTGAAATTCTTCCCAGTGCTTGAGTGGGGAGACCTCAGAGAGGCCAGGCTGCCAGCTACTGCGCGGCCGCCGCTAGCTGTGGAGCCCTCGGGGCTATACTTCCCTTCGTCAGGATTTTCAGCATTTTTTTTTTAATTGGGATATAACTGACAGATAACATTCTATTAATTTCAGGGATATCACATAATCATTAAACATTTGCATATATTGCTAAGTGATCACCACGATAATAAGTGCATTAACTTCCCTCACCGAGGATTTTTAGTATTCTGTGCCATGTCCTAACTCTGCAGGTGATCCCTTCTTTTTCCATATTATTCTTCCATTCCCTGCCATCTGTCATAGGCTGTGTCTCATGTCTGGGGAAGCCTCCCCCTGACGACAGTCATTGGGACCCCACTTTGCTTCTCTATTCACCCAGATGGTTACAGGTCCAGCAGGGTTAGGATGCACCATCACACCTCGCCACCGGCACGCACCAAATGTACAATGTGCTCCAGCCTGAGGAGTGCTGGATTTGAGGTGCTATAACACGCACGACTATCCTCTATTAAAAATTCTCACTCTGTGAACCAGGAGGTATCTTCATGTCTAAGCATTTATAAGGAGTGTGCTGGGAAATACAGCAGAATGCAGGCGCTGCTGCAAATAGATCTCCAAGGGATAGACACCACCTTCAGCATGCTGCCTGCAGCTAGGGGCGTTTTAAAAATTAAATCTGTCCTGAAAGATATTCTGGCTCTTGCTACTACAGGCAGCCCAGGGACAGTCAGGTAGATGCAAAAGCCTGGAGTGAAAGGTGTGAGGCGCTGCTGGGTCCCTATAACACTGCCAAGTACCTTGGGAATGAGGGTGGAAGAGGCAGGAAGCTCACGCTGGCCTCTGGAGGGCATCACATTCTAGTCCACATTCATTCACTTGTCCTTGGGGTCTCCAGACACCTCCAGAAAAGGAGAATCCCAAAGCTGCCCAACCCTGTAAGTCTGGGACAAATTCCCTCCTGGAGCCTTCGGGCTACCTCCTCTTAAGTAAAATCGGATTCGCAGATTCCCTCTCTGACGTTAAGGCCTCTCCACAGCCCTGGCCATGGTATGGGTCATCGCCTGACTCTGCAGCAGCCTGCCCAGCTGCAAATCTCTGGTGAAACTGACCACCCAAGTGCCAGCTGAAGGTCATTCCTCTGGCCTCTCATGATGGGCTGAAACAAATTGCTGCTCTGACTGTTCCTGCCACAGACCATTAACAAGGTTTTATATCCCCTCCGCGGGACCAGAGTGGATCCATATGCAAAAGAGAAACTTGCAAAAGAGGATCTCTCTGCCTTATTTCCCTCCATCCTTGGATAAGGTAACTTGTCTGCATCCCCTTCCCCCATCTCTGAACAAACAGCGGACCCTCCAATGCCATCAGCTATCTAGCTCTGTGGTGCTGGGGAGGTCCAGATACCCTTAGACAGCGGCCAAACGTCTGCTCTGTAACGGAATCATACAGAAGACAGGCAGGGCAGGCTGCAGCCTCCAAAGCCACTGTCTGGCTGACATCCTCCTCCGGGGGAACTGAGGGTGTATGAGCCAGGGCTGCTATCCTCGGATCAGTGAAGCAGGGCCTCATTTAGAACAGGGGCACAAAAGCAAGAATATGGTCTTGGCAATTGCCAGACTTGGGATCAAATTCTAGCTCTAATTCGCTTATTGGATCTAGGAAAATTACTTAACCTCATTGGGCCTCAGTTTCCTGAGCTCCTAAATGACATAATAATGCATATAAAGGGCTTTAGCATATACACTGCACTCAATAAATGCAGTTGATGATGATGATGATTATTTTATGCTGGCATCAGACCTCTATACCCAGGGCTTGAGGAAGAGAAAAGGGGGAAGGGGTGGTATGGGATACAGGGGCAAAGCTTCGGAGGGAGAAGTAGAGTAGGTCTCTACAGATAACCATCTTATAGTCAAGGCTTTTAAATTTTATAGCAATAATGAGAGGGAGGGACATGACCAATATCAGCTGATGGACTTGCATGTTCATTTGTTGGTTGGTTGACTGGTTGGTTGATCAGCGGGTTCGTTTGCTCATTCATTCATTCATTTATTCATTCATTCAATTACTAAAAGCTTATTTTATACCAAGCTCCAAGAGAGCTGATCAGGCAAACAAGGCCCAGCCCTTCTGGAGCTTCTAGACATACGATGAACAGTGAATTAGAAGTAAAATGACAGCTACAAAGAAACTGACTAATGCTATTGGATCAATAGACAAGGGGCCTCACTACACTAGAGAGATTAAAGAGAAGCTATGTGAAGTCAGGGCCCCACTGTGGATTCAGAATTTCACTCTAGGAGTCTGTTAAGTACAGGCAGGGCACGACCATTAAGTGACACTAGTAACAAGTAAATTGCAAAATTTTCAGTGAGAAGCACCAAAACTTGATGGGCCCGTGACACACATTAAAACAGAAACTGTCTGCATGGATGTCTGAGCTGTGATAGCTTTTGTGTGTGAGCTTTAGATGCACGTGTTCAAAGCCCCCTTGGAGGGGTTGAACTAACATACACTTCCATTAATCTATCATCATAGAAGGTAGTTATTATTATGATAGGCAGCCTGGGTTCAAATCCTGACTCTTCACTTACAAAAGCACAGGCTCCAATGAAAACCTCCATGACTCACCAGCAGAATTATAAGGACATGCTCAAAACCAACAAGCAAATTTTTAAGAGTGCAAGGAGCACTTTGATGGGAACAAGGAGACACAGAAACATGGCAGATGAGCCAGGAACATGAAATTTGACTGAGCCAATAAAAGAATGAGAAAGTAACTTGCAAGAAGGGACTTTGAAGCCAGGGAGAAAACATCCTTCACGGCCTTCTATTAGCACATGAGGACAAAGGCCTCTCCGACAACGTAAGGCTGACTGCTCAGTAGAGAATGGATGCGCTAGCGGGCACCTGGGCGCAGGTAGGGGAACATTGAGTTCAGGAGGATGTTCGGACAGCAGGGAGACTGGGTCTGAGATCTTGCACAGACAAGACCTGTCCACTCTACAAGTCACTGACTATTTGGACCACGAGAGATGTTAGAGAGCACAGTTCCTGTTTCCTAAAGATGTTCTGCAAAACACCGGCTCTGAGAGGTGTTATAATAGATCATAGAGACTGATCAGTATGATTCGAAAAAGTGTTGAGGGGCCAAATACATGTAAGAAACATTGGACTAAACTCCTAAGTCATCGAGAAGCCAACATGCTCACTGGGGACCGAGCCCATGATCTGGGACTCATTAGTACCTCCCTATTTATTATGAATCAAACACGTGCTTCTGAGAAAATATTAGGAAGGTGCATTACCACCAAAGGGCTGCCTTGGCCTCACAGTCTTCTAAACTAGGTCAGATCTTTTCTACCTTTTGGTGAACACACTGTGTGACAGTACATCAAGGCTACAACTTCCTTCCCTTAGCACCTCCTCCACACCGGACTCTACTGTTCCCTCCATCCACTCTGTCGTAAGAGGAAATCAGATTGCTGCTCTTGGAATCATCCGTAGGAGAAATTTCTAGGTGTTAAAATTCAGCCTCTACTCCCCTTAAAAATTTTTAGCACCTGATGGGGTCTCTGCATTGCCAGAAGAGCTAAGCTCATCGAAAAGAATAATGACGGCAACACACACAGCGAGAACTTGCTATGTCAAAGCTCCCTTCCAAGGTGCTATTACTGCCCCTCTTTTATAAATGAATAAATTGGAGCCCAGAGAGGTTAGGTAACTGGCCAAAGGTCATGAAGGAGAGCCTGGATTTAAACCTAAGTACTCTGACTCCAGAGGCCACATTTTTAACCTCCACTCCCTACTGCCTCCATATGATTATTCTAGGAGCCAAACTGTCACGGCTCCTGCTCTCCTTTGCTCTGCTGCTGCCATCCCTGTGGATAACAGGGGACTAACTCCATTGTGCACCTGCTACACGAAGGCTCTGCCTGACACGTGATCATCCTTCCCCAGAGCTAGCCTTTGGGGTAGAAAGTATGACTCAACAGGAGGGGCTCAGCTGTACTTGTTCAATCTCCCCCCTCTGCAGCCCCCCAGCTAGCAAGTGGCTGAGCCCAGATGTGAAGACGTAGCCCTTTGGGGTAGAAAGTATGACTCAACAGGAGGGGAACAGCTGTACTTGTTCAATCTTCCCCCGTCTCCGGCTAGCAAGTGGCTGAGCCCAGATGTGAAGACGTAGCTTTAAAGCCTACACTCATTCCAGAACTTCATTGTTTCCTTAAAAATGGCCAGATGTACAGCCTGCAGTTGAAGTTGATTTATACATAATGAAGCATGGAACGCTTGCATTATCTCCCACCCCTGGGACCATGATAGGGTTCTCTTATGTTTTGGGGTACTAGGGATGATCTCTTTGGATCTATGGAAGGCTGCACAGATCCCAACATCACTCCCTGATCCCCTTGAGGAAAAAGAGACTCGGCTTTGATTTATATTTTGTTGAAAGAATTATGATCTTATCACTCACAGTGTTTGTTCTCTTTCCCCACTCCTATTCCAACACCCCGATTTTATTATCTTTATGGCTTGACAGTCTAATAGATGATTTTAATTCCATAGAAGCCCTCACTATGGAGGGATGACAAGGAAAATATGGGCTATGTAGAGATCATTTTTAAAACTTAGGCTGTGATGACTCAATGGGGAAGGAGATAGATTTCTAAGACCTGGCTTTGGGGTCTCTCTTTCCATCTTATCAACCTTCCACAAGAATTTGTTCAGGGAGAAAATGGAAAGGCTTTCCAATGCCACTTACAAGCAGATCTCTCTCTGAGCCTCCACGATTTGCTCTTCTCTTCTCCAGAATAAAATTCCCTTTGGTTAAGTGGGCTAGAAATACACACATAATATTCAAGATAGTTCACTATGGCAGACTCCGTTTTAGAAAACAGGCATTATGAGGCCTCCGCTTTGAAAGCACCAGTAGCTATAGTCCCAGCTCCCTCCCAAACTCACTAGGTGGGGGCCTTATCAAGCTAAGGAACCATCTCTGAACAAATTAATATAAGCAAACACTGTGCAAAAAATACTCAAATACACAACAACATTAGCTTTAAAAATAAAGGCCCACACACAGAGAATGAGAACCATCCTCCCAATTACCTACATGCCAATTATCCCATGCACTGACTGCTGTGAATTAACTAATTGCTTGTCTGCAGTACACCATTTAATTGTGGTACATTTTCCCTACTGTCCGCAGATGAGCAGGACACATCCCTAGGCAGCACCTGGGAGTAAAACTTCATCTCTGGGTGAAAGGTAAGTAGAGCCCATGTGAAACACTAATTAAAGATCTAGTTATAGGCCAAGGAGAGTAAAGCATGAACTCAGACCTCCAATGGTAGAGGAGGCAGAAGGTGAAGGGAAGGGACAGGCAGTAGGAGGAGAAGGAAACAAATAGTATTTATTGAATGGTTCCTACAGGTACGATGTCACTTTTAATTTTTGCTGTTCTAATATATGTGATCTTCTCAATACACCTAAGTAGGAGGAACTTTTATTAGACCCTTGTTAGAGATGGAAAAACTAAGGCTTAAAATAGTTCAGTTACTTGCTCAAGGCCACAGTGTTGGTTAGTAGTCAAACCAGGATTCAAACCTAGGTCCTTAGCCTCAGAGCTGGTGGTCTTTCCAGTAACTTACTAATACCACGGGCAGGTTAGCCTGCTGCCTAACCAAAGTGAGAGCATCATGCCTCCCCAGCACACCCAGCAACGGCGTGCTTATCTCTAAGAGGGAAAACTCCCCATGTCTCTCAACCTGGGCTATTACTGTGATTTTGCTGTAAAAGTTTCTCAGTGTGCTGGGAGGTAGAGAATGCCATTGGAGATATTCTGGAGCCAACCTGTACCACCTTTGAAAAGTCAACAGACTGGGAGAAAGTGGGAGCCAGAATCCCCACATGGGAAAAGCTGAGAGCCATACACAACGGAGGCCAAACACAGGACATGATGCTGCTTAGCAGGAGAGGGGCACATGCAGGGTCTGGAATCCACCACTTATCAGCTGGGCGACCTTGGAAAGTGATTCTCTTCTCCACAGGGTCCTGTTTTATTCCCTCGAGAAATGGGGTTGCTTCTGTAGTGTCATGAGGCTGTACCAAGGATTTAATAGGCTGCACCGAGGATTTAATAGGCTGCCAGAAAACACATGCTGACATTGTGACGTAGCTTGCACAGTATCTGGAGTTGGTAATAATGTTACTTTTAATAGTGTGCAAAACTCTGCAGATAGAAGATCATCCTGGGCCTGGAGGAAAATGCCAGGCGAGCCTGGCGCCCTGGAGAGCCCAGGGTCTGGGATGAGGAAGGCCCCGCTTCTCCTAATTTTCATGGAAAACTACGTGCCACCTCCCTCGGAAGAAACAAAACACTGCACTTTCCTCTTGGCAAAACCCTGACTTCCTGGTGACTGACTTGAGATGTCAGAACAGCCTAATCTTGCCCTCCATAAATGGAACTGGTCAAATTAGTGGGTGAGTGCGGATCTCTCCACCAGCAGAAGATAAAAATGACAGTGAGGCCAGCACCATGTCCACTTGCCAGATCACCTGGCCTGTCTTTTGCTGCAAGAGGTGCAGAGAAGCCTGGAATAAAAATCTACCCAACAGAATATCCAGAAGAGTGAGTACCCTGTATAAACAAATAAGACTCAGCCTTCTTTTTATTTTCCAAAAAGCACAAGATAAAAAAAATAGAGTGAAATAGGGTGTCAAGTGGGTAAAACAAAGTCACAATTACCCACAACTTAACTAAGCGCATACTATGTGCTAGACCCTGTGTGTAAGAGCTTTGCAAGTATTATTTAATCTTCACAATTATCCTACAAGGTGGAACTTTTCATCATCTCCATTTTATAAATGAAGAAGCATTGGCAACTTGCAGAAGCACTAAGTGGCAGAGACAGGATGCAGACAGAGGTCTCCTCTGGCTCAGAGGCCACAGGCAAGGAAAACCAAAGGTCCAAATGCTGGATTGGTCTCCAGGTTCTGCCTCCTTCATCCTCGCCTATGACCTCAAGGGTCTTTGGGGAAAACAGAGGAAGACAACAGATCCCTTCCTGAGTTGGGTCCCAAGGGCAGTGCTGATAGCTGGGTGGTGCTCACACACATGGGTTTAGGGATAAAAAGATGAGGCTTAGAATACAGAGGCCAGGCTAGGCCATGAAGCTGTGAGAAGCAGAAGGCGGCCTGGTCAACGAGTTGTTTCTGGCTCCAATTCTTTCATTACTAACCCAGCTCTGTGAACTTCTTACAAAATGTCATGTTTGTGAAATGATGGTGGTAGAGAAATGGGTGGCATCGAGGCACCTTCCAGCTCAGAGTTGGTGCTGTGCACTGGAGCAGGTCTACGAGATCAAACAATTTCACAAACCGAAGTCAAAGGAACTATGTTCGCAGGAATCTTTGCAAATAACACGCTCGATTTTGCCAAGATAGAAGCAGCCACAAGAATACACTTCACTTTGCCAGAAAAAAATAGCTACAAGGATAATTCATGCATGTAATGTTCTTTCTCGTCTCCTATGCCCTGTGTAACTGTGAATTCATCCTCAGAGACACAATGAGAGAATACAATGGCCATACCAAAATGACAAGCCTCTTTCTTCCAAGAGAGAGAATGGCTACCTCTTTATATAAAGGATCTCACTAAAATTCTCTTGCATCCATACCAGACTCATTGGCATTGGAGACTGGAAGGAAATTTGAAGGTCAACTGATTGGACTCTTTACTGGGTGCCTAAGTCCCTGAGGGGTATCTAGGGGACCTAAATACCTTCAGGACATAAAACCTGACAGCACTCAAAGCTGCCTACTGCATTCATTGGGCAGCTCAGATCTTTTCCTAGGTTTTCTTATACTGTTTGCAGCTTTGGTTCTTCCTCTGCACCTTGTGGCCATACAGACCATGCCTACTGCTGCTGCACAACAGCCCATCAAAACTGTGGCCCCAGAGTCTTCTCTTCCGTAGAGCCGTCAATCATTCTGGACTCACAAAAACAATCTGACCACCGAGGTGCTGTTGTTTTTGTTGTCATCCTTGTTTTTTAAGACAGATCTGATCCACAATTATTCCAAGATGATTACTCCTCCAAATAACCCAAACTGCACATTTTTTTCAACCTATATTATCAACAAGACTGAAAGCTGATTATAATCAACTTGCTTTCATAAAAAGAAGAAGTAAATCAAAAAATAGAATTTAAGAGACTCTACTTGACTAAGTGGATTCCGGAGTTGTGAGATGTTTGAGGGGACAGATAGTACATGGCCATCTGAGTCGATACTGCCTTAATGAGAACATTTACACATTCTCACAATTGTAAAGTTTCCTTGCCCTCTCCATTTTGGTGACTGATACTACTACTGTAAATGTATTTGGTTTTTTGCAGTTCACAGGGTGTCACTATGTTGGAGTACTATGTAAGTTTAAAGAAGTCATAAATAGCATTTATTACCTTGGAAAACAACAATAACAACAACAACAACAAACAAACAAACAACCAAACAATCAAAACGAAAAACTAGACCAGCAAGCTTATCCATGTTTTCAGATAAGCAAGGAAGAACTGCCAATGCTCTCTTCTCTACCACTGCCCATTCCCCTCAGGAATTTAAACGACCAGCTTTCAAACCACAGAACCATAAAAATCATCCGGGCACAATCTCACACTTTGTGATGTGGAAACTGAGGCCTGGAGATCCCATTGCTTCCTCCTTGTCATCCCCAAATGTTAATTAATTGTACTGGGTTAAGCACTAGGACACCAAGTCACCAAGTCTTTGCCCTCCCAGGTCTCTGAGCAGAGACTCACAAGGCAGAGAAATTCACAATATTTAAAATAGGTGGAAGCATATCGTTGGGGTCACCCAATGACGGACATTTGGAACATTGTACAAAGGACTCGGAAGACAAAAGACTGTTTCCTTTCTTTGTGCCTTGCTCAAACTGCCCCTCCAACTGGAACAGCTGCTCCCTCTCTTTTTTGGAATATTCATCCTTTAAGACTCAGCTTAGGTACCGCCCACGGATACTTTCTCCCCATACCCTCTCCCCTTTAGCTGCCCTCCTTTATGCTCCGACAATCACACTCACTGTACTTAGTTAGCATCATGTGCTACACTATCCTTCCTGTGACGATCTTCTCTATTAGACTTTAGGTTCCTGGAGATAGGGACTGAGTGTTATTCAGCTTTATACATCTATCTAGTTCGGTTGGCATGTCCTGGGTTTGATGAATGCACAAATAACCATTTCAGTAGAATCTTAGGAGTTAACAGGTATTTGTCATGCACAGAAGAAAAAAGAATTCTCAGCCCAGGAAGGTGCATGCAGAGGTACAGTGCTCTGAAAGGGGGTGGCAGGCCTGCAGACCTGTGTGAGGTTCTCACGGTGGGCCATCAGGGTGGCAGAGGTAGCCGTGGAAACAGTAACCGAGATTGGGGCTTGGCAGTTAAGTTTGAGCCGGAGGTGAAAAACCATGTAAGCCATGCTGAAGTGTTCAGACACTATCCTGTAGTCAGGGTGGGAGCAAAGAAACTTCACGGAGGGGAATGGCATGATCTAATTAGTTTTTAAGGTCATGCAGGTGGCCAAAAGAGAAAGCACTGCACTGAGGACAGACGCAAGGCAGGCGGGGGTCGGGGGGTATGCATTTGGAGCCTGCTGCACAATCCAAGACATAGGGAGGGTCTGTAATGGGCGTGTTGTATCCCGAGAGCTCAAGGAGGCCCCTGAAGGTGGACGCACAGTGTGGACTCAGGTCTGAGAGCCTAGGTGGAAACGACAGGATCTGATGAGTAACCTGAGGTGTGGGATGGAGAAAAGAAGCATCGATGAGGGTGCCAGGGTATCTAGCTCGGAACCTCAGGGTGATACACACCATGTTAACAGGGACAGAGGCCATGAGAAGAGGAACAGTTTGGAAGGAAAGATTATGAAGTCATTTTTGGAAAGATTCTTCTGACAATCCCTCTAGATGATTTTTGCAGGGCCAGAGCTACCTTGTTACTGATTTAACTAAGAGATAAATGCCAAGAATATACAATGAGATAAAGACAGTCTCTTCAATAAATGGTGTTGGGAAAACTGAACAATTACATGCAAAAAAAAAAAAGAAAATAGGACCTCTTTTTAAACAGAATA
>NW_006432945.1:2471150-2484857 GCF_000325575.1 Pteropus alecto
GTACCTTAAAAGTAGCTTTACCTTAAGAATTTGTAATCTGATTGGTCACAGCTCAAAGCGATGGAAGGAAAGAAGGAGAGAAGGTAGGAAGGAAGAAGGGAAGGAAGGAGAAAAGAAAAAAGGAAACAGACACAATGCTATGTTCACCTAATGTTACGCTGAATTTCTCTGGCAAACATAGGAATGAATATCAAGGAAATGCTAAAGACAACAACATTACATATAAAAATGGATATGTATATTTATACATATGTGTGTAGTCATAAATGTATATGTACATATATACACATATATGTTTATGTATGTGTATATATAAAATTTTATAAGCTAAAATAGCTCTTTAGAAGAACCATAAATGTATTTCTTATCATGTTCAGGTGATATATATGAGCAATTAAAAAAAGAGGTTCACCTCATACATTGTTGGTGGGATTGCAAACTGGTATAGACACTATGGAAAACAGTCTGGAGGTTTCTCAAAAAATTAAGAATAGATATACCTTTTGACACAGCAATTGCACTTCTAGGTATTTATCCAAGGAAAACCAAAACAATAATTCGTAAAGATCTATGCACCCCAATATTCATGGCAGCACAATTTACAATAGCCAAGATATGGAAGCAAGCTAAATTCCCATCAACAGACAAGTGGATAAAGAAGTCATGGTTCATATATACAATGGAATATTACTCGGCCATTAAAAAAATGAAATCCTACCATTTGCAATGACATAGACGGACCTAGAGGTTATTATGCTGAGTGAAATAAGTCAGACAGAGAAAGATAAACGTCATATGATTTCACTTACATGTGGAATCTAAGGAACAAAAAGAACAAACTAATAAAAAAAAGACACACAAATATAGAGGACAATTTGAAGACAGGGGAAAGGGAGGTTGGGGAACTAGGAGAATGGGGTGAAGGGTTAAAAAAGTACAAATTAGTAGTTGACAGATGGTCTCAGGGATGGGGAGCACACACAGGGAATGCAGTGAGCATTAATATGATGGCTCGGTGGAAAACCAGAGGAGAGAAGGAACAATTTAAGGAGATCATTTTATAAACTGTACAAATGTCTAACCAATGTATTGTATACTTGAAACTGATAAAATAAAAAAATAAAATAAAACAAAAGAAGAGATAAAGTGCAAGAAGATCAATCACAAAAACCTAGAGTATAAGACAAATATTTTAATTCTCACAGAGTCAGATAGAGCAATTCTGATGATTTGAGGGTGCAAGAAACAACTTCAGATGAGAAATTTTTTGGTTGTTAAAACTAATATTTCCTAACCAGTCATGTACAAAAATTGGCAATTGTATACAAAATATTCCGTAGGCCAATCAGACACCTTATCTTTCTTATTTTCTCGACTCAACTAAATCATTCTCCTTTCTTAAAAAAAAAAAAAAAAAAAAAAATCCCACCACTAAGTGAGTCCTAGTCATCAGGGAGAATTCAGTTTACATTAATTAAGCGATCCCACTCAGCCATTTATTGACTAATGACCTCATGTTTTACTCATCTTTTCAAAATGCTAGAAGGTCTAGATATTGCCGGCAGAAAAGCCCAGAGATATACTCATGAACAAATTTCTTCTGAACCAGAATTGATCCATCTTTTAATCTAGAAACATTCCTCTCTCCCTCATTTTATAGCAAAAGCTCTGAAGAGCAAGCAATAAACAGAACCCCTGTAGACCCAATTGCTCCACTTAAATAAACAGCGGAAGGACTTTCCTGGCCCGCGTGGTTATCTTAAGAGCACAGGGACTGCTCTTGGTAGAGAAGAAACCGAAACTGCCAGCTCACCCTCTTCCTCAGGTTGTAGGTGAGAATGAGGTTCCGGGAGAAGGAGTGGGAGAAGGCCGTGTAGAATTCCAGCACTTTCTGCAGGGCGTCCCGTTTAATCACATGCAGGTCACAGTAGGTCAAGGCCCTAACGTTGGCACAGGACTGGGCGAGGGTGGCTTCCTTCCAGAACACATCTCCAAACACATCTCCTTTCCCTAAGGAGAGAAATTGGTGGTAAGGAAAATGTCAGGCAGGAGGCGTCCGGCCATCCTCCGGGCTGGCTTCCCCCTGCGTCCCTGGATTGCCGTCCGTTCGGCATTCTGCAGCGTGGGCTCAGAAAAGGGCAATAAGGATTTTAATTTGAACCTCAACAACATGCAGTTTAAGAAACTTGAAAATACCACACCATACACGTCAAGTTGTAACCAGCACCTTTGGGATCATTCATGTCACCGCGGAACATCCTAACCGAAATGGGAACCCCTCCTTTTATTCTTTATCACTCCCATTTTTGCAAAATACCTATCACCTGCGAATATAATCTGTAATTATATTTATTTGTTTGCTTGTTTATTGCGTGTCTCCCAACATGAGAGTTCACGTGTTTTTATCCTTCCACATAACACATAGTAGGAGTTCTGTCTATACGTACAGTCAGAAGGGAAGTGAGGAAGGAAGACAAACTGTGGGTCCCCATTAATAACGGAGAGGTCCCCATTAATATTAGGCTGTCAAGGGGAGGGTGCGGACTCTTCACTGGAGCCGAAGAACAGGCGCGATCTCTGTTTAGGATGGTCCACCTGGAAGAATTCGGGCAAGAGTGAAGTCCATCCCTTCCCATGTCCTTTTTGTGTGGACTCTTTACTGGAGCTGAAGAACAGGCGCGATCTGTTTAGGATGGTCCACCTGGAAGAATTCAGGCAAGAGTGAAGTCCATCCCTTCCCATGTCCTTTTCACAGCCCCGACGTTCATGTTTGTATGGTGCCCCGATCCTCACCCTCTCTCCCACGCCTCCTTCCATGCTCCTCACCCTTGCCAAATGCCTTCTTGGTAGTATAAAGATACGGGCCCTACACAAAAGGCATCTCTAGTATCCTCCATGCCTAGCATTCCATAAGAGTATCTTTCATGTCAATAGACTTATCTCACATAGCCATATTCTGGATCAAACTTCTATCGATCTCCTCGATATATCGATATTCTGGATCAAACTTCTATCGATCTCCTCGATATATCGATCTCCTCAAATATCTGCTTCATACCTAGGGATATCCTTCCGACCTTTCCCAGGGACCAACATTTTAACATATGTCTAATGCAAAGCCAAATCCCTTCCTGGCACAGCCTCTGGTTATAAAAAATGTTGTTTATCTTGCCTCTAAATTTTCAGCACAGATAAACACAAACTTGAATCCCCAGGGAGCCGGAGAGGAGTACGCAGGGGGAAGAAGCAATGCTACAAAGGTAAAAAGTACCTCTGACAACCCTCAGCCCCTGCATCCAGATCAGCCACACTCCACAGCTGGAACTGTGACTCAGTATGATTAACAGGACTAAGGATCGATTAGACTTTCAAGCACCTATCCAGAACTTAACCTTTTCTCAAACACCCAAAAGTGTGATTCATGGGCACAGCCTTCTTTGAACACATGTGAACTGAAAAACAGGTGTAGTGGGCATATTACTGCACAGTTCTCTATGTGTTCGTGAAATAATGTACAGTTCTAATTTATGGTTTTACTGACTCAATATGAGTAAGAAACATGCTTGGAACTCTTAGGTAAATATGCCTTGAAAACTGTGCTATTTAAATTCCCTTACCAGGTATGTGATTTAAGCATCTGTGATATAAGTGGGCTAATTTAGGGCTGAGGCCAGTGGATGGGACTGTTTCTCTCTGCGGGAAGCTACCTGGCTCCCATGGAGATAGGCACATTCAGTGTGTGCTCCCTAGTATTGAGTTCTACCCAACAAGACTGGTCAATTCATTCATACATATGAATTATTCCATAACCTCCCTACCCTGCACCACGATGTCTTTCCTGCCTTTCATATTTATGTGATCGTATTCCTTTAGAGAATGCTCTTCTTCTGACACACATTCTGATAGTCAAAAAACAGACCCCACATGTATACTGCAACTCATCAAACAGCAAAGCCTAATTCCCTTCTCCTTGGATCTGGACTGACTTCAGTCTCTTGCCTTGCCCAATAAAATGTGGCAGAAGTGATGTTCTGGAATTGTGAGGCAAGGTCATGGGAAGCCTTGCAGCTTCTGCCTGAGTCTCTGGGAACACTTACTCGGCAGATGCCCCCTCCTGGAACCCAACTACCATGTTTTGAGAGGAACAAGCCACACAAGAGGTCACGTAAACGTGCTCTGGTGGACAGCCCCGCTGAGCTCTCAGCTGACAGCTAGCCTGTGGCAGTCATGTAAATGAGCCCTCTTGGTCACCTATCCCAGTGGAGCCGTCAGCTGCAGTCCCAGCCAACACTGGACTGCAACCACATACAGGATGCTCAAGTGAGAACCGACCAGCTAAATGCAGGGGTGGTTTGTTAAACAGACATAGATAACCAGAACACACACAATCATAAATTCTAGGCTGAGAGGCTCATGAGAAATTGCTTAATAGGTTACCTAACATTTCAGCAGAACACCATAAATAGTCCCAGCTCTGAGCTGGTACCCCACTTTCTTCCCTGAAAGAATGAGGCAAGAAAGAGCAAGGAGTGGCTCTAACAGGAGCAGATTTTCCTGTGTAATCATTTTGAATAACAATGAGAAATGCAGAATTTACATAACTTGCCATCTCCTATTGGGATATAGTGGGGTATAGCTGAGCCAGAACTGCTGTGAGTTGAAGTGCATTGGTAATCTTGCCTGATTCTTAATAAAATTACTTCATTTAAACAAAATCTAACATACGAACATTATACTTCTCAAACGAATTTGGGAATCATTTTTCTAATTTTGAAAGAACCCATAAAGTAAATTAACAGCTCCTCATGTGTGTTTGAGATATGAATTTATCTGTAAAAATCCAGTTTATAAACAACTCTTTAGGGGCATACCTATTGTTAAAAACAAAGTGCAAGCCTATTGTGGTTGAAACATACCATGAAATAAATAAGTGCATCTTTAAAAAGGCCAACATTCCCATTGTAAAAATGTTTTCCAATCAAAGGTTTTGACAGAAACAATAAATGGAGGGTAGATCTTACCACAAAAAGCATTTCATGCTAAGATAATCGTAATTAATCTGTAGGGTCTAGGAAGTGTCAGTGTTGTCATGATTTGGATCTGATTTTCAATTCAAATTGAAAATTATATAATCTTTCTTTTCTGTTAAGGCTGTATTTTTGGTATAAATTATGTTAGTAAGATTTAAGAATGTGGTATTGGAGGACCTGCCAGATTCAAAACAAAACCAAGACTATTCCAGCAAGTGAGAAATGTATTTATGACACACACAACTTGGGAAAGCTGTCAAAGGGAAAGATACCGAGCATTTGGCGGGCTTCTTGTAAGTTACCCGCATCGCTGGGAATGATGGCTTCCCAAGTCGGCTTGGGAATCAGAGGCAAGGACAAGCCCTACCCCCACACTCATCTCTTGTTTCCTGGTGTGAAATAATGATTCACTGAAGAACAAAAGGTACCCCAATGCAGTTGGCAGTCAAACTACTTGAGGCTATCGGCTTATTGATTTATTTATTACACTGAGGCGCTGGGTGCAGAATGTTAAAATCTAAGGTTCCACGTTTTTAAAATACATTCTAAGTGGATGTTTTGAGCTGGGAGGGAAATAAAGAAAAGAAGGGAAGTAAGGAAAGGCAGTCTAATTAAAACCCCGAGCAAGCATCCCTGCGATAATCACATCCCTGCGATAATCATCCCCTGCCCCCTCCCAGTTACACGCAGCTGTCTTTACTGCACTTGTACTTGCACAGTGGATGCAAACAGCCCTGGAAGGTACAAACACGTGACTGAAGAAAAAACATACGTGGGAGGTGGGACGCGGGACTGAGGTGGCACAGGGAGAGGAAGGGAGATCTCCGCAAGAGGCACAGCATAGGAGAAAGCCAGAACCCTGCAGACAACTGGATTCCATGAAGGGCAGAGGATGGAACAGCCACCTGAAGAGGCTGAAGGGGGAGAAAGGTGGGAGTGGCGGGAGGTCAGGAAGGTTAAGAGGGGCGGATGATCAGGACAAATTCAAGAGGTGCTGGAACCAACCGGGGCCTGGAGAGGATCGAGCAGACTACTGAATGTTAAAGAGTTTCCGGGAGAAAGTCTGCTCTCAAACCGACAACTGAGTTTGGAATTCTCCAGAAAAGGACCTGGTTATTCGAAGGCAACCTCTGAGTGAGCTTTGCAGGCCAGAGGGGGAGAAGGGCAAAAGTGAACTTTTCAGTCGCTTCTCTTCACTATTCATTATGGGCTCCTATCAGGACCACCCGCAGTGGTATCCTGTACTGAGCAAAGCATAATTCTGCAGCTAAAGCCATTATCTGCTGCTAAAATCATCAACGATTTCTAGACTCAAACCAATTAGAAAGAACTCATTCAGTCATTCATGCAGTTTCTTGGCACGTGCTGTTCTAGGGGCCAAGGTATAGCAGTGGGGTGAACTACAGACCCGATGCAGTGAGAGACAGAGGCTCACGATTGTAACATATGGTAGTGGAGAGTGCAGGAGGGACATCAGCTCCGCTCAAGGGCTGAGGGAAGGCTTCCAGGGAGATGTGATGTCTGAGCTGAGACCTGAAGCATGAGTTCAAGTTAAGCAGCACAAAGATGTAGCACAGAGAGGATTCCAGGTGGAGGGACTTGCATGCACAAAGGCCCTGAGGCACAAGATACGGCTCTTTAGCAAGACTGAAAGCTTCTGCCTCTGGGAAACCCCATATTTTGGATTCTCTGCTCCTTCACTCACCTGTAGAGATGAGTATTGCCGGTACATTTTGTAATCCTTTGAGGAAAGTGCCTGGTCTCCTTATTCGGCTGCTAAGTCCCCTAAGCTTCTTCCATACTCTGTACACAGAGTGTGCTCTACCAGCTTTTTGAGTCACTGAATTCACTATGCTGTTGGGGGCTCCACTGGCAGGGCTGAGAGAGGTGCCAGGAACATAACGGGCGGTGAGGGCCAGTTCCCTCAGCCCACGCTAGTGCCTTTATTCCTCCTCCCTGGGGCATCAGGAAATCCTTTTTCCTCACCCTGCCATGTGGCCTCCATACTGGGAGAGAGTACGTCACGCTCCCACTGAGCTGTCCTCTGCGTCCCCTCCCTCCAGCAGCCCCCCTCTTCAGTCAACATTCAGGGAGATCTACCTTAGTCAGGCACCATGCAAGGTGATGAAGAGAGGGGTCAATCAGAGACAGCTTTGACCTATGAATCCAGCTGTTCCCCCAAACCAGTCTTTTCCTCTGATGGTAATGGAACCTATGACTTTTAGCTAGGAACAAAGGTGAACACACTAAGACTGCATTGCAGCTAGGCGTGGTCATTTGTCCACGTGTTGGTTAAGGGGAGGGGTGCAGAAGGGATGTGTGCAACTTCTGGGGCGTGCTCTGCCCGTCCCCTCGTCCCCCTTCCTCCTGGCTGGAATGAGGATGTGCATTCTCTTGGACCAGGAGGCCAAGGAGATAATCTAGTTAGGATGAAGCAACAGGCTAGAAGGAGGCTGAATGCCTGACACTCTGGAGATGCCATCCGGTTCTCTTATACCTGGACTGCTACGTGAGAGAAATACAAGTTTGCCTTGTCTAAGCTTTCATCATTCTTGTCTTTTTGTGTTCTTTCTCTCTTGTTTAAATTTTTTAAAAAAATTATTATTTGGGGTTTTGGTCGAAGCAGCTAAATCCACACCCTTGCCAATTCAGGAGTCTAAGGTCCAGTGGGGCAATGTCTTGAGCTCTCAGGGGAAGTTGTATACACACCTGCTTTCTTTACTTGCCCCAGGAAAAAGCGCAGGCTTCCTTGTGTCTGAAAGACTGAGCAGTAATGTGATAATAAAGGTTCTGGCAGCACATTCAGAGCAAAAGCTCCAGAGACTTGAGTTAAACATCTTGGCAGGACCTGCCCACTTCCCAGCCCAGCCCTGGCTGTGGATCAGGGAGCCAGGATCTGCTGAGAACTCACTGTCACCAGGCCAGGCACCCTGCTTCAGGTACCCACTATGCGCCTCACTCTGAGGTGCTGACGTCCTGGCTTTCCAGCTTATCTTGGAATATTTACTACCCTCCCACACGCATTGATGGGTGTTTCCCTTGGATCTTCTGAGATCAGGGGAAGAGTAGGTAAGCAAAGTTTTGACACCTTGTAAATTTTGCCTTTTCTTATCTTTAGTGAAGCTACAAAGCCTTTCTTCTTGTTCTTACCGAAAATAAATAAGTAAGTAAATGCTTCTGGCAGTCTCTGACCTCTACTTCATCTACTACAGTTTAGAGAAGAGAATGTGCATCAAAAGACAGACAGACATAGTGGAAATTTCATCCATTTGTCTTCCTGTCTAAGTGGTGAGATATACTACAAGGAACAAAGCCTCAGCTTTAAGTGCCAGGTCTTATCTGATTGTGTTGTGGTATCTGCTGGGTGCTGAGCCGTGCTTTATTGGAGTTCTTTTGCCACCAAAGAAAGTAGGGGCTGGAAACGCTGGGGAGGCCTTAGCTCCTGGAACTGGTGTGCATTTCAGCACACATCTCAGAGGGATATCTCCTTCTAGAAAGGTCTGCTCTTGTTTTAGGTTTTACAGGAGAGTTCAGAGATGTTTAAGAAACATTTGTCTTCTCTTGAGTGCGGTACAAAGGGGAGCAATGGTTAGGCTCTTCTGCAAACCATGTCCATATTAGAGATGGGATACTGTGTGGGTCAACCATATATCTGGTCTTGAGAGTTCTCAAAGGTGGGGTTACGTCTTATCATCTTTGCGCACAATTCCGTCCAGTTTGATAATTTCAGAGATGGGATACTGTGTGGTCTGGTCTTGAGAGTTCTCAAAGGCGGGGTTACGTCTTACCATCTTTGCGCACAATTCCGTCCAGTTTGATAATTTGGCCTTATTTCTTATGGGGGTCAGGCAGTGTTCCAGTGATTAAGGAGAGTAATAACAAAAGGATATTACATTGTCTCTACATTCAAGGGGCTTATGACGAAAGGAGACAAAACATACATGTGCTTATAACGAAGCATAAACAAATAAAGATGGAATCTCAATATATGCGGGAGGCTGGGGTAGGCAGGACTATGGAGATTTCATAAAGAAAATGGGAATAGAGTTGGCCTTCTATGGCAAGGCAAGAGAATTTAGATACATGAAAGAGATGGATAATTTTTCCAAACTGCAGAGGGAATAAGCTGGGTGTTATGTTTTTGTTTCTGTTAAGGTTCAATTTCTTGGTGATGTTTCTACACCCTTATTGTCAAAGGGAAAGGATTTACCCCTATTCCTGATGTTTCCTTCTGTGCAGGCAGCTCCCGTGGCATCACACTCGGCCTCTCTCTTTCCCCTCATCTCATTAATGAGTTTGGAGGAAGAACCGGCCCACATGCGGACCAGCCCCTTGCCCTCTCCTCAGGATCTGCCTGCCTGCGGTAGGCGTGTTCTCTCTGCCCCTCCATGCCACGAGATTTACCAGGCAGACTCTTGCAAGGGTGGACTTGTGCTGGTCAGCACCACCAGGCTAAGTTGAACTCTGGGGCTCGATACTGAGAAGCCTTCTTGGACGCATATATAAAGCCCATTCTCCAATATTAGCTTTTCAGAAAAATAAAAGGGGATATTTTCTCTTGTACTCATCATATTTATTCATTCATTCATTCATTCATTCATTCATTTATTTATTGTTTCTCTCTTGGCTTGGAACTCTGGGGAGATCTATGCAATTTTTTAAGCGCCCCTGAACCCAAACACTCACCTCTCTTCATTTTTCAAGCTACTCTGATCTTGCTTCTGACTCCCATATTCCACTAATACTATTTTCATGGTCGTCAATAATGACTTTTCCTGATAAATCCAGGACATATTTTTTAGTCCTCAACTTATAATGGCTCTTTGATTCTAATATATACTTAAGTTGTTTAGCATTTTTTCATCTCTGAAATCAGCTTGTGTCTTAGAATTAATAAGTCACAGTTTAATTGGCAGCATTTTTCTTAGTGGGCCATAAAATGTTGGTGTGTCTTACAATCCATGGCATTTTCTCGTCAGTGAAATATGGTTCTGTAACATTCGAAAATGCCCATCCCCACTCTGCTGCCAGCCCTTCTCAGGTCTCATACACGCCCCATATGAACTGGTACTTCTCGTGGCTCTGCTCTAGATCGCGCTTCAGACTCTGCTCCCCTGTCCTTGGGTTTTCTTAGCCTCTCCCCTGGCTTCACTTGCCACCTGGATCACAACGATCCCAGGTTTATACCTCCAGCCTAGATCTCCCTTCTGAGACCAGAATCTCCCACTGGACACTTTCACTTAGCTCAAACCCACAGATCCAAATGGAAACGGCCCTCCTCTCCAGTAAACCTGCCCATCGCCTAGTCTCCCTATCCCAGTGAAAGTCATCTGAGTCATCCAGACTCCTCCCTCTTGCTCGTCTCCATAGCCAATAAATTAGGGGTCCCCAATCCCTGGGCCATGGGTCGGTACCATCCATGGCCTATTAGGAACTGGGTGCGCAGCAGGAGGTGAGTGGCAGGCAAGCAAGCAAAGCTTCATCTGTATTTGCAGCCGCTCCCCAGCTCTAGCATCACTGCCTCAGCTGCACCTGAGATCATCAGGCATTAGATTCTCATAGGAGCACCGGCCCCTGGTACCAAAAAGGTTGGGCACTGCTGCAGTAAATGACCAAGCTCTGATAACTTTATCAAATATCTCTTGAGTTGGTCTCCTTTTCTCCATTTCCACTGCCATTAAGTCAGTTCAGGTCACTCTCATCTCTCAGCATCCTCTTTGTTGGTCTCCCTGCCTGTTATCTATTCTCTTCAGAGCACCCAGGATGATCTTTCTAAACACAGATGTGATTCTGTCACTCTTCTGCTTTCACGTCTTTGTAGATGCTGTCCCCTCTGCCTGTAACACTCACCACGACTGCACCTGGTGGAACAGTTCATCATGCAAGTCTCAGTTCAGATACCACCTCTGTCAGGATGCCTTCCTTGATTTCTCCTGGCTGGGCAGGATTAGATGCCTGTCTTATAAGCTCCCATAGCAACCTGTTCTTATTCCTATTAAAACTCTTGGCACGGTATTATAAAACTGCATATTTATTTTCTGTCTCCCTGATGAGACTGTTAGCTCTATGCCAGGTGTGTCTGTTTGGTTCACTGTTTTATCTCCAGTCCCTAGCATTACACCTGACATGTTTATGGAGAAGATGAGTCAATACGTCGGTGAAAAGCTGAGTCTGAGTAAACAATGTAAGGTGGGCCAGGATATGAAAGGCTTAGAATGCCTTAGGATGGATGACCTTAAGGAAAGAGTTGGTCCCCAGTCTGAGTGCAAGAACCTGGGTGTCCTCAGGTAGCTACATTGTCAGCCTGACTCAAGAAGGAATTTGCCGGCCTGCTCAGAAACACTCCTGTAATTCACTCTTATCCACACTGATGCTAAGCTAAATTTGTAGACAAATTTAAAAAGAAGAAATAAAGATAATGAATATCAGAAGTTACCCTATAATACAAATGTCCTCCTTAAAGGAATTAAAATTTCACCCAAATATGGGTCATCAGATTTTCTCGTGGAAACTGTACTGAGCATAAGCAAACAATGTGGGCATTTCTATCCGAATGCGGGCCCGCCCGTAACTGGTTAAATTTAAGTGATGGTTTGGAAACATTATGACAATTCTCCTTCTGTTCTTCACAACTACAATTAGATAAAATTAAGTTAGCCGAATGTCTGTCGCTAAGTTACATAGAACACAATCTTCCACTAAAAGCAGGTGATAATTTTCCAAGATCACTATAAATCAGAATAGAAAATCGACTTGATTTTCTCTTCCTGTTTACAAAAGAATATATGGTGTTATAGAAAATAACTGAAATACATTGAAAAATAAGGCCATCATCCAGAAGACTTTGGATAACATTATGATAAACTTCCCATCTTCCTTCTACTCATATATGCATTTTTATGTAGTTGAAGCTACTGCATATATAGTGATATATTCTACTTTTTCCCCCACTTAATATTATATTTGAAACATTTTGCATGCCAATAAAACTTCTCATATTTTGACTTAACATAATTTTTTTATTTAAACCAATCCCCTCTCTGTCTGGGCACTAAAGTTATGAGAATTTCCTTTAGAAAGATCTACTAACTCACCCAACCGCCAGTGTCTTGAGGGGCTACAACCAAATTTTAAAACTGCTTAAGCAAAGACAGAACTAGGAAAGAGAACCTGGTCCCCACTCCCACCCTCTCTCACTTAGGCAATGTACACATTACTTAATATAAATGTTTTTGCATTTCTGAAGTTCTAGATTATTCATACTACACCTCCTCGCTTAGAGTGTGGACTTAACATAATTGCTTGGGTTGATGGAACAGTTCTATGAATATTAATGCTTGGTTGGAGTGTTTAGAGAGGCACTTAAACATAGTTTCCTCCCCTTGCGCTAAGCATGAAATTACCTTATGATACGAATTTTATGGCACACAGCAGTAATATTCACTCAGTGGCTTCAGCTAGTCCCACAGGCAAGTGAAGTAATGCACCACAGAAGATAGCAGTGCGGGAAGTGGCGGGCGTCCCCCTCACGCCCTCCAGCTCACAAGGATCTTGAGAAACGGCTGTGAAAGATTTAGCTTCCTGCCTCTAAAATAACAGGGAGTTATATGAAGCGGGTGCTGCTTTTTAAACCTCCGTTAGACAGCCGCTCTGTCCTCATCGTCTAGCCATCCTCCTACTCAAGAACTGTTTGAGGGCGGGCTTGGGTACCACCTACTAAAATAAATGTCATTTGTTTTTCCCTGATTGGAACAGTACATAACAAAAGAAATGCTATCAAGACTTCTATTTGAAAAAAGTTATTCTTTCAAATTGTATCCTAATAACTTAAAGGATGTGTGAAACTTGGGACGATGTTCACTTTTTCAAAATCGACTTTAAAATTAAAAAGTAAATTCACTGATTTTGAAAGTAGCATATGCTCTTTTAAAGAAGATCTGAAAGACAGACAAATATTTTAAAATACAACGAAACTCTCCTATGACCTTACAAATCAAAGTCATCTACTGGGATGTATTAGGAAAGATGTTTCGGGCTTTCATCTACGAACGCTTCTCCCCACGTAGCTGAGATAGTGTTGTGTTTAAAAATTGTATTTTACTTAACCTTACTTATCATAAGAGTTTCTAATAGAATTTAATATTCTTTGTGAGCATTTAGAATGGCTACACTCCCATTTCTTTTAAAATGCTCTGAAACACTTGGTCATTTAGGAAAAAAACATTCATATGTTCTCTTTGTACCTGTCTTTTTCTCTTTTTTTAATTTTTGTATTCCTTCCTCTGAATCCTAAATCTCTGTCTTAAGCCCTGGCCTCTTTTCCCAGTTCCAGACCCACCTTTCCGAGTAGTTGTTGGACACTCTACCTCGGTCCTCCACTAGTCTTTAAATGCAGCAAGTCAGAACCAAGCCCGTCAACTTTCTCTCACGCCGTCTTCCTCCAGACAGCCTTCTACCGACGCCTCCATCTCCCGCCTCACTCAAATGTCAGACCACCTCTCTCACTTCCCTCTATCTGCTCCCCAGTCTACTAGGCACAACCTTGCAGACTCTCCTTTCAGAACGTCTCATCCGCCTGTTCCACCTGTCTCCCCATCCAAGGTTGCCAGATTTAGCAAATAAACATACAGGACGTTCAGTTAAATCTGAATTTCAGATAAATAATTTTTTTTTTTTT
>NW_006432945.1:2484868-2489803 GCF_000325575.1 Pteropus alecto
TTTAGCGTAAGGATGTCCCTTTCAATGTTTAGGAAATATTTGAGCTGAACATTACTCATTTATACAAAATCCAAATTTAACTGGACATCTTATATTTTATTTGGCAACCCTACTTCTGCCTTAGTTTCTACTGCCCATACCTTAACACCTCTCATTTCTACCTTAAGCCATAGTCGCCTAATGGCCTTCCTATCTCCACACGTAATTTGTTAATCTTCACAAATCACAGCTCTAATGGTGTCATACTTTATTCATCACCTTCAGTGGTCCCCCACTGCCTAGTTCCGCATGATGGCATTTAGAAATGTCCACAGGCTGGCCCTGAGCTGCCTCTTGGCCCATGCCCCACTGCTGCCCATCAGAGCTCTCAAGTGCTCTCAAGTGCAGCTCAAGTGCTGGTCTTGTGGTTACAAAACACACCCCACACTTCCCTCCCCAGGTCTCAGCTCCCAACAAGTCTTTCTGTCCAGAATGCCCTACCTCATAGTCCAAACCCTGATTCCCTCTTCACAGAGCACCCACCACCACTGCCACCTGCCCTCCCAAGGCTAGGCCCTTCTTCTCTTATATATAGATCACTAGATGTTTATCCTACCATTTGGCAGGTCAAAAATAGTCGAAAGCTGGCAATCCTACATGGTTTAGACTAATATAATAAAAGGCCCCCTACCTGGTGCTTCCTTGCTTTACTGCCTTCCACAGGGTCATCATCTCACCTTCTGCCAGAAAAAAACCGCCAAGTAGTGACGATCTAAAGCAATGCTTTTCAAGGTATAGTCCCCTAATTGCATGCAATGAAATCACCCAAGGGAAGGGAGGGTTTGTTAATACTGCCAATCTCAAGGCTCCATCCTAGAGCTGCTGAATCAGAATCTAGAGGGGAGGGGCCTGGGAACCTGCATTCTGAACAAGCTTTGCAGCTGAGTCTTGGGCTCACCAAAGTTTGGGTGAGCTCACTGGCCCACATGGAAAGGCTTCTCAGTCTACTCTACTCACACTAGTCCCTGAGGTGCCCACACGTACTCCTACCTCTAATGGCTAGACACTCGTGCTGCTCTTCCCACTTTAAAACCTTGTCTATCAAACATTCTGTGGGGCCCTCTAAGCCCAGTCAACTTCTACGTCCTCTATGAACATTTATTTTTCTGTTCATTGCAGGAAGTCTATAGAAAGAGGTACTCGTGTTACTTATTGTCACTAATCATGCATTTGTCTCCCCAAATGAGATAGAACAATCATCCAAGACAAGATTTTCTCTACCTCCTTCCCTCCCAAACAGGCTAACACCATGTTATGCTGTGATAGTTGCTAAATAAATAGATGCAACATTAATATCCAACCAAGGTCAATAAACCCAAAGAAACTAACTATCTGAGCAAAGATGAGAGTGTCTTCCAAGTTAGGAACTGTGAGAAGGGGGTGTTCTTTTAAAAAAAAAGGACTTGATCTGTGAACAAGCACTTATAACTTTACATGTCCATTTAAGGAGACTGTAAATCCTAGCTCAGTAGTGACAGGGCTGCAAATAGGAAGTTAACGCAAGATGATCTGATGAGCCAGGGCCAGCCCGCCAGACTTCTCCATGGCTGCTCCCCTTCCTTGGGCTCTGGCCCACCCACAAGTCAAGAAGAGTTTCCTCAACTTGAAAGCCATGCCCCAAAATGCACCGCAATCTCAACAGAATACATCTATCATCTTACATCCTCTTCTCTTCTTCCTCCTCTGGCTCTACTGTTTATCCAGTTGCTGCCAGAAACTCACCCCCGACATGCTAGAGGTTTTCCCTCCCCTAATATCTCTTCTTTCCCATCTCTTTCCCACCTCCTCACTTAGGCTCTCATCATTTCTCACCTGAGCCTCCTAGCTGGCTTCCATGCCTCTGTATTTGTGTAACACAGATCATCATGTTACCCTCACATTTAAAACTCTCTGAGTCCCTCATCCCCACAAGATGAAAGTCCAAACTCTTATTCTGGACCATGAGGCCTCTCATGGCCCAGCCTCTGCCTGCCTTTTAATTCAACTCAACTCAATTCAATTCAGCAAACAGCCCCTGGTGTCCTCCATGTGCTAGGCTAACCTGGAGATATGAAATCAAAGGATCTCAGCTCAGAGGAGAGACAGATGAGGAAATATGCAGCTGATGCAGTGCGATGGGCTTAGGAGAACCACAGGAGGCCTTGGAAACTCAACCTGTTAGTGGTAACTCCTATGTGGAATTAGTGCAGGACCAGGGCTACAGTCAAATCTCCAGCTCCAGGTCCAGGGCTCTTTCCACTACTCGATGCAATCTGGCCAAAAAGATCTTAGTCTTGTCCCATAGAATAAAGCAAAACAAAACAACCAGAAAAGACACAAGATGTACTTGGATGGGAGACCACATAGGAAGACCAGGTGCTATAGGCGTAAAAAATTAAAAATAAAGGATTGTAAGTTGACAAGGTCCTTGCAACCTGCGAGGTCAACCAAGGATTGCCTCGCCTAAAATTTTTTTAAAAATTAAAAAAAAAAAGACATAAAATGACCCATGATTAAAATACAAATTAAATATTATACAAAATGTACTTGGACGGGAGACCACCTAGGAAGACCAGGTGCTATAGGCGTAAAAAATTAAAAATAAAGGATTGTAAGTTGACAAGGTCCTTGCAACCTGCGAGGTCAACCAAGGATTGCCTCGCCTAAAATTTTTTTAAAAATTAAAAAAAAGAAGACATAAGATGACCCATGATTAAAATACAAATTAAATATTAAAATTCAAGACCTATAAAAGTTAATAGAGAGACAGTAAATCACAGTAAAACAAGATCATTTAAATGAACAGTAAGATCATCTAAAACAAGATCATTTAAATGATCAGTAAAACAAGATCATTGCATTTATGAGATGGAAACACAGGGAGATGGACCACACCCAAATATAGCCGTGTTGAAAGTCTACGCATGACTCATCTACTTTGGTCAGGTAACCCAGAACTGAGATAACAACTTACTTGCGGATGCTGATAGTACCACCTGGGCAGAGGGAAAATGGGTACCTGTGCCTTTGAATTCCGATATCTATGAAACATTAGAATAAAATTACTTTTAAAAATATAATGAAAAAAATGTACATGCTAAAGGTTTAAATTTTTTTCAAAGAGCAAAGAGACTAAATTTGAGAAGACATCAAGTGATTTCTAAGAGAACCCCAAAAGGAGATTGGGAGAATGTCATCTCAAAAATAAGACAGAGAACATCAGAGGAAAAGGAGCATAAAAGATTATCTAGCATACTCTGTTCTCAGGGGACAACATGGCTTTCAGTCCAAGAGAGATATTGTCTATGTTTGTTGGACCATGTTATCTAAACTGCAGGCTGCGAGCAGGGCAAGAAAGCATTTAGTGAGTCATGACAGTCAATTTCTTTTGAAACAAAGAAAGTAGAATCTAATAGAAAATATCAGTTGCATTTCATGTAGCAAGAGGAAGTACCGAGTTTTATGTATAACTGTGTTCTCACATGTGTTTATTGGTTCATGATATAATAAACATTTCACCGAGTGAGTTAGTGAAGAAGGTTTGAAAAACACTCTTCTAGAATACTTTCATTAGAAAGGGTTCTTTTTAAACATATGCTAAACACACTCAATTATGAATATTGACCCTTTTCCTCATTCTTGGAGTCTGTGCTAAAATTAAACAGAGAACGGGGGTGGAATATTAGAACTGGAAGGAGGAAACAAATTAGCAGAATGTAAATGAGTGGACTGATAAAAGACTAGAAGATGAGATCAGTGGGCTTTGGTCTTTTTTCCTAAGGCCTCCATGATAACTCCATCTTCACTGGAGCACTAAATACACAGTAGCTGCTCAATTATTACTTGTCCAATGACCCTCTAGAAGCCCCTGTCTTCTTTCTTTGTTAACACTTATCAAGCAATGTGATTGTTGCCTTTTTAATAATGTTGGTCTCTTCCACTTGTAGATGCTCCTTCAAGGCTGGGCTAATGTTTGGTCTACAGCTGCATCTACCTCTATGGCAGTGCCTGGCAAGTGCTCAAATTTTGGCTGGACTGAACTGAAGGGCATCAAAGGGCAATGAAGATCTAGTTCTTAGATCCATTTGATGCTTGAACCCCTTTTGCAAGAATAAACTGATTTCAGTTTATTGAGCAAAGAATATACTAATTAGAGAAAAACAGCTCTAAACTTAAATTTCCAGAGAGCAAATAGTTTAGACTTTCTTATGTATCTTAGTCCAGAGGTCAGGTTGACTCAAGAACCTGCATCAATCTTCTATGAATAAGAACCTCTTGAAATGTCCAGGATCCTAGGGACACACATGAGATGCTTTTTCTAGTCTGGAGAGCTTGAGTGGAACAACCACTTAGAATCCCTAGCTGCTGAGCTATTTCAAAGGTCCCATCCACATTGCTAACTGGAGCAGGCAGGATTCTCAGGAGGGTCTGAGGCAGAGGGCTGGATTTGGAGAAGCAGTCAATTGACCAAGTAATCAGCAATGAATCAAGCCCTTGTGCTTTCCCACAAGAAGCGAGGCTGAGGGGAAATGGAACAGGCCTGAGACATCATCATTTGCCTTCCTTGATCCTCTGCAGCTCCGTCAGACCTCCATGCAAAGGTGTCTAAACCCATCTTCTAACAGTGCAGCTGTTTAGGGTGGGTAGATAAGGATTTCCTGAGCAGGAGTATGTAAGGGGGATGGTACTGGTCGCCAGCCTAGATTTCTCAGAAAGGCATATGGTGAGTTATCAGTGGGAGGATGGGTAAAAGATGTCCTACACCAAAGGATCAATTAAAACTCAAATTCAAATTCAAAGGAGAGCCCACTAGTCACTAGTTAGCCTCCTTCTCAGCCAGGCAAACACTCCAATCGTTATTAACCATGGAAAGTCCTCTTTATCAAGAACACTGATTAAAGGCGGGGATGAATATCA
>NW_006432945.1:2489815-2507368 GCF_000325575.1 Pteropus alecto
TTCCCTACAGCTATATTAAAGCAATGACTGCATCCTTCATGTGCTCTGTTCCTTATATACAGTCAAACCTCATGTCTCTATGGAGGGGGAAGGCCGGGAACAGCATAATCTTGTGTGCAGACTTCAATGGACACCAGAAATCCAGAACGCTTATTTTAGCAAAAAGTTTCAGTCTCCATCCCCAACCCGTTCTCTATCCCAGTCTGCTTCTGACCATCTGCCTGCTCGTACTGAAGGTATTTAAATCATCCTTGGATTAACCTGAGCAGAATGTAATCAAGAGGGCAAGTTGATTTGGGGCCAGGGGGACAAGAGGAAGGCTACATATCATGCACTCCAGAGTCAAGCAGGAACAGAGTCCGGGCCTTTTTTAAAAAAAAAAATTATCTAAGTCTAGATACATCGTCTGAATCTCAATTCTAACTTCAGTGTAACTTAATCTCTCCCTGTCTCATTCTCCTAAGAAATCATATGTAAAAAATAAAAATATACATCTACAATGTCTGGCAGTACCCGGCAACATAACCAGCAGATTACATAAATCTCCTTTGGGACTGCAGTATCGCCAAATAGATCGGAGAAGAGGTTCTGGAGTCTGAGGGACTCCAGGATGCTGGCTCCATGGACCTTGTCAGCTGTGATATCTTGAGAAAGTTCCCTAACCTCTCTAAGTGCTCATTGTCTCATCTGCAAAATGGGATAATACAATCACTTCGTAGGGTCACTGTAAGGATTCATTGAGAATCTGTATGTAAAATGCCCAGTACAGAGTCGATGACCATAAATGACGGCTGTTATTATGACGGCTTGCCCCCTCAAAGAGGTAGACACACTCCCAACAAAGAGCTGCTTTGTGGCTACCTCAGGCAATCAGATGAATTCTCAGAGGCCACTGATGCTCAACATGCAAAATAGCAACATGTCCCCCACATCCTTGCTCCTCCTCCCACGTCCCCTATTACGGTGTATGGCAGACCAGCTTCCCTGTTATCCAAGAGAGAAATTTGGCAGTTCTGATAGACTCTTCCCTCTGCCCCCACAGTAGATCCTTCATCCTGCAACAGGTTCTGTTGATTCTACTTTTTAAAATATGTCAACTCCATTTGCTTCTGTCCATCTCCCTGTCCCAGCCTTCCCCTTCAATCCACTCTCCAAGCTGCAACCACAATCATCTTTCTAAAGCACAGATCTGATCACGCCTCTCTCCTGTTTTAAACCCTTTGATAGTTCCCCCAAATACAATTCCAGTCCCTTAACATGACTTCCAGAGCCTTCCATGATCTGCCTAGAGCTTGGCTCCCTCCCCAGCCTCATCTCTCACCATCTTCCTTCCCGTTCTGTGTCCTCCAGCCACAGCGAAGCACGAGAAGTTCTACAAATGAATCGGGTGCTCCCTCGCGGGCTCGCTCTCTCTCTCTCTCTCTCTTTCTCTCTCTCTCGTTCTGTGTCCTCCAGCCACAGCGAAGCATAAGAAGTTCTACAAATGAATTGTGTGCTCCCTCACGGGCTCACTCGCGCTCTCTCTCGCACCTTCTCTCTCTCTCTTTCTCTCTCTCTCTCTCTCTCTCTGCAGCGATTTCACATGTGCTTTCCCCTCTGCTTAAAATACTTCTTTGTCCCTTCTTTTCTCCATGCTAACTCATTCTCAATCTTTACATTTCAGCTTAGGTGTCGTTTCTTCCAGGAAGCCTTTCCAACACTTGAATACTGGGTTAGATGCCCCTTCCACTGTATGTGAAAGTCTGCTTATTTGTTCATCCCTACAGTAGACTGGAAGTCTCTTGGGGACAAAACCCATTTTTGTCATCGAAACAGCCCACCAGCAAGTATCTCAAACAGCAACTGGCACAAAACAGGCACTCAAATATTCGTTTGTTGGGTAGACGGACAGATGCTAACACTTGGCCTTGGCCTATGGAGCAGTCTCTGGTTACAGGCGGTGGCAGCACTGAGCTGCCCAGTAGCTAAGCCAACCGTGGGCACCAGAAGGTTTCCATGCAGCAAAGGCAACACCTACCTAGGATGGCTACCACCTCGTCGTCCTGGATCACCTCCAGGGAACCGGAGACCACAAAGCAGAGGCTGTCGACGCTCTCTCCTGCGTGGTAGATGAGGTCCCCTGGGGCGCAGTGCACCGTCTGGAACTCCATGGCCAGTGCCCGCAGGCAGCCGTCGCTGGCCAGCCGGAAAGCTGGGTGTTCCTTGAACACCTTGCGGTTCAGGTGCACGCAGATGTCAGCTCTCATGTCTTTGGGGCAGATCTGCAGGACCTGGTGGGGCACAGGAAGAAATGGTGTCAGGGTCCTTCTTGCTGTGGCCTCTGGCCCACTGCCCCCAGGTGTTTTGCCTCCAAACACCTGGGGGCAGAAGCAACCCCCACTAGGCTAGACCACACTCAGTGTGCCGGCGGACAAGACAGCCACTGTCTCTGTCCCTGCGGAGCTTCCTCTCTTTGCAGGCAGTGATGACAAAATTCTGTGCTAAATGCTCAGAAGAGAAGCCCAAGAATCACGGGGCTGGGGAAATGTGGGATTGTCTAGGCGGTTGGGGAAGTTCCTCTCTGAGGAGGTGACACCTGCATACTGTGTCAGAGGGAGCCACACAGAAGAAGAACATTCCAGAAGAATAACAAAGGCTGTGAGGGGACCTGAACAATAGCCAGTGTGAATGAAGGGAAGGGGTAGGAGATGAGGTTTCAGGAGATGCCACACGGGAGAGCACCTGAGACTTTAGGTTATGCTAAGCCTTTGATTTATTCTGAGTGTGACTGGGGACACATTGGAGGACTTTGAGCAGGGAAGCGACAGGACCTGACCTCTATTTTAAGAGAATCATTCCAGCTACAGAGCGGCGTTAGAGGACCCTGACCCTAGCTTGAGCAGAGCCAAGGAATCGAGTTAGGTCGTTTCTGCAGGAGTCCAGGTGAGAGGTGAAGGCACTTGGGTTGGGACGCCGGCAGTGGAGTGAGAAGTGATCAAACTCAGAATATATTTTCAAGATAAAGCTGACTGCATATGAGTGTGATTTGAAGAGAGATACAAGGTAATATTCACCGAGCCCTCGCGACATGCCAGGCATTGCTGAGTACTTTAGAGTTGTTCATTCATTCATTTTTATCGAGTACCGTCTTGCATGCCAGCGATCACTCTAGGCTCTGAGAACGTAGTAGTGAACAAAATAGACAAAAATCCCTGCCCTCATATAACTTACCATCTAGCGAGAGTAGACAAATAATAAGCAAAATAGTAAAATGTAGTGGTAAGTGCTAAAGAAAATGATAAAAAAGGAAAGGAGAGAAAAAAATCAGGGAGGGATGTGATTTTACATTTTTAAGCGTTACGCGCATTAGTTAACTTAATCCTCACATAAACCCTAAGATGTATCATTCTATAGATGAGGAAACTGAGGCACAGGGAAGATAAAGAACTTGCCCAAAGTGGCACGGCCAGGACATGGCAGAGTGGAAATGGCAGAGCTGGGATCTCACACTAGGAAGCTGGATTTCAGAGCCTAGTTGAGACAGCAGTCACTTCCTGTATTATGCAGCTGCCCAAAATAAAGGGACTTGTAATTTGGCTCTCAGCATCAGGGAAGTCAAGGCAACATGGGAACTATAAGAGACCATGTGGGCTTCATCTTTTGAAGAAATGAAAATTTCTCAGCCTGTTCCAGAGAGAGAAATACTTTCCTGCACTAAATTTTCGCAAGAAACCATTGCATGGACCCTCACACAGCAAGCACTAGGTAACACAATAGGACACCTTCGAGAAATTAGGAGTGTTCCTACAATAACCTTTTCTCTCATCCTAGCCTGTGAACAAAGCAGGGGGTATAAAATCAAATGTGTTCAGTGAAGACATTTTGGCGGGGGTGGGGGGGAAAGGGGGGCTGGTTAGTTCCCCACCCCCGCTTCTTGGCCTTAGACCATTTGCCTCTGCATCTGGTGTGCGCCTCAGAATTTTTTAGAAGTCCTTCAGTACCCTTCAAAACTCAGACCAAGTCACACCTTGCCCTCGACAGCATTGCTCATACCCCAGCCCACCGGGGTGCCCTTGTGCTCTGCCTGGAGGTGTGGCCATGGAAAGAGAAGGGCACACAGTTGAAATCCCAGCTCTTTCCCCTCCAAGCGACTCAACTGCTCTACTTTAGTGTCTTCTGTCACATGCATGCTGCTGACATTGGCTTGTGAGGATTACGTGAAGTTACATCTACCAGTACACTTCCCCCAGCACAGTGCCCTGTCCCCTCCCTCTGCGTGCCTCTGCATTCTTGCTCCGAGGTTGTAGGATGCTGAGGGAGTCAGCATGTTCTCTGGGGGAGGGGAGAGGGGACCGGCCAACACAGAGGAAAATTCAGACTGCTCACGCTTGGGCAGAGTGCTTGCTAAGTACTTCCCTCCTCAAAGCTCATTGAAAACGAGACTCCGGTAGCAATGCCGATTTAATTCGGGTCCTCTGCTCCCCAAGCAGAACCCCGGAGAGTGAGGAGTGCTCGCGTGTCATGTCGAAACCGTGCCCAGTGGTTTGAAACCAAGATTGATCCTCCAGGTAAGTTCGCTTTTAAATATCTGCTTCCCCCTGCGCTGCGCTTTGCTGGCAGAGGCTGCTTGTGAATGGGGCCTTGGCATGGAGATGATGTTTTCTTCATAGGCACCGTTCCCGGAGCCACCGGAAGGCACGTGTGAGGAGAGGAAAACTGAGGCGGAGGAATGACAAACCCCCACAGCCATCGGCATCTCCACCATTCTGTTGGCCCCGCACTGGCCTGGGTGGGGGATCTTGAATTCCTCTGTCTGAGGGAGGGTGTCAGCTCAAGGCCCTCTCCTGGGCCATCTTCCCTTCTGCTTGGTTCTGGGAGAGACCATCCCTGCTGATGCTGGAGGCCTCGAAGGCCACAGGGAGATGTCACCGGAGAGGCTGCTGGAGCCTCCCCAGGCTGGGCGGGCCAGCGGCACGGCTGAGAGAACAGGCTGCCAGGACAGGCAGATCTGTATTCAGTTTCCGGCCTGAGCACTTACTCGCTGTGTGCACTTAAAGCGGTATAGTGCTTAGCTTCCTTCTCCAAGTCTTCATTTCGAAATTGAGCACAGAATTCTGCGGATTCTGAGTGGTGCCCCGCGAGGAACGTCCTGGTACGATGCCAGGCACACACGGTGCCCAGTGGGTGCTTAGCTTCCTTCTCCAAGTCTTCATTTCGAACTTGAGCACAGAATTCTTCTGCGGATTCTGAGTGGTGCCCCGCGAGGAACATCCTGGTACGATGCCAGGCACACACGGTGCCCAGTGCAAGTGAGCGCTCATGGCAGCACAGCAGTGGGTCAGCCTGAGGGAGACTTTGAAGTCCAGAAGATCATAGCCCAAAGGGCCTTAGAGGTCAGTCCCGTCTGTTAGTATTCACAGACACGGAAACCGAGGCTCAGAAGGATAAGTGACATGCTCGAGGTCACCAGCCAATTACCAGTAAAACCAGAGAAGCCGGCACCACCGCCCTCCCACCTCCCATACACCTCGGCTCCCGGGTCATCGCGGACCATTCTGATCCAGAAGGGAGGGGAGGAGAACTAGGGAGAGGCACAGGGAACACGGACTGGTTCCCTCCCCAGCAGTTGCCTGCCAGGAAGAGTGGGCCCCCACCAGGCTAGGCTGGGCTCTGGACTGAGTTGCCACAGTGTCCCTTCTTTCACCAGATGAAGACCTGGGGCAAATCCCAAGCCCTCCAGGGACAAGAGACAGCAGAGAGGGGAAGAAAGGGCATATGCTGATAATACTGTCTCCCACAGGAGCCACCCAGCTCAGCCCTGCATGGGGGTTGGGCAGGTACTGAAGCTTCTTTCCCACAACCAGCTTTACAGAGGCCTCTGGGCCCCTGGGAAAAGGAGCCCCAGGGCTGAGAGATCAAAGTTCCTTTCTGCTCCATCAGGTGCCAGGCACCCACAGGACCCACGGCCTTGTTGGGAGAGCAGAAGAGAAACAACAGTCACAGCCGTGGCAGGTGACTGGCAAAGCCAGGGACATGTCCTGCCTGACTGACGCCTGGCCTGTCTGAGAAGCGAGGGCAAGTCCATCTGGACTTTTTCTTCTATCTGGTGTGAATTTTAAATTAAAAAAAAAAAAAAGGAATAGTAGGAAAAGCATAAGCTTTGAAGTCGGACAAATTGGGTTCAAATCCTGGCTTTGCCATTCTTAACTCTGACTGATGGTAGTTAAAATTAATTGGGCCTCTGCATCATCCCTCAGACAGAAATACCGGTGCCCCCTCCCCCTCCCTAGGGCTGTTGTGGAGCCCAATTGAAGCATGAATGCAGGGCCAGGTGAGTGGGGAAGGACAGTAAATATTTGTGCTTAACCCACGTTCCAGATCTGGTAGCTGGTGCTGTTATTATGTTACTGTTGTTGTTGTGGCAGATAATAAGATTTCAACAAAAGTATTGTTACTTTTAAGTTGGGATCAGTTAAATTTAGTTCAAAAATTTTTCCTTTTAAATTGTCAACTCTTATGCAACAAATCCATGATGAACAAAATGTCGAAACTCTGAATGAAGACAGGATCAGTAGCAACGCTGTGTCATCTTATGCCATCTTAGCCTGAGGCGAAAGGAAAACCAGAAATACGGATCGCCTCACTCTGGGTGACCCTGATTCTCATCATCACACAAGTTTGGGAAATTCTGTCCTGGACAGTTAAACTTCCAGTTCTTCTCTTCCCCAGGAGATACACCCTGTCTTTCCAATTTCTTAAATAATGGCTCTTACTTGCTACTCTTTGAGCAAGGCTGATCTGGAGGCAATCGGAACCTCTGGAAGCAGGTCCTAGAAACCCCAGACCACCCAGATGGACCCTGGGGTACAGCCAGGCTGGAGAAGCACTGCCCGAAAAGAGCCTCGGGCCTCGCTGGGCAAAGCTGGCAGACAGCGCTTCTCCCGGTCCGTCACCCACCTCCCACCTCACCTTCTCTGTGTCGATGCCTCTGGACATGGACCAGGTGGACACGATATAATCCATGACCCGCTCACTCAATCCCTTCGGCACCTGGTAGAGCTTCAGGAAGTCCCGGACGCTGTTGAGCATCTCATGGTACCTGTTGGTATTGGCGTACATCTGTTGGAAAATGGTCGTCACATTCCCGAAGATGGTGGCATAGAGAAGTGCTGGAGGCAGGAGGAGAAGAAATGACACGTGAGTGGCTCCTGAACCAGGGTCCGAGAATGCTTGCCTTGCCCAGAGCAGGCCGATGGCCAGAGCTGCCCTCCCCAGGACGGGCTGTCCTGGCCTTCTCAGGAGAGCTTCGCCCCAAGAGCCTCTGGGAGTGGACCCAGAGAAAGAGCGTCCTGACACCAGGCCACTAGGACAGGGCTAAGGTGGACAGGAGCTGACACGACCAGGCCAGAGCTAGGACGCAGAAAGCAGCTGGGGGATGGGGCAGTGGGACCTCTTCACGTATAAAGCCACATGAAGTTTGAGCCATGCCTGAGGCCACCGATCAAACGTGTTCCTATGCGCTCTGTACCAGCCTGAATCCAAACCTATCAGCAAGTAATCTTTATCAGCCCTGCCACGTCCCGAGCATTATACAACCCACTGGGACCATTAGGATGAATGGGCCACTCAGTCCCGGCCCTTACCCAGCAATGTCACAGAAGGGCAGGCCTGGAATATGCAATCACAGATAAAAAAAAAATAGTAATTAGTCTGTCGAGAGCAATGAAGGGTGTTCTAACTTTGCTTAGCACTTATTGTTCAGGTGCATGTTAACACCACAGTCCACTTCACTGTCATGTGGCCCCTGGGAAGAATGTGTGGCTTTGCTGTGGCGAGAATAAAATCCGAGCCCCTCTGAGATGCGACAAGTACATATTCTGTACTCCTATTGCTCCCCCAACCTTAATGTCACAAAAGAGGACCATGATGTCATCACGAAACCCCACCTTCTACCTCTAACTCCCATGGGAGACATGTTCTATTCTATGAACCTATGAAGGGAACTCTAGTCAGAAGCAACAAATTAAGGACAATAGAAAGGAAGTAGGTAGCTCAATTTCTAGGATTTTTGGTGGGACAGAAAAGAGACACTCAAGGAGTGGGTTTGGAAATAAGTGTCCTAAGGCCCCGCTATTCTCTGCTTACCCTTAACCAGCTCTCTAGCTCCTCATTCTCCTTAGCTCCCCAATCTCTAGAGCCATCAGCCACGCTCCCTCCCCCTCTCTCATCTCTGTCTCTTTGGGACATCTACTCCGGCTTCCAGAAGCTGGAGGGGCACCTAATATGCCTGCTACCAAAGGGAAGTGATAAAGGGAAAAACTCATCCCTGCGTTAGCCAGGCATCTGGCAATCTCAGAGACCAGCTTCTGCAGGGCTGTTAGACCCTCACCAGCATACCCGTAATATTCAGTGAGATAAGGAGACCTGTGGCTGCTCTAGGAAGATGGTCATTACTCATAAAATTATTTATGTTGGAAAACGCACCCCAGCTTCTAATCACTTTGTAGAGTATAGTTTACTCCTAAACTTGAGAAGGCCGAAAAAGTTTTAAAAAGAATAAATACATGGCCAGTTCTGCAGATATATCAAAGCTTAGAGGTAAAGAAAGGACTGAAATGAGGCTTTTCCCTTTTGTAACAATGAAAAAATAATTGTCCTCTGTCGATAGTTGATGGGTCTATGCAAACTGAATGTGTTCTGTGAAGAATTCCAGATGATATGTTAAAACTGAATTTAAAAAAGACTCTACCCTCAAACCTATATTTGTTTCTGCACTCTCAATTCTCAGCAGAAGAATTGGGCCTTTTCTAGCCCTTCTCGCCTGGGAACTCTGTTCAGCAATGATGGGGACACACTGGTCATGGAAGGTGCGCTGATATGGATAGAGCCACACCGACATCTTTTTTCCCCCTTTTATGCCAAATACAGAAAAAGAAAGGAAAAAGCATGGGTTGAATGAATACACAGGGCGAATAACTATTAATGAAAGAAACAAATCAAGGAAAAACATGATAATTGAAGAGAGAATTCTTCAAAATGGAGGTAGGCTTTTGAAGTTTATTGGTGAAAGATTTTCTTGGTCCATCTTTTTTCCCCCGGTTTCATCGAGATATAATTAACATATAGCATTGTATTAATTTAAGATGTATAACACAATGATTTGATATGTGTATATTTTGGGAAATGATTACCACAATAAGTTTAGTTAACATCCATCACCTCACATAGTCATCGGCTTGTTTCTTGGATAGTTTCTTCCCCTTCATCTTCTATTCTATTTCCCAGATCTCCTGTTATTCAGGTGTTGGATTCCTAGATTAATCTAATTTTCTTATTTTTCTTTCCTGTCTTCAATCACTTCATGAGAGATTTCTTCAACTTTTATCTCCTATTCCATTTGTTTAATTTTAATTTGCTCTCATACTTCTAATTTCCATGAATTTTTTTCTTCTCTAAATGTTTCTTTTTAATAGCATTCTGTTCTATTTCATTAATGTAATACCTTTTCTTATTTTCCGAGAATATCAGTCATAGATGGATTTTGTAGTTTTCTTTTCCATGCTTGGTCTTTGATTCCTCATTTATTTGTGTTTGCCCGCCTTTCACATTAGAAATATATGATAATCCTTAAGTGTCTACTTATATTTAAGAGTAGGGCCCTAGCTAGGAAATTGATTAAAAGCTTTGTGTCTATAAGTGGGGTTGTCAACTGTAAGAACTGATTGTAGGGTGACTTGGCTGGAGTTTATGTTAAAGAATCCATGGTGTAACCAACTTTAAGGTTGTCCTTTTAGACTTCCCAGAGTTCCCATGGAAGTCCTTGATCTCCTCTCTGGAGAATACTGGCATCATTCAGCAATTGAGCAGGGAGGATGACGGTCTCAACATTTAGCTTTCCCTGAAGCCCTGTTTTCATGTGGTACCCCTGCCTTCCAATGTCTCTCGTGTCCCTCAGTCCAGAGACTCTCAAGAATAAACAAGGCTTCTGTGAGCGGAGGAGGCAGTGACCCAGCTTCCTAGAAGGAAGATATCTGGGGGGTCTAAATGCTTCTTAAACAAATTTTGAACCAGCTCTCTTTTGCTTAGCCCTCCTTCCCCCTCACTTCTGACAGCACTTATTGCCATTAATGACTGAGTCTTTGAGGGGAGGGGGGAGGTGTTCAGCTGTAAATCAAATTATTTTTTTAGATTTCCCCTCTGCCACCTTAAGAGCTTTCTTGAGTCTGCCAAGTCAATCACTGTTTTCCAATTTTCAAATTTTTGATTATTCTTCCCTCATTCTCTTTGTCTTATGGACTTATGTCCTAAACAAACCCATTCCTTTGCGGTTACTTCAGTGTGGTTTCAGGAGTGATCAGACGTAAATGTGTGTATTCAGTCAGCCATGTTTAATAACAGTAATATGAATGGTCTGCAAAGGTGACCAGGAATTGCTGGCTTTGGCCCAAATTGACTCCTATGAAACTGAAAATGTTTTTAAATCTTCAAAGCCAAGAGCTCAGAGCAACATAGTAATAATAAATAACAACACTACCTCAACGTGCGTATTATCCCCATTTAGCAGATAAGGAAACTGAAGTCCGGGATTAGAAATAGTATGCAGGGAGGCCAGAACCCGGGATCTCTTGACTCCAACGCCACACCACACTAACTCATCCATTTGTAAACGTCAGTGTGTATCATGATCACTTGGAGGGAGTTTAACACAGTTTTGGGGCCTCGATCCCAGAGTTTCTGATTCAGTAGGTCTAGAGATTTTATGTTTCTAATGAGTTCCCAGGTGATACCGTTATTGCTGGGAGCTTTGAGAAGCATGGTGCTGTAACTTCTGTCTTCTACTGCAATTGCTGTTTCATTTCAGAATGTGTTGTCAAACTCTATAGACATAAATGTTGGTTTTGATTTGTTCTTCATGGTCAAGGCTTGTTGGATTATTCACCAATTTCTTTTTTTAGAGTTGGTTTAGGCAGATCGAAAGGAAAGGGTGGCTTCTCTAGAAGAAGCCTGTTTTCTGAACAAAGACTATTACACAGTATCCCCGCACCCTGCCGGAAAAACCGAGGCAGTACAAGCCCTTTCCAATTCCTGCGTTTAAACCAGATAGTCCCTGAATTCCAATATCCATTAAAATTATGCCTTACTCCTACTTATTTTAATGAGACTTAATTTCTTCATTTTTTTTTTTGAAGAAAAAGACTATTTAATATAAATTTCCCTCGAAGTAAAATCACTAGTCTTATGATCCTTAATTTCCCATTAGGACAAACTTCTCATTAAGTCAAGAAGTGACACTGGTTGGGAATCAGACCTTGGGGCAAAGGTCATTAGCACGCACAATATTGGCACTGAGAGCCCGAAGCAGACCAGACAACCTCTCACTCCCGAGACAGTAACGAGACACAGCAAGTGGGTCTAAAAAGGCAGAAGAGCTCAGAAGTTGAATCTTCTGCTTTCCATGTGAAGAGCAGCCCAGTCAATCCTAATAGGTGCCCCCACTGACTTATGTACCCACAATATTATCGCAAAGATGGGGCCTTCAGTTATACTCTCCTGGGTTCTAATTCCAGCTCAGCCACTTAGAGCTGTGTGACCAGAGGCAAAGTACTTCTTTTTCCCTCCGTTTCTGTTAGTCTGACAAAAGGAAAAACACCTGCTCAGACTCCTGGGTTGTTAGGGGACTTAATAAGATGCCATATGGAAGAACCCTGACTACTGAGCCGGAACACAGAGACCTTCGACATTATCTTCTCTTTCAGTTAATTGTCTTGGAATCGACTGTCAGGAACACACACATCAGAGAACATTTCAATAAGACAGTAACTTGAAGGGTGACTATTGTCTTTTCATTGCATAAACAGACTCAAAATTTATCATTACAGGAAAATGTTGGAGTCCAGAGAAAGATGTTTTAAACCAAGCTCATCAGGCACAGAGGCCTTCAAAGGAATCTCTAAGATCCATAAATACTAATAGCTTTGACACATCTGCTGAAATACTGACTACTTAGTGATTTTGAATGAAGGTATTTATGAATTAGGAAGGACTAAATAGTAAGTGTAAGCATGTGGGGGGAGGTGGGAGAGGGATGGGAATAAGGCCTAGGAACTAGATTTAGTCTTTATTCCATTTCACCTGCCATACATGACAGCAACATGTCTAATTTTGTTAACGTAGTATTTTTGGTCTTTGCCGCTGTTATTGCTTTTGCTTATTCTAAGGCGATAATGCTGGAGTGGGTGTGAGGATAATGTTTATATTGGCATGGTAACGAGCAACTAACTTAAAATGCCATTTCCTGTGATTTAAAATTCATAGCAATGAATCTTGTTGTCTGGGAAGAAATGGGTAGTTAACAATGGGGAGGAAAGGAAGTAGCCAAGAACTCATTGCCATGCCAACAGATCAGTGCGGCACAGGACAATGCAAAGACTGTGCTCTGGAGACAAAAAGTTGCCAGTTGGAATGCTGGTTCCACTCCCGACCTCAGGGTAATCACTCGACCTCTCTAAATTTCATCATATATAATGAGTTAATAATTATCTCACAGTTTATTTTTTAATAAGTGGGATAATGTATATAAAATATTTATCACAGTACCTGCTACGTAATAAAAGCTCCATACACAATAATAATAATAATTAAAGCTGGATGGTTAAGAATCATCTCTAAATTTTCTAGGTTCTTAATTCGACAAACATTAACTGGGTGAGTCACGTGCTCTGCTGGGAAGCAACATGGTATAATACAAATAACTTGGGCTCTGAAGAGAGAGAACCTTGGGGTTAAATGATTGGTCCTGCCGCTAATTCAAGTCCTAAGAGCCTCAGTTTCCTCACTTGTGAAAGGGAGAAGATAAACTACCTCTTGGGGTTTCTATGAAGATTCTATGAATTAACATGACACATGCCATGCACAATGATGGCATGGGGTAGGTCTGAAATAAATCTTAGTTTTCTTTCTTGAACCATGCAGTATTAACTTCCATCCATCAATCACTCCTGGATTCTAGTCCCCTCAGCCTTGGCTTTGTGTGGGTACATCCTACGGTGATATGTTCGCTTGTGCTTTAATTAAATAGAAGACTTCCTGGAGTCTTCTCCAGAAATTGTGACATCAGTTGGGGTCATTTCAGGGGCACCTTCCTTTGCATTCGGTGGGTGCTCAGTAAATGCTGTTGAGTAACTACTGAATAGACTGTCCCAAAGAGGTGAGTTCACTCAGGTTCAGTCATACGAGGTAAGAGTTCTGGACCCAAATCAACATGGGTGGGGTTTTCCACACCCCACCACCAATTCCCCAGCACCAAGTGAGTGTCCTACAGTTCAGCTCAATTCTGCTAGCAGCAGATTCCACAAGCTAAGGGCTCAGTTCCATAGACTGACCTCCACTTCAGACGCCGATCGTAAGTCCAAGTTGTTACCTGTGCTTCTGACTAACTGGCTCTAAATCAGAGCTTCCCAGATCCCTTCCTTGGGTTCGCTCAATTTCCTAGAGTGGCTCACAGAACTCAGGAAACCCATTTACTCACTAGATGACTTGTTTATTACAAAGGATGTTAAAGGGTGCCAATCAACAGCCAGATGAAGAGATACGTAGGGTGAGGCTCCAAACAAAGGCGCTTCTGTCCTTGTGGAGTTTGGGGCTCTGCACAGTGGCACATGGAAGTGTTCTGTTTCGTCAACCTGGAAGCTCTCAAAACCTGTCCTTTTCATTTTGATGGAGGCTTCTCTGCATAGGCAGAGTGATTAAATCATTGGCAATTAGTGATCAAACTGATCCTCTGTCGTGGGGAACCTGAAAATTCCAACCCTTTAATCACATGGTCGGCTCCACTGGCAACCAGCTCCCATCTCTAGGTCCAGGTCCAGGGTCACCTCCTTAACATAACAAGAGACATCTTTATCACTCTCATCACAGGAAATTCAAAGGGTTTTATGAGCTCTGTGCCAGGAATAGGAGAAGATCAAATACAGTACATGATTCTTATTATAAATCACAATATCACACAAGGGCTTCTCAGAGTTAGGTCTCAGACCAGTAAGCAGCTTCAGTAGAAACGCAAACTCTCAGGCCCACCCCAGACCTACTGGATCAGAATTTCTGGAAGTAAGGCCCAAGAATTTGCATTTTTTTCAAATTCTCCAGGTAATTCAAAAGGCTCCTTACCTTCAAGTTTGAGAAGCACTGCTTTATGCCATACCGATCCTCAGTATTTCTCTACTAAGGTTTAAGTATAATGCCGTACCCCAAGGTAGGCAAGATGGTCAGAGGGGGAGAAAAGATAGCGACCAGGCCATACCAAGGAAGCAGAAAGAGGCTATGAAGGCAGCCACCCTTCTCCTACCAGACAGAACAATGGCAATGAAGCCAAAGAGAATGAGAGCAACCCCACAGGTTCTCAGTATAGTGGCCCCGCTTGTCTATGGTTTCATTTTCCTCGATTCAGTTACTGTGGTAAGCCATGGCCCTAAAATAATACATGGAAAATTCCAGAAATAAGCAATTCATAAGTTTTTAATTACATTCCTTTCTGAGCCGCATGATGAAATCTTGTGCCGTCCTGCTCCATCCCGCCCGGGATGTAAATTATCCCTCTGCCGGCGTCTCCACACTGTAGGTGCCCTGCTTAGTGGCTGTCTTGGTTATCAGATTGACCATCACAGTATCACAGTGCTTGTTTTCAAGAGTAGTGATGCTGGCAATTTGGATATGTCAAAGAGAAATTCCTTTCTGAGCGGCATGATGAAATCTTGTGCCGTCCCGCTCCATCCCGCCCAGGATGTAAATTATCCCTCTGCCGGCGTCTCCACACTGTAGGTGCCCTGCTTAGTGGCTGTCTTGGTTATCAGATTGACCATCACAGTATCACAGTGCTTGTTTTCAAAAGTAGTGATGCTGGCAATTTGGATACGTCAAAGAGAAACTATGAACTGCTTCCTTTAAGTGAAAGAGTATGTACGTATAGGAAAAAATACAGTATACAGTATATCGGGTTTGGTACCATCCGTGGTTTCAGACATCCACCGAGGTCTTAGAACTATCTCCCTTAAAATAAGGGAGGACTGCTGCACGTTGATGCACAAGACACTGATGAAAATGATGACAACTCAGCTCTAAATTTCCAACCAGCTCTATCCCTCATTCCTCCTCGAGCCGTACGGCTATTGCCTAGGGCACAGAAAATGCCCCCCAAATCAGAGCATATAAAACACTCACACATTCCCTACTATATAACAAGACAAGCCTGAAAACTCTCACTTAATATCCTGCTAAGAATGGCACAAATTCCTATACCACATTGAAAGTCTGCTGTATTGGCGAATGCCACTTAACAAGCAACATTCTTATAAGAGAGATAGAAGGTCATTTTCAGGTGCTTCTTATCTGTCGAATAAAACAACAGCTCCCACTGCGTGCTCACTGTTAACAACATAGTAGAGCAACCTCATTTCAACCAGTGACTTAATAGCCCCATAGATAAAAGCACTTCAATTTCCACAGGCAATTACTTCTGCAAATGAATCAAAGAGGTCAGACACAGGTTAGAAAGGTCTCCAAATAATTTGCTACCTCCACTTATTTTGTGCTCGCTGAATTCTTGATTGCAAAGAGACGGCCACTTAGTTACAGTTATACTTGGCTAAAGGTAGATTAGCTTCTAGGTTTGCAAACCTACGTCTTGCTTTACTTCATAATGACAGCCCTCAGTTTTATATCTCTCCAACATGAATTATCAAATCATCTAATTAATAGTCATTTAAAATAACACATAATTTTCAAAGCCATTTAACCTTAATTGCGCTCATTTTCCAGCAATAGTTATGTCTTGTCCTGAAGTTGTAAGCTTCACAAAGCTCAAACTTCATTTTTCTCCTGCATCTCAAAATGAAGAAAAGAAAAAATTCAGAAGGCACTACTGTCACCATAGTGAACTAAACTGGAACATCACAACGACTGCACAGAGTGCCTATTACGGAAATACCTCTCCCAACAATAATAAAAAGAAATTAAAATCACTTTCTCCACTGTCGATGACTCTGATCTCAGCACCTGACCTCAGCATCTGTTGATGTTCCCCACTGAACAACCATCAATCTCTTAGTTTGTTAAAGCAGTACTGGAGTTTTTCAGTTGCTAAGTGACACTGTAGGTCATACTGCCTCTCTCCACGTTGCTTTCAAAGCAATAATTATCCAGAAGGATAGATTTCCCCAGCTTTCTACTGCACAGGATGCCAAGAAGTAGAGAGTCATAAACTGTCATACTGGACAGAGTTTTCCTTCTTTCATGAGTCAGTGGTCCTAATTCTGACTACTATAGCTGTAGGGCAAGTGCCTTTGTGACTCTTTGAGAATAGGAAAGCCAAATATTTGATTAGCGAATGAATAAATTAATAATAACGGTAATAATAACTAGTACTTATATAGCTTTCATGATGTGAGTCATTATTATAACTACCTTGCATACATGATTTATCTTAATGGTAGATACTATTATCATCTTCATTTTACTGATAAAGAATCTGAGTCAAGAATGTTTGAGTGACTTCCCCGGAGTCACACAGCTTGTAGGCGGCAGAAGGGGGATTCACACCCAGGCAGGCTGGCTCAGAACCCACTCTACAACTGCACCAGATGCTTCCCTAAGCACATGTCTACTGTGTGCAAGATATTGTTCCAATGATTCATGTTTACTGACTCATTTATATCTCTGAAAAGCTCTATGAGGTGAGGACTATCATTACCCTTATTTATAGATCGTCCACAGAGAGGTTAAGTTACTTGGTCAAGGTCATACAGCTAGCTGGTAAGTACGAAGCTGGATTCAAACCTAGGCAGTCCAGATACAAAGTCCTTAACACAAGGGTTTCCAAGCCCCAACACCATCGACATTTCACTTCTTTGTTGTATGAAAAGTACAAATGCTGTTACAATCTTGGTGTAACTGGTAGCCACAGACGGTCGACTCACCAATCACAGCTATCTATGCTATAGCGAGTCTTACACGAAAACCTAATAACACTTACGATTCTGTTGGGGTGAAGTCCCCAAGCTTGGTGGTGGATTCCCAAGAAGGACTAAATGGAGGAAAGCAGAGGGGCGCAGGAGCCAGTCCTTGGCTCTTTGGGTGGGTGGGTGTCCTGGGGCTTGTATCACAGCTACATTTACAAAAATACAAACCAAACCAAACCAAAACTAAAAAACAGCTACCAAATCCATGAACCATCCAACTAATGCTGCGCAATTCTTTTTTTTCCAGTCTTTTGGGGTCATAACCACCTTCTCCTTCACCATTTGTTTTTCTCTTCTTCTTTTCACCTTTTCTACTTTCTTCCTCCTCTTCATCTTCACTCTCATGCTCTTCATCGACTTCTCTACCACATCCGCATTCCTCTTCCTCCCCATTGACTTCATCTTCATCACCAAACTCTTTCTCCTCACCTTCATCGTCCTCATCCTCCTCCACCTCAGCATCCAAGTAGGTCAGCGGGGGCGGGAACCTGAAGACACTCTCGGTAGTCACTCAGGTTAGTCACCTCCCAGTTAAACATACCCAGGCTTTTCAGACACTCTT
>NW_006432945.1:2507379-2510175 GCF_000325575.1 Pteropus alecto
TCTTTCAAAGTTTCCACGGTGCTGATACTTTTCGGTTTATTCTTACCGAAGTTTAGATGTGTGCGATTTAGAAGTTTTTCTGCTAGCCTGTCCAGACATCCAAAGAGTCTATTATCACTGAGCTCAAGGTTTTTCCATTTAGGTAGTTTGGGGGGATTCGAAACTGAAATCAAGCCTACATTTATTAAACTGTAAGTTCACAGATTCAGCTGTTAATGCCTCAATTTCCCCATCCTTTGATTTGCAATTGCCCAGGGCAAGTTCACAAAAAGGCTCCTCTGCTCCAGGTGTATCCTCATCTTCCGTCTCTTCAAACTTACCTTTCTGCAGTGAGGCTGTTCAAAGGGGGCTGCCAGGATACGTTCCCGGGGTGAGTGGAGCCCCAGAGCCAACGTACTCACAGGGGCGTAGAGAAACCAGGGAGGGAAAGAAAGCTGGAGCACAGCGCTAGTCTCACTATTTAAAAAATGTTTAAGGAAAAGAGTGTGATGTCTTTATAAAATAGGTTATGAAACAACAGGCTTAGCCAAGAAATATTTAATGATAATTAGGTACTGATGATTAAAAAAATAAAAGAGGGGGAGTAGTTAATTGAAGAAATTAGTAACTTATTTGATGGGAACTTTTTCCCAGCTGAGAAGAAATAATCATAGGCTACATTTACATTTTACAGAGACTAGAAACTCTCGCAGTTTTTTTCCCCTCTCTTTCCTCCTTTGAAAGAGGAACGATTAAGAAATAGTATGTTGACACAAAGGTCATATTTTTCACGAAGAGAGATGGCTAAGGAGGGCTGGCCAAGTGTCAGGAGGAGGAAATGGCACCTTCATGAGGGGTACGAACAGCCAAGCTTTGGGTATCCTTGGGTTTTATCCTGACCCTGTCCTTGTATGCACCCTGCATTCAGGATTCGCTCCATGGATGTGCAACCCGTGCAGTCACTTGGCCTGTGCCCTAGGAAGTTCCTATGCTTGGTTAAAGGCTCTGATGTCACCGTCTTAAAATTTTTCATGATTTTTTTAACAAGGGGCTTAGCATTTTCATTTGCACAAATTATATTGCTGATTCTGCCTCTTCTACATCCCTATCTTTATTCATGTTGTTCTCTCCATAGAAAGAGTTTCATCTGCCCATTCCTCCCTGTTAGAACCTGACCCCTCTTTCAAGGCCCAGCTCAAATGCTATCAAGTCTTGGCCGGCCTCCACAAGCCTGAAGCAGGCTCTCCTCTGGGCTCCCAAAGCACTTTGCTTTACTTCTGTTTTAACACTTGTCACACATAACTCACAATGCAGTTATTTGCAAACATGACTCATCCTCCCACTGAAAGGACAGGCAAGCTTCTCTTAGATGGGGTGGGAGGTGTATTCTTTCACCTCTGTTGCTCCTCAGTGCCTGGCACAGAGTAAGATCAATGCATTGTTGATGAACTGAATTTCACTCTCTGTAATAACGCAGTGATTTCTTGGCCACCAGTAGCTCCTCTCCCTGTGAGCTGCTCCTGGCCCAGCCTGGTTCTGCTGACTGTGCCATGGTGACTTCCGGCTACCTCAGAAACTATGGTAATGTGTAAGAATGGGTAGCAGGCGGCCAATTACTTGAGGAGAGTGAAATGATTTTGTAACTAGTAATGGACATAAATAGCTGAGTGAAATGAAGACAAAAATCAGACCAAATCTGAAAGTCAATGGGCCAGAAAAATTTTCCACAAAAGAGAAGTGATTATCAGTTGAAGATAAAATTGCCACCTAAGTAAGTGGTGCACTGAAATGCCCCAAGAGCCTTCCTGAGGCTGAAGACTTCACCACGAAAGTAGCTGGTGGAACTTGGCCGTAACGGTTTTCCCCTGAGGATCATGCTGCATCAAAAAAAGTCCCATCTACAACAAGCTCTCCCTGTGTTTTTCTTATAGCACATCTTAATCCAGTCATGTCCTTTTCTTGTTTAAAACTCTCCAAACTCTCTCTTACTAGAGAACAGTGTCCAAATACCTTAGTAAAAACAGTAGCTATTATTCAGAGGAGAGAAAAAGTGGCATAGATGATAGAGGCTCTGTTCATCCCTCTGGCGACCAAATCAAAGTTGTGACGGAAACGAGGAGCAGCAGCAAGGAAAAATCGCCTGGGATCTAGATGAACAAGCCATATAAATAGGGAGAAATCCAAGAAAGCACCCTGCAACGGCAGAGGGTGGGACGGGGCGAGGACGCAGGGTTGCCTGGTCTCCGGCGGCTGAGTGAGACAGAGGCTGTGGCAGCGGCAGACGCCTCTTAAAGGGGCCACGACCGCGAGCAGATTTTCGCAGTGACGAACCTGCTCGCTCTGAGCACCAGTGCCTATTTGGCTGCACGCAGGGGACACCAGGGACTTACAGGAAGACATTGTTGGAGTGAGGGCCGAGTAGAGACTCACTCTGTACAGAAGTGCCCGCAGTATCCATTGTTCCCTGTTGAATCCTCCTCCCTCCCAGTGCGCGTGTCCACCATAGCCGAGATGTCATCAAACTGGATAACAGAGGTCACTCTACCCAGAGGATTCCCTGAAACCCCACCTTTCTCAACTTGCAGCCCCACCCAAGCCACATCCAGGTATATCCTCAGTGAGTCAGGTGCTCCTTGCCGAGCAGCGCCTAGACTCACACTGGAGGCAACTGGCCTCGGTTTCTAGCGTGGCCTTTTGAGGCAACTATAAGCACAGCATCTGTGGATTGCTTGCTAATTCTTAACAGGTGGCCCTGGAGGGGCAGAGGCTTGGGCTAAGTTTGGCCTGTAGCTGAACCCCCCTCAGGCCTGTGCCACT
>NW_006432945.1:2510910-2523684 GCF_000325575.1 Pteropus alecto
TCTAGAAGGTACTTAAGTCAGACAGAGGGAAAAAAAAACACTATACGATTTCATTTATATGCGGAATCTAAGGAATAAAAAGAACAAACTGATCAAAAACAGACTCGCAAACATAGTGGACAATTTGGTGACAGACAGAGGAGAAGGCTAGGAGAATGGGGTGAAAGGTTAAAGAAATACAAATTAGTAGCTGATGGCTGGTCATAGCGATGGGAAGCATGGCATAGGGAATGCAGTTAGCATTAATATTATGGCTAGGTGGAGGGTCAGGGGAAGGAGGCAGCAATTGGGGGGATCGTTTAATGAACTATATAGATATCTAACCAATGTACTATATACTTGAAACTAATTAAAATAAATAATTTTTTTTAAAAAGTAGCTGTTATTTATTGAGTGCTTTCTTTGTGCCAAGTACTATGTCAAGTATTTTACAGATTATTTTATTAAATCCTCACAGACCTAGATAATAGGTACTGTGATGAATGCTATCTTAAGTATCTGAAAACTGAGATGCAGAGAGGTTAAGTAACTTGCCCCACATCACACAGGAACCAAGTGACAGAATCAAGATTTTTAACCAGGCAGCCTGAGGCCTGAGCACTTTATTATTGCACTGGCCCTGGCCTACCTGGCCAGCCTCTGGCCAGCCTCATCTCTCACACTTGTCTTTTGCTCCTCACTGAAGCCCATATGAGCTTTGTATGATAATCTAAATGTGCCTATAGTACTCTCTCACTCAGGATCCTGAGTCTTTGTTCCAGCATATTCATTATTCTAGTGAATGTGACACACTTAAATCTGAGTTTCAAATTTGAGACTTGAGACTCCTTTCCACTCTTAAAAGATTGAAGACAAGAAAGCTTTTCTTTATGTGGATTATATCTGTTGCTATTTACCATATTAGAAATTAAATCTGAGAAAATTTAAAGATACTTATTTATCCACTTAAAAATAATAAACTCATTATATGTTAACATAGAAACATATTTTTTGAAAATAGCAATTGTCCAAAACATTTTAAAAAATCAGTAAGAAGAGTGTTACTGCTTTACAATTTTCCAAATCATTTTAAATATCTGCCTTAATAAATGATAGCTACATTTTTATACCTACTTCTGCACTCAGTCTGAAGTGATATGTTGTTTTGGTTGAAGTATATGAAGAAATTCAGTCTCACACAGATATATAGTTGGAAAAGGGGGAAATATTTTAATACCCTTTTCAGATAACTAAGGACATTCTTCTTTGCTGCTAGCCTAAATTCAACAAATGGTAGTTCCTTATGGTTTAATGTAGAATTTGAAACCATATCAATGAATTTTTCATACTCTGTTACGCTAATACATTCGTCCACCTTGCACTTTGAATAGATATTTCACTCATGTATGATTCTGTAACATTATGCATCGATCATCTGGAAAATATGGGCTCACTGAGATACGCAGTTCTTCTAAAAGTCATTAAATAATATCAAACATTCCTATTCATTAATATCACTGTCAATCATATCATCTTTAATATTGAAAACTCTCAAACTCATGGTGGCAGATACCAATTTTTCATCATTTTAATTTTTGCTCGAAAGTTTTAGTTTTCTAATTGGCAACAAATACTGTCAGTTGTTTTCCCTGAAGTGATGGGCTCACCTCATTGGTTTTCAAGAAAACATCTGCCAAATACCCTGGTGTGGATAACTAGTTTGTCAGTTGCTCTCTCGAGTAAAAACGGTGCCGAAGACAACATGAACGAAAACAACAGCTATCTCAGCTTAGAGTTCAACTGCACAAATGCTTTTCCTTGAGGCAACCACAGTATTTCAGTATGCAGAGTGTTTTATGTATTCTTCTTATTTTGTCATGCAGAATATTAAAATGTGTACTCAAGAGTAGAGATTAAATAAGTTTAATTATTTGTGTTGTTTCGTCAAGGGCATTCGTACATGAAACTGGATTTTTTTCAATGAGTGCATGGCAGTGAAGAATACGATGAAAACTAATGCAGTTGGGGACTGCCTTTATTCATGCTAAGATGCCAGTTATTCTACACACCATTGTGTTTGCACCATCGGTACACGTAGCAACACAATAAAACAGCCAAATAATGTCTTAGAATTACTATGTAAATAGTTTTGACCTCACAAACTCTCTGAAAAGGTCTTGGGGACCCCCATGGATGCACAGGTCACAATTTGAGCACTGCTGCCCTACACTCCTTTTTAGAGTCAACTCAAATGTTACTTCCTGAGGAAGTGTACCACCTCCCCCTCTTCTGTGCCACCACTGTAATTTGTACAAACTTCTAGCATAGTACTGACCACATTTTATTAGAGGTAGTTAATTATATCACTTTTTCACCCACAATTATCAATTTCTTTAGACAGACTCCATGTCTTCTTTATCTCTGAATATCGAATCCTTATCACTACCAGGCACATAGTAAGTGTTTGATAAATATTTGTTGACTGAATGAATGAAAATCTTGTATGGAAGATTTTATTTTCTAAAGATGGTTACAATAATGTGTTCATATGGTTACAATAATTTTATTTTCTAAAGATGGTTACAACAATGTGCATGATCTCCTATAATCTTGTCCCACACCTGTCAATAGGTCTGTTCCCCTCTTAGAAGTCCAAGCAGCCTGTGAAGAGGCCTACGTGAAAGGAAATGTGGGCCCTTGCTCAAAACCCCAGTTGGGTTCCCAGCTTACATCCAGGGACCAATTTGCCACGCACGTGAGTGAGCCATCTTGAAAGAGGATCATCCAGTCCCCAGTTGAACTAAGCCTACTGACAATATGTGAAATTGGAATGAGACACCATGATGAACCACTGCCCAGCTGCAGATGTATGAGCTAAATAAAAAAATAGATTATTTTTTTAAATCACTAAGCTTTGGGGTAATTTCTTATGCAGCAACAGATCATCGACACACTTTATATTTGCGTTATCCTCCTTAAAAAACTGTCAGGTCACAGAAGACAGAAACTACAATTGTCTTACCCCAGTATTCCCTACCACATCTAGCACAGGACCTTGCACACTATAAGTGTTTGCACACTGTAAATTACTGACCTGGAGTCAGCCCTTCTTTTTAGATATCACATATCCAGTTAAATATAATCAATATAATCATGGACCTTACACATATAATTGGAGAAATATCTCATTCCCCCAGGACACAATTAGATACTGCCATACCTGTTAGGAAGTGCCATGAAGTGTAAACCACAAGCCATAACACCCGAGTCTCCCTGATTTTCTCATGAAGTAGGCTACAGAGAGATTTTAAGCAATTACTAGAGAAATTTCTTCCTACCCAACTTTGTGCTAGTTCATATGAGAAGTACGAGGTGGCCAATCAGGAAGTCAGATGAAGAAGGCCACAGAAGACAAGGTAGATAGAGAAAATGTTGGCATGCCTTTATTTTTATAACTTGTTATTTTTGTGATTTCAATTTTTAATCAACCCTGCTTAATTTATAGTTTAACATTATCAGCTAAATTAAGAAAAACTATTGTGCATTTTTTAGCTCTAATTTACAAACTGTAAAAGAAATTTCGCAAGACTTTTTTTAATGGTTTGTTTCAAGAAAAGATTTATTTTGTCTGACAATATCAGTAGATGTAAATGAAATAATGGCAACGGAAGTCATTCCAAAGAAACAGAGAGCAAAGAGTTCATGCTAGTTTTATTTGGAAATGTAATTCTTCATATGTTAAGGTTGGGTTTGCAGCCATGGTTGAGGGTGGCATGCTAAACCCAAAAGTGTGTTATTGGAGGAGGTATTCTAACTAATGATACCTTCAAAACTTCTTAGGCAGCATTTACTTACAACAGGCTAAAAAAATAAGCTCAAAACCAAAAGAATTCTTTGAAATAAAAGAGTATTGCATTAGAAAGCCACAGAAACAAATGTTCACTATTTTACACATTGACTCTTTGCAGGCTTCTACTAAAATAGCACTTTGTGTTGCTGAGGCAAAAAACCATGTGCCGTTGATGACGCTAGTGAAAATCTGCATCAGAGGTGTTTGCTTGAAACAGTTAGGTGAATCTTTGGCAAAGAAGGTAGCTCCAGTACCACTTCAAATTATACCAAAGATTAAGATATTAGGCTAATGATATGGAAGACCAATTCAAAGATTAAATAAAGCAAGCAAAGTGTTTTTCGTTGCAACTTGACAAGTGCATTGGTACTGCAAATAGAACAGTCTCTCAGTACATATGCGATTGAACGCGATGGCGAGATGAAGAAGAATCCTTTTTTCTTTCATGCTCGCTGCCAAAAGACAGCTCCTAGCTTTCAAATGTATAAAGCTAAAAAGAATTACATTATCAACAGATGTGGTTTGTAGTTCAAGTGTTGTGTAGGAGTATGTTCTGATGACACAGCCAAGACAGGAAAACATCCTGGAATGATGACCCAGATTAATAAACTTGCACCAGAACGTAAATTACTGCATTGCTGTCTTTGTTGAGAAAGACTTGCTTCAAAAATCAGTCAACTAAACTAAACATTGTAGTTAGTGATAACAGTAAAAATTGTGAATTACGTAAAGGTAAAAGAGTTAAATTCGTGATTACTCTGAATGCGTAAGAGAGAAGGAAACTAATCATAAACAACAGTATTGCCTGTTGATATTTGATGATTGTTGAGAGAAAAAGTTCTGTCAAGAATGTCTGAACTACAGGATGAACTCTTAGTGTTTTGCAACATAAGAAATTAGCTTGGTCCCAACTTTCTAAAGATATGAATTAGACAGCTAGATTTGTTACTTGTCTGTCTTTGCTATTTTAATGATCTTAATACTTCCATGTAAGAGAGGAAAATGCTTTTCAATCACAGATAAGATTGAAAACCAGAAACAAAAGCTAACAGCTTAAAAGGACAGTTTCCACAGTTTACGACAGGTTCCAGAGTTTAACAATTATCAGTGAAGGAAGTGATGTTCTTATAGCACATCTGCAAAAAGTTATCACCACATATTTTCTGCATTTGATAGAATGTTTTGTATTTATTTTCCTAGATTTGTGCATAGACAAGTCTATAAATTTGTGTTTTCATCAAAAGATAATTTAAATTTAATATTTTTGGAACTGGCTACTCATGAAGAACTGAAGATGAATTTTGAAAACACAGTACCACTTACTTCGTTTTAGATAAAAATTAAAAATAAATATTCTGAGCCATGCTACATTAGCTAGACTCTCTTTTTTCATTCCTGTCAACATGAGATCAGTTCACCCAAAGATCCTGTATGTCAATCCCACCACCCTAAGGAGAAATGCGGGGCCAAATCCTGAATGACCTTAAATGTCCTTCACGACATACCTAGGAACATCAGCCATACACATTTCCATGATGAACTTCCTTTCCCGCCTCCAGACCCCATAGGAGAATGTGTTCTACTGTTCAGTAATAATGATTCGTTGTTATTCAGAAACTCATTGTACATCGTGTCTGAAAGTACCTGCTCTTAAACAATGGGATTTAGCTGAGGATGGCTCAGAGGATTAGGTGCTGCTGTCCTAAACATGCGGACCGTACCTGAGAGTAGAGCCACAGGGATCTTTGACGTGGATGAGGAGCTCCCAGAACCATATATCAGAAAGGATAATCTAGTTGCCAATAATCTAATTTAGCACACTTTTGTTGAGTGCCTGAACCATGGCCAGTGTCCTTGATGCACTCAGTTAGGGCTCCATCCTATGTCCCTCGAATACGCATTTTTGTCAATCTAACCTAGACTGGATAAATTAGCAAACAAGAAGCAAGCTCATATATGCATGGTGTTCATTTGTAGTGTGCATATAGGCATGTAATACGAGAAATTGCTATTTCACTCGTAACTTTGTTTAATTATAGTTGTGGAATGAAAGAAGTACAATAGAAATTTTCTATAGTAATCACTTGTGTACATGTTAAATAAAAAATGTGCATAGCGTTTGCAATTCTTTCCTTTTTATCTATGTTCTGAATATGTTTACTGAACTATAAATTTATGTCTGTTGAATCTAATAAAAAATTGGGGCTTTCATTTTATTCATCTATTTTAAATTTAATTTTTCTAAATTTAACTTATATTTTGACAAAAGTCTTAGTCTGGCATAGATTGGATATTTTAAAAGATCAGAAACTAGTTCTTCACCACAGATAGCTTGAGAAGCACTGCACCAGAGACCTAAGAAGAGAGCGTATGCTACTATTTTTATTTTTTATTCGTGGAGATTCTCCAGAGCCATCATCAATAGGTATGCTGAGTTCTTTTCTCCTTGCAACAGTGGGTTTATGTGAAGCCATCTACACCCATTCTCCTGGTCCTCTCCTATGCCTACGCCCATGACTTTACGAGGTGGTTCCCTATGGAGTTAGTGATGCTGCCAATAAAGAATAAAGTGATAATAATAAAGATGGAAACTCACATCAGCCTAACTCATCTAGACAATAAAACCGACAATAAAAGAGTCAATCGAAAGATCAAACAATGTAGGGGGCATAGCATCTTACTCATGGGAAGGAGAAATTTAGGTTATTTTTCCTTTTCTTTCTTTGTAAAGGGAGCACAGCCATTGAAAGAAGAAAGCTGAATACCTTTACTTGAGCTTTCAGGATTTCAGTTGAGCACATCTAAAAAGTATTTTTCTTCTCACCATGAAATTATCTGCTAAAGCAATTCTGCAGTCACTCTGAATACATATAAACTAAAATGACTTATACTCTGAAAGTTACATTTCCAACTGATGATGTGCAAAAAGCAGCTTTGCAAAATGTGCTTTCGTGTGCTGGGCCCAGTGAGCAATTACTTCTTGCTCCTGACCAAGCTGTGCGGGCATAGAGCCTGGCAGCACCTTCGCCAAGTCCGCTCGCGGCCTGCAGAGTTGGCACGTGGTGACTTGGAATCTGATGGGAAACATATTCACCATAAAAAAGCTAGTTTCTCAAACCTGGATGGAATATAAATTTACATTTTCCAATTTCATAAACACAATTCCGACATTTAAAAAATATCAGCTTGCAAAACCCTTCATGACTATGTATTCTCTCTTTAACTTGTAATTTTATCATGCAAAAAAAAGATTAACAAATATTACTATGTTTCAGGGACCGAGGTGAGAATTGGAAAGATCAAAGATGAACAAGACAATTTCTAGGCTAAAGGAGCTTTTATTGTACAGTAAACAAGTAATTACTTTCATACCTTATTATTTATACATCATAGTTTACATTTGAACACAAAACTGCCCTTGTCCCAGTGAAGTAGGCAGGAAGGATAAGTGCCATTTTCCCAAAGAGGAACTAGAAAATAGGACGTATTAGATCATCTTCTGTTCACACCACAAGGGGCAGATCCAGAGTACGATGGTGCCTAAGAGCATGGATTTGGGGTCAGCTGGACCGGGGTCCACAAACCAGCTCCAACAGTCATCATTTTAGCTAGTTATTTTGGGCCTGTTAGCCCGTTTTTCTTATCTTTTTCTCATCTATGAAATAGAGATAACACCTGCCTCATTAGGCTATTGGAGGATTAATTGAGAAAATGTTGGTGAAGATGGGAGGAACTCAGTAAGTGATGGTAGCTATCATTACTTCATTAACAATCTTTTATCAAGCCCCTACATACATGCATGGCAATATGCAGAAAATAACATAGACCCAGGAACAGGGTAATACAAGAAGAAACAGATAAAGGATGTAAGAAAATAAAACAAAACCTCCTTGATATTCCCATAGTAACATCTAGATCTCAGAGCACTTATGAAATATGCTATCATTGTCAGGGTCTCTGCCTACCCCACCCCCATCTTTGCCCATAGATCATTAATTCCAAGTAAATTTTCCTATTTTGATAAATACTTATTTACTGTACAAGTAGTGACAGAGATCATGGAGTCAGGGAATGAGTACATCAAGCACACAGCCATGAGGTTCTCATCCTTGGGGACCTGCCATGTAGCAGGCACTCAAAAAAAGCACGCCGAATTAAAGTAGGGTATTGGTGATTAGATTGTCCTTTCCAGGATTTTCCAGTTATCTTTCATTGATTTCTAGTTTAATTCCATTGTGGTCTGAGAGCAGACACTATATGATTTCTATTCTTTAAATTTGCCAAGATGTGTTTTATGGTTCAGAATGCGGTCTATCTTGGTGAATGTTCCAGGCGAGCTTGAGAAGAATGCGTATTCTGCTGTTGTTGGATGAAGTAGTTTATAGATGTCAATTATACCCAGTTGATTGATGATGTTGTTGAGTTTAACTAGGTCTTACTGATTTTCTCCCTGCTGGATCTGTCCATTTCTGACAAAGGGGTGATGAAGTCGCCAATTATGATAGTAGTAGATTCATTTATTTTTCCTTGCAGTTCTATCAGTTTTTGTCTCAGGTAGTTTGGCACCCTGTTGTTAGGCACATACACATTAAAGATTATTATGTCTCTTTAGAGAATTGACCCCTTTATCATTATGTAATGCCCAAGATTGTCCTTTCTGAAATGTGGTTCTGGGAACTGCTCTTTCACGTCAAAGATCCCTGTGCCTCCTCTTCCAGGTATGGTCCACATGTTTAGGACAGCAGCAGCTAATCTTTTGAGTCATCCTCAGCTAAATCCCATTGTTCAAGAGCAGGTGCTTTCAGAAATGATTTGCAATGACTTTCTGAACAACAATGAATCATTATTACTGAAGAATGGAATGAAACTGCTCCTAGGAGGAGGGAATAGAACATTTTCCTACGGAGTCTGGAGGTAGAAAATGAAGGCCATCACAGAAGTGTATATGGTTTGTATAACTAGGTATGTTTTGAACCTACATAGAAAGGTTCTTAGCAAAATAATTGTATCATTAACTCTGTACCTCTTTTACCTCTTCGCCCAATGGTATTTTTTTTTAAAAAATATTTCTCAAAGAAATTGTAACATCACAACCCAATCCTAAAATGCCCCTTTGACACTTCCAATTTCCTTTATGAAGCTCTATGACACCCCACTCCCAGCACCTAGTGCCTTCTAACAAACACATAAAATTATCAGTTTGTCAATCAAACACTCAGGTAGCCCTTATAATGTGCCATGGATTGTTCTAAACTCTTTAGAAAAACTAATTTAGTATTTGCATCATGTGTATTGATTATTTTCTGACGTCTCTCACTAGCGTAAGGGCAGGAATCCTCGTTTAATTCACTAATATATCTCTGGTGCCCAGAACAGTATTGAGCACATCACTTGGTGTTTAATAAATATTTATTAATAAACAAATGATTCTCCCACTAGTTATTTTCACAAAACCATCCTGTGTTTCCCTTCAATATCTCAAGCTCTGTTGTTTCTCTCCCTTTGTACAGGCCACTCTTACTCCCAGGAATGCTCTTTCCTTCTCATCTATGCCACAGACTCCTACTCATTCTTTGGCTTCACTTAAGCATCATTTCCCATGAGAACTTTCTCTTGACTATGTGCAGACATAACCAAGAGTTCCTTCCTCAGTGTAACCAGATCAAACCAAGGATGCTTTCTGAAGAAACCCAGTTCTGGCCAATAAATGCCTCTTTGTTTGCCTTGAGGAGACAATTCCCTGAAGGGCCAGGGCACAGAACTGATACCTGAGCTTCAAGCACAGGGCAGGTTAGAACATGTCATGAGGTAACGCTTACCTAGAGCATCATTTACCCCCTGCATTGGATAGGAGTAAACCAGATTCTGTGTTGAATAGAAGAGGAGAAAGAAGGAAAAAGAGAGAATAGGTACTTATACCATTCAAAGCAGCAAATTTCAAAATGTTTAAAAATAAACAAGGTCGATCCAAGCTGACTGATGCGTTTGGACCACAATCTGCCTCTAGCGACTCTATAGTAAACTCCAGCTCTTCCTCTTCAACTCTTGGAGAGACAATTTTCCTGTGTTTCACACATTGAGTTTTCCTCCTCTGGAACTCTCAGGCAGTGAGAGAGTGTATTTTCAGAACTCAAAGGCCAGTAAAACTGCCCAGGCCTGACCAGAGTTGAGATTTGTATACAAGGCAACACCGTGAAGCTTCAATTAAGGAATGTGCTCAGGTAAACAAGCCCGGTTTGACTTTATAAATACCTACTAATTATGGTCCTTCAATCTCTGTAAGTTCAACCATGAATTTGAGAAAGCATGACTTTTCCATAAAGTCACCGTGCAAACACAGACCTCTTCACACAGGCCAATTATTTGCTTTATGGCTTACCCAAGGGAAATACTGTTGCCAGTGTCTAATTGATGTTTCATTCTGCTGAAGTTCAAGTGTGTAAATACATAGGATCTTGGATAACTCAAGCCTACCTAGGGTTAGAAAATGAAGCCTTTTCATTATTTCTATCCGTCATCCACCCAAATTTATATTCAGAAAATATATCTCCACTTCTGGATTTCTAGACATAAATTCTTTCTAGGCATAATTTTATTGAAAGCTTTTAATGAGCTTTTAAAATTACCAGTTTTTCCAAGGAGGGTTCAAATCAAATTAAGACAGAACTGAGAGAGGAAGTTGAAATTAGTCTCAGGCAGGCCACCAGATACCTTCTCTCACCAAACAATGGAGCTAGTTTCAGAGAGCTTCAGACAGATGCCTGAGTGGGCTGGCTGGGCCATGTTTCAGAGCCTGACACGAACAGGCAGATAAAGTCTGACAGCTGGGAAGTCTGACATCTACTCATACGTCCACCTACAGCATCCTTGACAAGAGCCAGTCAATGTTTCTCCTCTTAAAGAGCTTCCCACTCTGCTGCTTGTTACTGACCACTTGAAGCGTTAGAAACAATTTCCCTCTAGTTTTTCTCCGTTGGGGATAACTGTACCTTCTGGAGATGTGTGCAATAAATCTATTCTTTCTCTTACATAATATTCTTCAAGTATTTAGAGCAGTGCTGTCTAATAGAACTTTCTGGAATGTTGGAAATGCACTATATCTGAGCACTGTCCAATATGGTAACTACTAATCACATGCCGGCCTGTGAAATGTGCTGGGGCAACTAAGAAACTAATTTTTAAAATCTTATTTAATATTAACTTAAATTTAAATAGCCATATGTGGTTAGTGGCTATCACATTGAACAGTGAAGATTGACAGACATTTCTTGTGATCTCTTTATCAAAAATCTCCCCTTTTACAGATAAACAGCCCTTGTTTCTTTAACAGTTTCTCAAGCAAAATGGCTTCCAGAACCTTCTCCCTAGGTCAGTGCTCTCTGGACATGTCCTGTTTGCTAAATTCCTACACAGAAAACTCTTGGTGAGGCCTGCCCCAAAAGATCATGACTTCTTACCTGATTCTATTCAGATGTTGGATAGTCTTCTCCTTAAACCTAACCTTGCTAATAAACCTGTGGCATATACTGGGCACTCAATGAATATTTGAAGCTCAAATGAGTAATTTCAGGTATCTTGGCATAATTCGATAAGACCATTTTCCCAATTCTTCAGTCTTCTCAGATTTTCTGTATATTTTTTTCTTCCTCCTCTATGATCTGCTTTGTTAGCTTTGAGGATTTGTGGCTCTTAAGAATATCAGCTATTCCTATATTAAAATTATATAAAAACACATGAAAAACTCAAACATAAATATTTTAAAAGATATCCAGGGTTGTTTGATCTCCTTCTAGGAGTAAATAACAATAAATAACCTTCTTAAAAGGAAGTAATCATTACCTGGAGAATGAAATTTCTAGATAAGCACCTCCCTCCAGAGATTACAAGTGACATTAGTCAAAGTGAGAGAAAGTAAAATTGTGTATGTGTGGCAGGGCAGAACCCTTTCTTACTCACTCAGCCTTAGAAGCTATCTCAGAAAGGGTTGCAGGTATCATTCTATTCACTGAATGTCTTATATATAATATAGTAAATTAAATAGCAAATTACAGTTGCTATATACTTCCAGACAAATTGTTAAATAGGTGTTGCATTTCTTTAAGAAAAAAAAAAAAAAAAAGATGTGTATAAGTTGAATCTGAGGAATTTAAATCATTTTTGGGATACTTTCTCATCTTTGCAGATTGTTCTTCAAAGAGCCAGCAGATCCCTAAACATCATAGCTTTAAGTTTCTCTTCTCTTTACTCTAGATTGTTACTAATCTGTAAACAATCCCTGGAAAGCACTGAGAGGGTTATTTTCAGGAATTTGGGTAAACACGCTTACTTGCAAAGACCTTTCTCAAGGTGTAATTACTCTTAACAGAGCTGAGAATTACTCAATATGTTAAGATTATAAAGCAGGTTTCTTAAAGTGGGGCATAACCTCAGAATTATTTTACTGGACAGAAAGAATTCATTACAAACAACCTTGCGTGGCTGACAGAGAGCCCCTTGCCCCAGCCCTTGGTCAGCTTCTGTCTGTGAGTGGCAAAGCCTTCTGGAAACAGGAGAGAAATGGACTAAGATAGAAGAGGAGGCCTGGGCTATTGTCACCAGAATGCCTAAAAACCTACGCCTATAAAACGCCTTCTGTTTTTTCTAATGAGTAATCTTTTACCAAATTTTATGTACGCAGTTGTTTTTGTGTGTGTTCAAGAAAAATAAATGACTGCATTTTCACATGTAGGCACAAACAGTCTGGGGTCTCTTTGATTTCTCTAAGCTTCTTAGAAATTTTGAAAAATCTTTAGGCAGAGAGTTCAGCCTGCTATTCTATAAGGCCAAGTATTAATTTTAACACACTCAGTAAAAGCACAAAGGCCATTAAATACACTCATGAGTGGCAAATCTCCATGAGGTATAATTAAATTTTGACCAGAATAATAAACTGTGTGAATTCAAGG
>NW_006432945.1:2525016-2552462 GCF_000325575.1 Pteropus alecto
GCTTTTATCTAAATGATGATTATCCCTGATTTAGGGTCTTTGGAGGCATTTACTGCTAGGTGCAAGAATGTCCTCCAGTCAATCCTGCAGAATGGTATATAAGAACCCGGGAAGAAGAGAGGGGGCCAGAAAGGAAGCCAAATCTCTCTCTTCTTGGAAGACACCAGGGCCAAAAAGTGGTAGAGCATTTTAGATTGTAAAAACAAAATCAAGTGCCTGTGAAAAACTGCATGTAATAATAGTCTGAAATTTAAGAGAAATTGGATCAAAGAGGAAAATGGCGATGGTCTTAATTAGTGATTTTTGGCATCCTTTTATTTGGTGGTATGGATTAGAAGGACAAGAGAACAACTGGACAAGTTTTCGGGCCCCCAAACTTCTGGCTTTATTGAGAACAGCTCCTTGTAAATATCCACTTTCTGCACTGGCTTCTGTGTAGGGTTTTTGTATTTAATAAGATAAAGACATTTGCAAGCCCTGTAGCTAAATGGCCATGCCTCACAGAATTTATAGGGAAGAGAGCAGGGTTTCACTTACAGTGTAGACAGTAGGATTGTACTTAGGGACATAGGTAATAAAACCAGCAGATGCTACTCCTATCTCTAATTATTTGTGTTGAAGTCTAATTGATTTTGAAGAGATGGCACAGAAGTTGTGTAACATTACTGAGAGCAAACAATAAGCCTGCCAGGAAATTACCTGAAGCCCCGGAAGAACGCTGATGCACTTTGACGGAGTCCAAGTGGAGTCATATAGAATTCTCATCTGTCAACATCCCTTCATTTATTATAGAGCAAAAGAATTCTCCTCCCTCATCCTCCCTCTCCAAAGACCTCTTCTTCCTATTACTTCTCAAAAAGAACTCTAGACTACAGCTATGATAAACGGATATACTATATCCATTATGAACTTGAGAAACCGGGCACAGTACTTGTGCAGCAAAGACAAAGATTAAAAGGGTACACTGACTGCCCTCGAGTTGTTGGGGTCTAATAGGAGAGACAGGTACATGAACTGCAGTACAGAGAGACAAAGAAAGACAAATGTTGTAAAGACAGTGGGTGAAGCTTCAGTGGCAGCAGGGATAGCCAAGCAGACATGCTGGCTGCTGAAGGCAACAAATAAATCAATTAAGCGTGTCCTGGGGAGGCAGGAAAAGCTTGACTCACTGCCTCTTGCCTTAGGTCAGGACCCTCATCGTTTCTTATGCAGACAATTCTAATAGCTTCATAATGGGTCTCCCTTCCTCCAAGCTTACTCCATCTATTCTAGCCGATTGTCTAAAACACCTGCTTAAAATTTTTCCATGACACCCAACCAACTGCAGAAGCCAACACTGCTTACCACGACTTAGTGCTCTAAGTCCTGCCCATCTCTCCGGCTCCTTTTCTTTTAAACCCAAGGTCCCATAGAAGTTCTTGGAGGTCCCCAAAGGCTCTAGACAAATATATCTGGACCTTTGCACAAGGTGTTTCTCCTGTCCAGACCATCTCTTTTGTCTCAACCTGGCTAATTCACATTCATTCCCAGAAACGCGGTTCCCCTCCAAAGCTTTTCCAGACAGTCCCTAGGCTGGGTTAGCCACCAGCCCCAGTGATCCCAGCATACTTAGTTCTATTAGAGCAGTTTCCACACTGCTTGCATTTCTCGCTGTGGCTTTATCAGTATTATTCCCCAAACTCAGACTGTGAATTCCTTAAGGGCAGGAAGTTCATTACCTTTAAATCACCAAATGTCATCACAGCATCTGATGCATAACAGGGACTCAACGAATGCTTTGATCTTAATGAAATATTGACCTAGAGGTCCCTGGCATAGGAGGGGGAAATTAATAGAAGAAAAAGAAAAGTATGCTAAAACTTCTTCTGTTACTTCTGGCTAGGAAACCAGAATCGAGTCACTTAATTTCTCTGAAACTCAGGAGTCTCATTTGACGGTGGTCACACAGTGTGGCACACATGGTTGTAAGAAGGAAGTTCAAAAACCTTGGAATCCACCATATCTAGAGTTGAATCCTTTGCCTTAGCATTTACTGGCTGTGTGCTTTGGGAAAAGTCACTTAGCCCCTTGATCCTTCAGTTCGTTTCCACATCTGAAAATAGGGATAATAATAGTAGATATCTGATGGAGTTATTTAGAGGATTAAATGAGCCTGGAAAACACTCAGAACAGTGTCCATCACATAGTCAGCAATTAATAGGTGCCAGATAGTATTATTATTATTTTGTTGTTGTTATTGCTTTGTGAAAATGCTTCGTAAAGAGCTAAACAAATGCCTATTATCTTAAAAATAAAATAACATTTTCATGAAGTCTTTCCAAGTTTATGGTAAGGAAAGTTCCCCGAGGGCTACAGGACAGAATAACTTTATATCAAACTAGACTTCAGTTTTAAAGTGACATTCTACTCAATTCGATTTAGAAATATTCTACATGTCTTTTAAAACTCAGAAGATAGACTTTAAAGAAAAAATTTTGTTTTCACAGTGGAAGGAATTGCCTTAGCCCTCTCAGGCTGGATTATATCTTTTCCGGTACAAATAAAGCATCTCTTGACTGCGTCGCTAAAGAGAGGGATCGATCCGAGGTAAGAAAATGGCCCCAGAAACCATGAGCAAGCTACCCCGGGCTGGGAGAGTGAGAAGTGTGGTGTGGTGTGGTGTGGTGTGTGTGTGCCCGTGCGCATGCGTGCATGCTCTGATGTTTTCCAAAAGGTTTCTCCAGGCAAAACCTGATCACATATTTATTTTTCTCAGTCTGTGACAACGTGGATCACAGAGCAGCTGTCTCTCAGCCCCAGCACTGGCTGCACCGGGAGCTCTTCTCTCAGTGCGGGCAATGGACGCACCTTAGATAATGGCTCTGGAGTTGGTTTTCTTTCAAAAAAGCAGCCTAGGACTGAAAAAACAAAAACACAGCAGCCGTTCTCCTGAGTGTTTTCCAGTCTTTGAGAAGATTAAGTGAAACATCAGGAAAAGAAAATATATCATGAAAGAAAAGAAAAGAAAGAAAACATGAAAACCAGAACTGAGACTGACTGGGGCTGCTTCTCACCGTCATTGCACACAGGCCTGGGGCAAGGCGGGAGGCGTGCGTAGGTGTGATGATGCTCTCCTGTGCATCCCAACAGGAAAGGACAAAATGGAAATGATAACATCACATCAGGTGGGCCTGGGATGAGACATTTTGAAGAACTGGCTTCTAGCATTTCACAAAGCGGGATTGCAAAAGCCAGTGTGGAGTCTTCTCTAGAGATACTGAAGAGAAAGGTAAAGTCTGTTTTCAAGGAACAGTCTAAAGGCCAGGGGTGACTTGGTCAGTATGAAAAGATCCCTGTGGAGATTTCATTTCAGATACAACAGGCCCCACGGGTCTCCTAGGCTACAGCTGCCTCCTTGCTCCTATTTAAATAACAAAAGTCAAATAAGTCACAAGCTCACCAAAACTATCAGGAGGAGTGATCTATGGTTTACACTACTGGTAAGACACTTGTAAGGAGGTCAGATTTGTGGTTTGGAATCTTAAGTTGGTCTGTTACCTTTCTCTCCATAAATGGCCACCAGACCAGCTGCCCTGCAAATGTGGGCCAGTAAACAGAAGGGTGATCGGGCGAAACAGAGCATTAGCATCTGCAAAAATTTGTGCTGCTACTAAAAAGCAATTCAAAATCTGAGCTCTACCCGCAAATGGTCGTGCATGGGATCACACATGGGGCTGTTTCATGTTAAATACCATTTAAGTATTTAAGTGATTCATTAGTTTATGTCTCACTCTTCTTCCAAATACTCTCGTTTCGGTTAAACGCACTTATATCTGTCCTCTTCTGAAAGGGAGCCGTGGTGGTTCGGTATCATATTAGTACCAGCCTCCAAAGCCCGCTGTAAGAACAAGTGACTTACACATCCATGCTCTCAGTAAGCTCCTTCTAGCCCTAAGCTTCTGGGACCCTTTGTACAGTAAAGAGAGCTGTTGGGAAACAGGAGATTTACTTTACTCCCTGCACATTTCAAATATGAGTCAGGCTAGGCAAAATAATAATAATTTTGAGGTGATAACTGTTACTTCCCTATAAAGCTAGATTACATATAGATGTTCTTAAGATCGTTTAAGAAACTTACCTGTTTCTCTCGGCTACACTGTAACAACTTAACCAATCTTCTTGGACATGGGGAAAAGGTAAAAGGGATATGAGGATCCAGAATCTTGAACCTACTGGGAATAATAGCTACTAACATGTTATACCCCAAAGCTTCTACAATCAATCTCTTCTCTTATTTTAATATGGGGAAAACTGTCCACTAATAGCCTTTTCCTGTGTGTATATCAAGGGGCTGTCTTTTCTGTAAGACCCAATAAATCTACAAGTGCAAGTGGCCCACGTGGGTTGTAAATATTACTGGAGCATAAGTATCATGGTGGGCGGGGGGCAGGGAAAGATGCAGCAATAAGGACTCGGTGTCTTCAAATCCCCTTTCATGCTCTGGTGGGGATTAGGAAATATCTGTGGATGACAGGATGTGGGAGAATCCTGAAACTTCTGATCGACAGATTTTAAATTGGATACAACATAAGCTCCTTTTTAAACAAACTTCTCCAAAACAACATCCCCACTGAGTGCTCTAATTCCATTTACCGCAGGCTGACTACGGACACTGACCCAACACGCATCTACTCAGTAAATCTAACATATTTTCAAATTCAGCCTTGTCCCTGCCAGCTCTGGATTCCCCATTTGCTCTGCTAGCCAAATATAGCATGAGGGCACAAGAGCACATCGCTTTCTCCCTCACTGTGCCCCGGAATCTCACCTACAGAACACGCAAGGTCTTCATTATCTCTATAAGAAACGAAATTATTCCTTGGAAATAATAATACTCTATAGCACTCCACCTTAATAAAACCCCCAATATAGAAAGCGTTATCTAAAAGAAAATCAAACTTGTCATTTAGAGACATGAAGAAGATTTTTCTGGGTTGGCAGATGGACAAGAAACACAGATGGTGAGGGACTGAGCTAACAAATGGATATGATGAAAATACATACTAGCCAAAGGTACAATGCTTTAATGAGGTGATGATCCAAGGATGAAGGGGGAAAGTTCAATTCGGCTAATGTTTACTGAGTGGCTACTCAGTGTTGGGCACAGAGCTAGCCCCTTTAATCATGTGGTGTTACTATTTTTAGATTTTATGTGACAAAATAGCTGAGGTTTAAGTAAGTCAGGCTGAAAACTCGTCAGCGACGATGAGGTTGACCACCGTGATAGACTGCAGGAACTCCAGCTGGATGGGTGCCCCACAACCTGCATTCCCTCATTCATGACACATATTAACAAGCCAATAAGCCAGGGCTGTAAAGAAAGTGGGTTTTCCTCTAAAATGCCCTAAGTGAAACAAATAAGGAATGTGCCTGTGAAATATTCAAAATCATCCAATGTGGCCCCATCATCAGATCTGCAGAAGGTACAGAGAGCTCTTAGAAAAAGTGAGAAAAAGGGATGACATTACTGGGAATCAACTGTCTGGTGCATTGCCCGGCTTCTCGTCAGGTTGGATTAGTGTGTTTTCAAGGAACATGGGAATGGCTTTTCTAGACCACTAGATCCCGATACACCATGAATAGTGCTAACAGTGCTCAGCGACACTGGACAATCACCTTCAGGAAGCGGACCCTCTGGAACATCCTGTTGTATAATTTATGAAGAAATCAACCAATATGCTTACCTCTGTAAAAGGTAGAAAGACGAAGCTGACCATTTAACAAATATTTATACTCCCCTGTTCTTGCTGAAAGCCAATCTTTCTATTCCATAACTCTACTCTGGTATCTGCCTTCTCATCAGGTCTTTTGGTTGGAATCCTTTTGTCTCCGAAATCAAATCTCCCAGAACATGACATAATGGGGATGAACTGCTGTTAAGTGGACATTACTGGATCCCTATGTGTTGTTATATCATGATCCACTCTAAGGTAGGCCTGGGGAGGCCAAAGCTAATTAAAATAACCAAATCACAGGGAGTCACAGGATCACACTCATTTAATGCATGTTTGTGTATGAAATGCACGGTATTAATATTCACATTTACTGTCAGAGATGAAAGGCAACTGCTTACTACTTGTAATCATATTTTAATGATTAAAATATGATTACTACTTGTAATCATATTTTAATCATATTTTAAGAGCACATTTACCACAGTGCACCGATTTCATTTCCTTTTAAAGTACAGACACAGGAAAGAGGCAACTTGCCTCCTATCTCTACCTCACTTACGGTCCCACTTCAGAGACAGTCAGGTGTCTTATCTAGGTAAACAGCAATTGACTGTGTGAGTAAAAAATAATAAGAAGCTGGTAGTTCAGTATGGCTGACTATTGGTATATCATCTGGAAAATTGTTTTCCCAACAGGTGATGATTTAGCAATGAGACAAAACGTTAAACCCATCTTTATCAATCCTCTTCAACAGCATCTGATGTCTTTAGAAATTTCTAGCAAACCAAGTTTCAATTCTCTTTTTATTTTACCTGGCTTTTTATTAAAAACAACCTAGTGGGGCAAGAGAAAAAATGCTTTGGTGACAAGATAATGTATGTGAAAGGCCCTAACACTGTGCCTGGCATCAAATTGGAATCAAAAGTTTCCTCCTTTCTCTCATCTCTCACCTTGAATGTAGATTGTTGTTTTATTTATTTGGCTAATGCAGTAAAATGGATGGTAATGGGAAGACTTGCAAAGTATTTGTGTGGAATAGCAAATTTAGGCATTTGTTTTATGTGGAGAACAAGTTTAGAAGTACTGGACTTACCATCATGGATTGTCCAAGCTATGTTCCTACTCGTTTGATTCAATTCAACAAAGATTTATAAGCACTTATGATGTGCCAGAATTGTGCAGGGGGCATAGAATGAAAAAAATGGACCATGCCCCATGTGTTCATAAAACCACAGGGAAGCAGCTTCCGGATGTATATTTAGAGAAATGCAAGGGAAAAAAATGATTAAAGCCTACTCTCCAGGACATGAGTTCAATTAATATAATCGAAGTATAATGAGACTAATTGTAGCATGTAAATATTTTCAATTAACTCACAAATGTCCAATTTTGTCACAAATTTAAACATTACAGCCTTTTCCATTATTAAAGGAAGGCCAAGGCAATGTCAAAAAGATAGTTCTTTCCATTTTTTTTTTATGGGAAAATCAAAAGATATCCCTGCCCCTCGAAATTCTCATATGAGTTAGATACTAGATTTCACAGCAAGGTGACCAAACCACATCATTCATCTGCAGAGTAACACCCAATCCAAAAGCTAAAATGGCCTGTTGTTCACATTATGGCTAAATAGTCCATGTGAGCAAAGGCAAAGAAGCCCAATGGATGCCTCCATTAATTAGGGTCAATTCACTTCCGCTGCCAATCTTAATCACTGGTTAGAAGTTTCATTATGATCATTAGTGCCAGCCAGAAAATTATAATATACTAAAATTTAAATTTCATCTTTTAACCTATCTCACCGGGACCTAAATTAAGTCATTTTCATGCAATTATACTTGTAACACATGAACCTGTCACTGCTTTTTCCATTTTTTAGAATTTTTTTAGCATCTCCTTGATGATGAAGACAACCAAGAACAAAGTTGGATAGAATTTAACCAGTCCCCAAGCTCTAAGGGTACAGATCGGAAATAAAGAGAAGACCAAATGACAGGCTGGGCTGGACCCGAGAAGACAACTGTTCGTGATGATAAGCAATTGTTATAATCACTGGGCAATCTCAGCTTGAAGTACATTAAAGGTTAATAATGTCCACTTACGTGGTTAAGAATTTTTGAGGCAGGAATATGACAGAGGTATAGGTTTTTGGAGGGCAGAGGCCACATTTTATGAGCCTTAATACCTTCTCTTCAGAGAGGAACTCCTTCTTAGCAAGGTACCTTATAGATAGTAAACATTTAACAAATGTTTGTTGAATTACATTACTCAATACATGATTTCTCCTGCATATCATTTTACACCTTAGAAGATGATTTGATAGAGAACTTGGGGCATGAACAATACAAATCTTCCAAGGCTCATTTCTTTCTCATTGTCTGGTTGGCCATGTGGCTGCTTTCTCCTGACCTTTGTCTTAATAAATCAATTCAAAGCAATAAGCATTTGAGACTCAGTAGTCTATAATAACTACCCAGATTCTAGACCATTAGTGCAAGAGATCTCAGGCATCTCACTGCATTAGTCAGCTTGGGCTGACAAAACAAATACCAAAGATTTGGTGGCTTACACAACAGAAATTAATTTTCTCACAATTCTGAAGGCTGGAAAATCATAGATCAAGGTCCAGCAGGGTTCGATTTCTGGTGAGGCCTCTCTTCCTGGCTTGTTGACAGTCCCTTTCTCATTGTGTGCTCACATGGCCTTTCTTCAGTGCAGGCACACACACAGAAAGAACAATCTCTTGTTCTCTTTTTCTAAGGCCACCAGTCCTATCAGATTGGGATCTTATACTTATGAACCTCATCTGACTCTAATTACCTCCTAAAGGCCTTCTTTCCAAATACACTGGGGGTTAGAGCTTCAACATATGAATTTCACGGACACAATTCAGTCCATAGCATTCTGCATATGCCTCCCCAAATTCATGTCCAAATTCAATGCATGCAAAATATATTAATTCCATCCCAACAGTGCTCAAATTCTTAATTCATTCCAGCATCAAACTCTAGAGTCCAAAGTCTCATCTAAATATCATGTAGATCCAAAACCTAACTAAAAAAAAATTCCATTAGCTTTTAAATCTGAAAAGTAATCTTTGCTGGTCCTATACTATGCCCTTCAGGTCCACGGGGATGGCAGCATCACCCCCACAGCTCTAGATGGGGTTCCACTCCTGAGGTTCTGCCAAGCAAGGGTCCTGCCTTTAAGGTTCTGGGAGGCCCTGCCATCATGGTTCCGCAGGGCGGTCCCACACCCGAGACTTCAGGCAGAGGCCATCTAGCCTGGTGAAACTGAGGTGGTGCCCTGCAGATCTCTTGACTGACTTTGGGGTCGTTTTCCCCCTTCTCAAAGCAGAGTAGATGACCACAGCCATATAGCTCTATCGTCCTGTCCTGTCAAATCTGAGAAGTCCAACAGTCTTCCTTCATTTTGCCCCATGTCTATCTCCTTTGGTTCAAACTGACAGTGTTTCTGTTTATATAATCTCATAAATTCCTTATCGAGTGATAGTCTAGCCACACCCTTGCCATCCTCTTCAAAACATGCTTTTTCATTTTTTGCAACATGGATCAGCTGGGAATTTTCCAAATATTCAAATTCTGGTTCCCTTTTTTTAAAAAAAGCATTTTATTTTATTTTATTATTACTTTCAAGTATATAGTACCTTGGTTAGACATTTATATAGTTTATGAAACAATCCCCCTGATTATTCTGCCTTCCCTCTGGCTCTATACAAAGCCATCACATTACTGCTGACTGCCCTTTTGAGTAATAAGTCATTCTTTCATTCATCTCTCTCCTTTAGCATTTTACTATGAGCGATCAGAAGGAATGAAGCTACTTCTTCAACACTTTGCTTAGAAATCTCCTCCTCTAAATATCTAATTTCATAGCTTACAAGTTCCATCTTCCACAAAATACTAGAACACAGTTCAGTCAAGTTTTATCAGTTTGACAAGGAATGCCTTTCCTTCAGTTTCTAATAACATGTTCCTCATTTCTGTTTGAGTTCTCACCAGAACTGGCTTTAATGTCCATATTTCTAGCATCCACTTCAAAACGTCCAACCTTTACCCATTACCCGGTTCCAAAGTTACCTCCACATTTTTAGACGTTTGTCATGGTGGCATCCCATTTCTCAGTACCAAAATCTGTATTGATCAGGGTTCTTAAGAGAAACAGAACCAATAGGGATTTATTATAAGAAACCAGCTTATACAATTATTGAGGCTGAGAAGTTTCTAAATCTGCAGTCAGCATGCTGGAGACCCAGGAAAGCCAATGTGTAGCTCCAATCTGAGTCCAAGGCCTGAGAACCGGGAGAACCAATGGTGTAAGTTCAGTCTGAAAGCTGTCAGGTTAGAGACCCGTGAAGAGCCAATTTTTCAATTCTAGTCCAAAGGCAAGACAAGACCAATGTCGCAGCTCAATAGTCAGGCAAAGAGGAATTCCTTCTTATTCATAGGAGGGTCAGCCTTTTGTCTTATTCAGGCCTTCAACTGACTGACGAAGGCCTCCCACATTGGGGAAGGAAATCTGCTTTACTCAGTCTACTAATTCAAAGATTAGCTAATTCAAAGGTTAATTTCATCAAACAAACAAACAAACAAACACAATACCTCCACAGATACACCCAGAATGATGTTTGACCAAATATCTAAGTGCCCATTGGCCCATTCAAGTTGATGCATAAAATTAACCATCATACCCACTTCTATAAATTCCCTTATAAATCTTACATTCTTGGCCTTCTATAATAAGCCCCAGGCCTAGAGTTGTTTTTCTAGTAATTAAAATCAATTTTCATTTAGCCATCAGGCCATCTTCTCTGCACCATCTTGTGAATAACAGCATAAATCTGTGAGATGGATGGCTAGGGTACGATCTGTGGCCACGTGGCATTTTCCTCTATGAGAATTTAACTGGGTCCATATGAGGCCCAAGCATGAAATTTTGGCTTCATAATAATATACTATATTCTAATCAACTGGGCTCCCAATTTAATATATATATTTTTCTACTTTATGATTCTTCTCAGATAAAATATGATTCCTTAATTGCATGTGCAGAGCACAGTGCTAGGTATTACAAAGGTTATAAAATAGTTAGGAGTCTCAAACCTTAAAGGACTTAGAGTTTAGCAAGGGAGAGAAATACACACAACTAATTACAATTCAAGGCACAGTGAAATGACTCTAAGAGAAAACAAAAATATTTAAGTAGCATGTTAAAAGGCAATGCAAGATTACTTCCAGGTGGAGGGACACAAACAGCTTCTTTAAAAATGTGGGGATTGAAACCTGGTCTTATACACATATGTGTGTGTATGTGCATTATGTGCACATATTAAAATATACATATACTTGTATAAAATCCTATACACATTTTACTACAGGGATACAATTTGGAAAGAATTAAAAATAATAGGGTATCTGCCAAAAGCTCAACATTTTCGTTTAGGTGAAAAAGTTCTATGAGATATCATTCAGATCATCATTGCATCTCCCTGGAGGATTCGAACTAGACCAGAATTTGTCAAACCATGGTTTTAAGCCATGAGTCCTTTGATCAAGCAACATTTTAGATAGAAGTTCAATATATAAAAAGAATAAAGACTGCTTAGGTGGGAGGAGAAGGAAGCTTCATCGGCCCTGTCCCTTACTCCCACTTGCCAAAGACCTTTGAACTCCACATAGTCCAGGGTGGAAACAACTTAAGATAATCACTAAGTCTCTTCCTGCTGTCACTGTCTATGATTCAAGTTTAAGTCTCTATGGAGCACCTCGTCCCCACAGCACTGCACAGTCTGGAAGGAAGAAGCATGCTGTGTGCGGCTTGGAGCCCTCCCTGTAGCTGGGGAAGGAAGCTGAACACATGTGAGAGGAAGGAAGGCAAAGCTTTCCTTTAAGTATTCATCCCAGGAAGAAAGGCTTTCAGAAAAGGAAGAAAGTCGATGAAGACATCACAGAACATGGGCTGGGAAAGATCAGCAGCAAGCAGGTGGAGCTAAAGGCATTAGAATCAGTGTTGAGTGCAGAACCCAGAGAGTAACTGCTGAATGCAAAGGGGGCTCCAGAACTGGCAGGCATATCACTCCTCCTATGGCTCTTCTAGCTCAGCCTTGGCAAAGCTGGGACTCCTAAGGGACTTGGGGACACAACTCAGGCCTGATGCAGCAGCCTTAACAGCAAGCCAAGAGGAAGAACAATGCTACTCCAAAATCAGCAATTTACAATGAGTTAAAACCACAATAACAGTGTTTCATGGGAGGAAAGGGAAAATGGGCTTTGCTGGTCAGCATCCAGGAACGGATCAAAAGCCCACTTTCTAGAGCTTATTCGAAATGTCTCTTCTATCTCTTTAGAGTCTACTGGCCTCTAACAGCTGTGTTCAGCATCTCCTCTTTCATGCACAAAGAGGTCATTTCAGACCCAGCCAGAGAGAGGCAGCTCTTTGCCTTTTAATGTCTGCCAAACTGACCTTCTTGCTTACCCAAAACACTGTTCAAAATCAGTCTTCCTGGCTCATGTATTCCCATACAATAAAGCCACATGCTGCCTGTTCTAGGACACAGACAAAAGAGTCAATCTAGCCCTCTCTCTGGTCACAGCGTTGCCAGCCTTTGAACAGTGGTGACTTTTGATACCAAGGAGCTCCAGTTAACTGAAGATATGCTGTCCTCTCCCTCAAAGTGTTCTCAGTCTGATGTGTCCAGGTGCCTTGTTTGGGACTTTCTATAATCTTGAGCTAAGATAACTATAATAGCTCAGAGACTATGTTTCAATCAGCCCAACAATTAGGCAAAAAAGCTTTGTTCTCTAAATAAAAGTCACAGCACTGTAAAGTGAAGTGAGCACTAGATTTGAGAGTCAGAAACGAGATTAGAGTCCCAGCTCTGCCATTCACTTGCTGGGTAACTTTGAGAAGTCACGCTACCTCTCTTACCTTCAGTTGCATCAGCTGGGGCTTATAATACTTATTCTAAAATTAGTATTTATCGAATGCCTGCCTACCAGGAATCAGGCTAAATGCTAAGGATATTCTGGTAAAAATATGAGACTTGGCTTTTGCCTTTACATAACGTAGGACTAGTAGGGGAGAAAAAAACTAAATCAGTAAACAAATAAATATATAATTACGAATTGGAAGCGTTCAGAAGGATTAAAAAACACTGTGTTTAGAAAGAAAGCAAGATGGAGTGGGATGTAGGCTTCTTCCAGCTGAAGGTAAAGAAAGCCTCTCTAAGGGGAGGCATGTATGAGGCATGAGGAAAAGCCGGCTAAGAAAACAGTAGAGAAGGGGGACTCGGGGCCAAAGGAACATCACTGGCAAAGTCCCAGAGGGAAGGAAGAGCTTGGCACATTTGAGAGCTCAAGAGCTCAGGTGTTTGGAGCTGGAAGCTTGAGAAGCAAAGAGACACTGCGAGACAGAAGGTTGCAGAGGTGGCTGGCCACGGGAGGGAGCCCCTGGAAACCCCAGCATTATGCTGAGCATGTTTCATTGATATGGGCTCTATAGGAATAAATACTGTGTTTGGTCAGTAGAGTAAATTTTAATTTATAATCTAAGTGATTTCTAAGAACCCTCTATTTCAATGATTCTAGTCTACGAATTGCTAAGGAAAAAAATCTAAAAGAGTTCCTCGTCCTTTGTAAACCTCCAAATTAGCAGAACCTTTGTGGGAAAGGATCACTGTCCCCTCAACCCAAGGTAAGAATGCACCATATAAGTTCTGTTTAGGCAGACGTGCTTGGTCCAAGGGAAACTCGGTATGCTCTTACGGCTACAAACATTCCGCAAGGTTAAACCCATTTCGTGGTTCCTTTGTTTTCATGAGCAAACACTAGCCTCACACATCAAGACAAAATGGTAGAATTTCTTAGGTATCCCAATTAAAAGACCCATATAGTCAAAGGCAATTTAGAACATTCTAGGCACAACTATGCCATTTGTTTATGCTCAAAATAATTAGGTTTCTCAACCACATCCTATCTGAATCTCCTCTTTTAGGACCTGTGTATTCTATTCTTTCTGTAGGTCCAACATTTCCACCATGTGGAAAATCAAGCATGAATATAGGGCCCCTGGAAAAGTGTGGTTAAAAATTACTAAAATGTTCATTTTGCCAGAATAATGTCTGTCAGTTGAGATAAAAACAGCAAAAAGTTTGGAGTGAGTCAGAGTTAGATCTAACCCCGAGTTCTGCCGCATACTAGCCGCACGAACTTCTGTTCCTCTCTGAATCTCCGTTTTTCTTTTCTGTCAAACAGAGATAACACCTAGCTGACAGGGCTTTTGTGGATTAAAAGAAATCACACCTAAAGGCACGAGCCTGGTGCACGGAGCATAATAAGCATAAAATAACAAAAGCCAAGTTTAGAAGGTGCTCAAGTTTGGGATGTAACAAAGCCCTTGCTGGCAGAACTGCAGCCCAGAGGCCTGGCAACTGAGACCAACCCTGCTGAGATCACCAGTGTAGATCCTTCCAGTGGACCTCGAATTCCCCAGGGGACTCGGGCCTATGGGAGAACAAGAGGATGAAGGGCTTCTGGGTGGGCAAGGGCACCGTCACTCCTCCCCAGGAACTAGGGCACCCCCTAGAGTCCAGACTCCACCTAAATGGGTGAAAGTAGTCTGAGAAGTATTTACCTTAAGGAGCTTAAAAAGCTATGACTGCTCCTAGCCGTATGTCAGAGAAACACAATTCTGGGGAGATTTCTCAGGTTTTGCCACCACCTTGGCTCACATTGTTTTTGGCAGATGGATCCATAGTTTGTTGATCCTGTCTTTCCAATAAACACTCTTGTCTAAATTCTGCCTAAAGACCCAAATCATCATGGTTGAAGTTGGCCCAATTCTGTTTTGCCTCTTGTGAATTTTCTGTCTAGCATTTCAATTCTTCTTCTGGGAGACAAATGAGTTTGAACTAGGCAGCATTTTGACATCCTTAGCAATAAAAGGGTTTATCTAGTTTAAAAATGAGACCAAAGTCTTATCAATTTGATATTCTTGATAAGTCTTACCACATAGATAAAATAACCAAGGATCAAAAATCATGTTATTCCAGAAATAAGCTGCCCCTCATTTATGTAGTTCTATGTTAAGAAGGAAAAATTCAGCAAATGATCAATTATCAGAAAAAAAAGCCTTTATATTTGGAATCCACGCACTAATGTAAAATCCACAAACCTTATTTTATACAATACAATGGATTCCTCCTCCCAAGATCAATTTATTATCAAATCATAATAAGAAAGGTTTTTTTACTTCATTTCCCAGAAAAATATAATAGAAGGAGGACCCTCTCAATTTACAAAGGAAGATGTCAAAGCTCAGAGAAGAACTTGCCTCAGATCATTCATCTAGTCCAAGAGGAAGGAAGAATGATCAGTGCTACATTCAAGCATAATCAAAAACAAGGAAAAATAAAGGGCCATGGACAATCCACAACCTCCCAAAACCTGAACCTGTGGGACAGACTTTCACCCACAACAGCTGCACAGAATGAAAAGAAATATGGCAGAGCTTATGTCTGGGAGGCCCAGAGACCAGGTTGGCAACTGTTAGTTGTCTACCAGTCACAACCAGTGACAGCTGAGTGCCTCATCCACTTGGGACTGGCCCATCAAGGTACAAGTTGCACTTCATATCAGCCTATATACATATCAGTACAGGGAATCAAGCAGTTGTCCTTAGTCTTGGCTGCAGTATCATGACAACTTCCAGGAGAGGAAGTAGTAACTCAGACAATAGATTTTTAGCTGATGTTAAAAATGCCTGGGGCTCACCCCACATTTTCTTGCAATTTCTTTCCCCTGAAAAGGCTGCCTTCCTTATTCATTTTGACCTGACTTCACCTGCATACAAATGGTTTGTGATAGAGGAGAAAGATGATAAAGGTACCAATGTGGGGAAGTTCTGGAAATCTCCTCTTAAGAGCATCATCTGAAGCTTTATCTACTTCAAAGTGGTCTGCGGCCCAGACCAGTGACACCAGCAGCCATGGGCAAGGCACCACTGAGAGCCAGAGGATGGAACCACAGGAAGAGGGGTAGAAATTTCAGCAAGACGACCAAGACTTCAACTCTCTCACACAGTGTTTAAAACAAAGATTTTAAAAGAAAAGAGGCATGAACCCATGCTTTCTCAAATCTCTCATTATCCACCGTAAACTTCTAAGCAGAGTTTATTTTCCTTCCAAAATAACACCTCCCTTGTAGTGGTCAATGGTTCCAACAAAGGTGTGAGCGCTGTGACGTGCCTGAAGGCAGAACTCAGGGAGAAGAGGGAAGTCCAAGTTCTAGATATCTGTCAGTTTTTAAAGATGTCACCTTGAACATATTCTCCCATTTTGGGCTTGGAGCTAAACATAAGACATTGAGAGGGTAAGGGTATCAAGTATACTGTTTGGTCGGAACTGGAAGCCGTTCCAGCAGCACCATGGACAGCAACCCAGTCTCAGTAAGCCTTAGGTAATTAATATTCAGCATCCCCTGCCCTCCCCACCTACCTGCTGTTTTTCTATAACAGAGCCTCAGCACTCAGCCTGGAAGGCTGAAGATGCTTTCACACATTGTCTAGGGGGATGGGCTCTGCAGTGATCTACTTTTCCCCTTAGTACTTTCTCCCTCAGTGACCCATTCCTCCCGCCAGTGCTTGAACTCTAGTTAAATAGCCCATTTATTCTCAAAGAAAAATATCACAAGCTTTAAAAAATATTAGGCAATTAGCTTATTCTTAATCTGTCACTTGGCTGGCAGGTGTTCTCATGCCCCAGGCAATGGCACTGATCCGAAGTCATCTTTGCCTCTTCTTCTTCTACATGTCACTTCACCCTCATAATCAAGACCTTTTCAAATATCCCTCCTTACTGAATATTGAGTTCTCATCTGAGCTTGTTATAGAGCAAGAGTTTCAAACCCTTTGGGCAGTTGTTCTCTAAAAACCCTATTTTTCACATTTAGCTAGAGTCAGTTTTTCACTGAACTCATTCTTAGCATGACTACCAACTATTCTTTAGAGAGACTTGCCGTGAGGGATGTTTCATGCAGCTTTCACAAACCAGAGCCTGACTAGAGTGATCCTCACTCCTATTCCTCCAGGAGAGCCAGAAACAGCCCCTCAAAGGAACTGAATGTCTGCTGCTTCTGTGCCCTTTCAATGGGTAGATTCGTGCTGCCCGTCCTCTGACCCAGACCTGTTTTCCCCACTGAGCTCTGGGGCAGCCCACCTGGGAAAGGGGGAAGGTGATGAGAAAGCTGGTCCAGTTGGAACACTGAGGCAAGGATCTTTGCCTGGCCTCTTCCTTTTGTTTCCCAGGTTCTATGAGCCACATGGACAGATCATTCACTTAGTGGGCACATTCTCACTGTAGAATTCTCTTCGCTCAAGCTTTTGCAGTGATCACCAGAAAGTCACCCCTCACCCAACCCACTGCTGGAACTTCCCACCAAAAGAAACCACTCCTTAGGATGGTTCTTATACAAGGGAGCACATCAGAATACTGGCTGGGACTTTTAAAAAAATACTCATCCTCACAGCTAGTGTTCCTTCTAGTGATGCTCACCCAGTAGGTCTAGTAATGAAGGTATTAAATCTAAACTTTGTAATAGCATCACAGATAATTGGGACACAAACTCAGTTGAGAAGCTTCAGCTTAGAGCCTATATATTAGTTTTCAAGGGCTGCAAAGCACCACAGACTGGGTGACTTAAACAGCAGACATTTATTTCTACAGTTCTGGAGGTTAGAAGTCTGAGACCAAGGTGTTGGCCAAGTTGATTTCTTCTGAGGCCTCTTCCCTTGGCTTATAGATGGAATAACCTATGTCTTCACATGGTTGTCCCTCTACATGACTCTGTGTTCTAATTTGCTCTTATTCTGAGAAATCCGGTCATAATAGATTAAGGCCGACCCTAATGACCTCATTTTAACTTAATTACCTCCTTACAGACCATATCTCCAAATATAGTCACATGCTGAGATCCTGGAGATGAGAATTCAACATATGAATTTGGGGAAGGGATACAATTCAACTCATAACAGAGCCTTCCATTCAAAGTGTGGTCCACGGGCCAGGAGTAGAAGTATCACCTGGGAGAATTAAAAAAATGCAGAGTCAATAGTTTCATGACAGACTTACTGCATTAGAATCTCCATGTTAACAAGATCCCAAGGTGATCCCGTATATACATTAATGTCTGAGAAGCACTGGCTTAGAGAACATTTGAGTCAATAGGTCGCTGTATACACCAATAACTACATTTAATATTTTTGATCATGAAAGTCTTTACCCCTGTTAAAAGAATTTCTTGCATGTAGAAGAGAAAAGGGAGCTAAATGAGGAGCCCAAGGCCTTACCAGCACTCCAAAACTCACACCATGAGCGGAAAAGCCTATTTTGTGTATGTGAGGCCAGATAATTGGATGAAACCAAGTCGTACCCCCCAGAAATTTGAGCCTAAGACCAAGAAGGTTTCCTGGATATTTTCAATAGTTCCCTCATGCTTTACTCAACACACACATCCATGAGCATCCATTTATATGAAAGGCACTATGCTAGGCACTGGAAATAAAAAAAGAAATAAGACCCAGTCCCTGCCCTTGTGGGGAGGGCAACGTTAAAGAAACACTCTGAACACCAAGGGGAGGTCCTTCCTCCAGCCTGGGAGCCCGCAGCTCACTGCAGATTGGCTGAACCTCAAAAACATGTAACCTGATAGGAGTGTCCCCTTCCTCCACACAGATTCCCTGGAGCCAATGGTCTGTCTGGCAAGAAAACCAAATGCTAAGTGGAATCTGCCCTGTCCTGGCTTGTAGGAGAAGGGACTTTCAGGGTATGACTGTTGAGCTAGGCTGTGATGGCATGCTGGAAGGTTCACAAAGGAAGCAGTCAGCTTAACTTATTTCCCATGAAAGTAAGTTTGGCCAAGGGAACTACCTTCAATCCATGGAATGCTTCCAAAAAAGGATATTCTAAGTTCAGATCTGCCAAGGCACGGAGAGGCGTTATCTGATTGACCTAGCGAGCCTATCAATGCATCCCCTGAGCTGATGCTCTTTACCTAGCAGAGTCCTGGGTATATACTCTCTCAGTGCAAAGCTGTATGTGCTAGGTCTGGACCAAGTATTTTCATATGATAGCTCATTAATTTGGTCCTCACAATCATACTTCAAGGTAGTTTATCATTACTCCATTTTGTATCTGAAACCGAACCCAAAGAGTTTAGATAACTTGCCCAAGGTCATGTAGTTTTTAAGCATAGAAACAAATCCCAAATGCAGATAATGATGAAAACTATGTATGTGGGCTGCCCTGTTGATCCCTCCCTGGCCCCCATCGCCCCCATCACATTGCCCAGTGTGAAGAGAAAAAGGTCACAGCTCAGTATCTCTGTTTCTCAAAGTGGAACAAGGCCACTCCCTTTTCTTTTCCCCAACCACTCATGATAGATACTTTTGAAATTTAGCCTAGATTGTGGGGCAAAGCACAGTCAAATGAGATGGAGGAATCCCCATTTTGACCCTTATTGTTATTCTCCTCACACAGCTGATGGAAGGATGGGCTAGATATGAGTAGAAAAGTATGTTAAAGGTCGGCTTTAATTTTTATTAAAAAATGCATTTATGCCAATAAAATTAAATGGAAAACAAAGAGTCTTTTCAACAAATAGTGCTGGGACTACTGGATATCCACATGCAAAAGAATGAAGTTGGACTTCTTCCTCATGCCATACACAAAAATTACTCAAAATGGATCACAGACCCAATTAAAAGCTAAAACTATAAAACTCTTAGAAAAAAATCTAGGACTATATCTTTATGACTTGGGTTAGGCAAAGCCTTCTTAGCTATGACACCAAAAGCAGAAGTAAGAAAAAAATAAATTTGATTATATGAAAATTAAAAACTTTTGTGCTACAAAAGATACCATCAGGCAAGTGAAAACACAACCCATGGAATGGAAGAAAATATTTGTGAATCATATATCTGATAAGATATTTGTATCCAGAATATATAAAGAACTCTTAAAACTCAATAATAAAAAGACAACCTAATTACAAAACAGGTAAAGGAACTAAACAGATATTTCTCCAAAGAAGATATATGAATGGTCAATAAACACATGGAAAGTCACTCAACATCATTAGTTAGCAGAGAAATGCAAATCAAAACCACAATGAGATACCACTTCACAACACTAGGATGGTGATAATCAAAAAGATAAGTGTTGTTGATGACGTGGAGACACTGGAACCCCCGTAAACTGATGGCAGGAATGTAAAATGGTGTGAATGCTTTGGGAAACATTTTGGCAGTTCCTAAAAATGTTAAACATAGAGTTACCATATAACCCAGCAATTCCATTTTAAATATATACCTCAAAGAAATGGAAATATATGTCAAGAACTTGTACATGAATGTTCATAGCAGCATGATTCACAATACCAAAAAGTGGAAATAACATATGGCCATCAACTGACGAATGGATGAATAAGATGTGGTCTATCCATACAATGGAATATTATTCAGCAATAAAAGGAAATGAAGTACTGATACATGCTATAGCATAGATGAACTTTGAAAACATTATTCTGAGTGCAATAAGTCAGTGAGAAAAGCCACATATTGTACGATTTAATTCATATGAAATGTCCAGAATAGGCAAACAGGCAGACAGGGAGACAGATAGACAAAGAGGTAGAGAGAGAAAATAGATTAGTGGTAGCTCTATTAATCTAATTAGTGCTAGGGGATATGGGAAGAAATAGGAAGTGTCTAGAAATGGGTCTGGGGTTTCTTTCCAGGGTTAATAAAAATGTTCTAAAATTGACAGTGATGATGGTTTCCCAGCTCAGTGCATATACTAAAAACCATTGAATTGTATATTTAAATGTGTGAACTATATGGTATGTGAGTTTTATTTCAATAAACATGTATACATATGTGTGTATGTATACATAGGTATACATATACATGCATATATATGTATAAAAAATTTATATAAACCCAGGCAATGTCAAGAATGAAAAGTACCACCTACGGGTTCTCTGCTTCAGCCTGGTATATGAGGCTGTGTGCCAGAGGTAGATTGAAAAGCGACTGGGTGGTGTCGATTTTTAAAATACAACTTTATTGAAGTATAACTTATAAGTGACAAAATGTTCCCATTTGAAGTTTACAGTTTGATGAGTTTTGACAAATGTAACTACCAACACAATCAAGGTACAGAATGTTTTTATGACCCTCAAAAGTTCTCTCGTGCATCTTTGTCTATGCCCCAGTGCCTAGCCCCAGGCAATCATCTGCTTATGTCAGTTTGCCTTATGTTAGTTTGCCTTTTCTATAATTTCATATAATTTAAATAACATAGTGTATACTATTTTGAGTTTGGTTTTTGGAAAACTCAGCCTAATATATTTGATATTCAAAAAGTTCATTGCTTTTTTATTGCTGATATTCTTACATCACATGAATATATTGCTACCATTTGTTTATCCATTCATCTGCTTATGAGCATTTGGGAGTTTCCTGATTTGGGTTATTATGAACGTTAATGTACAAGTTTCTGTATGACATGTATTGTCATCGCTCCATGGTAAATGCACAGAAGTGGAATCACTGGGTTTTATGGCAAGTGTATGCTTAACTTTTTCCAAACTGTTAACACCATTTTACACAGTCACCAATAATATATGAGGTTTAAGTCTTTTAACTTTAGCTGTCCTCATGGGAATCTCATTGTGGATTTAAATTGCATTTCCTTGATGACTAATTAAACTGAGCATCTTTTCATGTGTCTTTTGGTCATTCATACAACTTCCTTTGTGAAGTGTCTGTACAAATCTTTTTTTCTATTTAAAAAACTGACTTGATTATTACTGGCTTGTATGAGTTCTTTATTTACTCTGAATTCAAATATTTTATCAGCTATTTTATCCTACTCTGTGGCTAGAAATTTCATTTTGTAAATGGTGTCTTTCATAATAGTGTTTTTGATGAAGATCAATGGATCTATTTTTCTTTTTATGTTTCAAACATTTTGTATCATCAGAAATCTTCTCCTACTCCAAAGCTGCAAAGATTTCCTATGTCTTCTAGAAGTTTTATAGTTTCAATGATCTATTTCAAGTTATTTTTGTGTCTAGTGTGAAGCAGGGGTTCAGGTTCATTTTTGAGTATGAATATCGAGTTTTCTAGCACCACTTATTGAAAAGACTATTTCCCCACTGAAATACTTTCTTAGCACTTTTCCATAACCACAAGGTCCCTCACATTTCCCTTTTAAAGCCACGCCCACTTCTCTTTCACTTCCCTCCCATCCTCCCTTCCATAATCTCTGGCAACCACTACGTCTGCTCTCCATCTCTATAATTTTGTCATTTCAAGAAGTTATATATAAACGAAATCATAAAGCATATGACCTCTTGTGGTTGGATTTTTATTCTTTTGTATTTACTCATTCACTCTTGCTTCCTCATGTAGCTCTAAGTTTCATTGATATCACTGGCCATGCATTATAAGAACTTGCATTTCAGGTCTTCTAGTGAAGAATTTTATTAGCTTTTGTTTCTCAGAAAAAGTTTTCTTTTCATATTTATTTTTGAAGGATATTTCTACTGTATATAGAGTTCTATGTTAATAGTTTATTTTGTTATTTTTGTTCCAGTACTTTAAAGATATCCTTTGGTTTTCTTCTGGCTTAAAAAGTTTCTGACAAGAAGTAGAGGGACATTATTATCTTTGCTCCTCTGCATGTAATGTCTCTGTCTGCATGTAATATTTTTCTGTCCTTAATATTTTCTGTTTCTAAATTGTTCCTTGTAATTTGATCATAAATTTCTTATGTGTTTTTCATTTATGTTTATCCTGCTTGGGGACTGTTGAGCTTCTTGGATATATGAGTTTATAGTTTTCATAAAATTTGGAAAGTTTTTAACCATTATCCCTTCTGTTTTTTTACCCTTACCCCTTTCTGGACTCACATATTTATAATAGCTGTTTAAGGCCTTGTATGTTATTTGTATCTTCTCCATCATTTTGGGTCTGTTTCTATTAACTGATCTTTCTCCTAATTATGGGTCACTTTATTATCATCATTATAAGCCTTAATGCATGCCTAGTAATTTTGGATTGGATGCTGGAAATTGTGGCTTTCGGTTGTTGAACACTGGATTTTGTTGTCTTCATTACTTAATGTTAGAATATGTTCTGTTAGGCAGTTAATTTATTTGCATATCAGCTTGATCCTTTTTAAAGCTTTATTAAAACTTTATAAAGTAGAGTTCACTCCAGGGCTTGTTTAGTCCTATTACTAAGCTGTGATGTTTTGGGGGTCTCTTTTGTCATGCCTTTGATATTCAACAAGGATCATCCATTCTAGCTAATTAGAACTCAAATTTCTACTAGGTTCTATAATACCTCTGGAAATTATTCCACTTACAGGCACTTGGTCATTCTCTTTCACCCTACAGTTAGTACTGCAGTTGGTACTCAGTACTAGATGCCAGAGGACCTCTATGCAGATCCTGAGCATTTTTTACAAAGTAGATTCCACCCACCCCAGCATCTCCAAACTCCTCTTTTTATCTCAACTCAGAAATACCATCATGCCCTGCTTGGGTCCATATCTTGGTCCAGAAATGCCTTCAGGCATAAACCTGGTACTATAATAGGGCTTACCTCACATGTTTACCCTTCTCTGAAGGGCTATAGAACTGTACTGCCTATTATCTACTATCTTAACAGAACCGTTTCATAGATTTTCGTCTGATTTCCTAGATGTTTACAGTGAGAGAGCAAGTCCGGTCCCAGTTACTCTCTCATATCTGGAAGCAGAAATAACAAATGCCACGAAAAGACTGTGCTGTACTCTCCCTCCCCCACCTCACACCTGAGGCTGTCTCTGTTGTATTCAATAACGAAGATTTGATTTTGGTCGATGGTTTTCTCTTAACTCAGAACTCTGTGAGCTGTGGGCTCCTCAGCACCAGAATTGGAATGAAAAATCACAGGATGCTTTCCCAGCCAAGTTTTTCAGTTCCCTTTCCCACTGTGAGCGATGTCACCCAGCTGCCCTCCTCCAACCCTTATTTTAAATATATAAGCACACATCTGCTAACAGCTGCAGCCTGTTCGTTAGCTTTTCTCCAATGTTCTTACCTTGGCCCCAGCATCTTACTTGTCATTACATACCTCATTAGTACACACATCAAGTCTCAAATCTTAGTTCCTTTTCTTTCTCAGTATCTGCTATCAAGTTAATAATCTCTGACAGAGGAGCATGAGAAGCTGTTTATTACAGAATGACCCTTCCTAATAGCAGCCTGACTCTCAATGAAATTTATACATCCTTCCTACTGCAGTTGCCTTTTTCTCTCCCTGCTCAGCACCAATACACTTCACAGTTGAGATCATCAAGCCTGAGGGTACATAATCATCTTCACTTCAGCTCATCACTCCTCCACACCCATCCTTCCTTAGGATGAATAAGGCTGCCTTTGGATTCTGGTATGAGCTTTATTAGCTGGGTAGCCCTAGGCAATTTACTTATTCCCTTTGAGCTTTTGGTTGTACTTTGGAATAGGGATAAAAATATATTCTGTGTATTTCTTAGAGTTGTTTTAAGAGTTAAGGAAGATAATCCATGTAAAGTACTATGCCTGGGACACAGTAAATACTTAGTAAATGTTAGCCATGATGGTGATGATTAAAGCTAGGCTGTCTATCTACATTACATATCATCCCTCTGCTTGACCTGACAATTATAATTATTCCCTAACTACAGTCAAAAAGCTTCAATTTCCCTTCACTTCTGCTTCTAAACATTCCCAATTCTAAAAGATTTCCTCTATTTTACAAAAAAAAGGAGTGTTTTTTTCTTCCCTTTCCCAGATCTTCATCAATTCGATGATCCTTGTATGTACTCTATCCTTAACTCCCTTTAATTCAACTTTTTATTCCAAGCACACTAGACTTCTCTAAAAATCACCAATAACCTCTGAACCACATTAAGTGGGCTTTTTAAAGTCCTATTTGTGTTTGGTTTTTCTGCAGCTTTTGACAGAATTGCTCGTTCTCTCATTTTTGGCTACCATAACCACTGAATTATCCTTTTTCACCTCCTACCTGCAGTAGATTGAATGATTGGTCTTCCTCCTTCATTGTCCTGAGCAGTATTATTATCCATACTCCTGAAATGGATAAATCTATGGTTATGGTTATGTCTACTCCTTGACTTTGGACTTGACCATGTGACTTTCTTTGAGAAATGAGAAATTAGAAAGTGTACCATGAACAAAGTCTTGAAATTTGCTTGCATAGTTGGGATTTTCCTCTCATGCCCCTGCTTTTTGCCATGAGAAGAACATAACTCTGGTTCAAGGATATAAAAGAAAAGAGAATACAAGAATAACATGAAATAAACAAAAAGAAATCACTCAAGAAACAGTAGATAGTAATTAACCATAGATTCCTAGTCATAAAAGATTAAATCAAAGAATTAAAAAAATTCAAATAGACCAATGACTACAAAAGACATCGAAATGGTAGTAACAAGTTTAGATAAACTATTGGTAAATATAATTCAGATGAGTGGAATTGATTGCCGCTAATTCATTTTTTAAAGGTTCTAGGTAATTCTAATGCATGGCCAGGTTTAAGAGTCACTGGTCTAAACTACCTGTGATGGTTTTATTCCGCTGGCTGGGGAGTGGATTAGGCCTCGGTATATAATATAATTCTGGAAAATGAGGCACAAAAGAAAGTCTGCTGAGGGTGGAGGTGGAAGCTTCTGGGGAAAGTTTCCTGATTTTTAACGGGACTCAAAGAAAAATGCTGTCTTCACCTTCTGCATGAGGACCCTGGAACTCTGGCAGAGGGCGATGCCAATGTGGAAGACAGAGCAGAAAGATGGAAGGAACCTCATGTTTTCTTGGAGCCACTGAATTACACAATGTTGAAGAAACTCTACATTACATCTTATAGGATAATAAACTTTCTTAATGTTTAAACCAATTGGAGTTAGAGATTTCTATTTATAAATGAAAGCATCCTGATGACCAAGTAGGATTTATCCTAGAAATGTAAGAATTGGTCCATATTAGAAAATCTAGCAAACTTGCCACACTTTCATCTATATATACTCCATAAAAACTCTCCAAAGGTCCTACAGAAACATGAACAAGGATATTTATCGCATCGTTATTTGTGGTATCAAGCCATGGGAGATAACCTAAGTCCATTAGTAGGAGACTGGGTAAATAAAATGTAGTTTTGCATAACATTGCATTCTGGGCAGAATCACATCAGAATAATATGATCAACTTCTATCATAGTATCAAAATGATTAATTAATTTTAAAAAGATTTCTATATATTTATGTATAACAGCATAGATATAATGCCAAAGACAGTAGTGTTAAATGAAACAAAAAAAAAGTTATGATGTTCATAGCACTATACCTTTTATGTAAATTAAACATACATACATCCCCTATATACACATAATACCTCACTGTATATTTCTCAAGGAAGCACGTATCTATCTTTAAATATACAAATAGAAGGCAAATGGTGAATAAAGGGAATAACAACAACAAGCAAGGCTGTGAGTGTTCCATACTCTGGAGAGTATGAGTAACTCAGTTCTCTACACCTGCGATAAGGGGAAGGAGGGAAGGAGAAGAAGGAAGAAGGGAGGAAGAAAGGAAAGAAAGAAAGAAGAGGAAGGAATACCTATCAGTGTAATTCGCCACATTAACAGATTAACAAATAAAACACATGTTCTTCTCAAGAGATACAGATGAAGCAATCAGTAAAACTTACTATGCATTTACTCTTAAGAAGCCAGGATTAGAAAAGCACTGCTTTGGCTTATAAAGGGCATTTACCAGACACTTAGAGTCAACACCATTCTCCATGGCAAAACTTCTAAATCTTTCCCTTTAAAGTCAGGAACAAAAGAATAAAACTTAATATGACTATGACTATGGACTACTATACTGAATGTCCTAAAAATTCAATAAGAACAAGAGTGATAATGATTAGAAAATAAGAGTTAAAGTTGTAGGTGTAGATTATATATTTATCTACATAGAAAATGCAAAAGTATCATTGGGAGAAATTATTAGGATGAATAGGATGGTTCAGGAAGGTTGCTAGATATAAAATCTTCATGCGAAAATCAACAGCATTATTTTGAGAAGCAATAATCAATAAGAAAACTTCAAAAGTAAAAAAAAAAAAGAGAGACCATTTATATAGAAATAGTGTAAAACATCTAGGAATACACCTAATAAAAATGTATATGACTTTGATTGAGAAATTCTCAAACTTGTATTATAAGAAAAAATTTAAAATTCTTGACAAAATGGAGAAATAAATCATTAATTATAAGACTCAACATTACTAAAAAGTTAATTTTTCCCAAATTTCTCTATGTATTAAAAGTGATTCCCAGCAAACTCCCAAGAGTTTTTAGAACACTTTAACTGATTTACAATTTTCAATACAAGAATAACAGTATAAGAATAATTAAGATAATTTTTAAAAGAAGAGCAAAAGATAAAACTAACCTGGTTAAACTATAGTAAACATCTATATTAAAGTAGACATCGATGCAGTGATAGATTGGTAAATCAGATTAAAGAACCCTGGAAACAGCTCTGTTGGCATTTCAAAGGTAACAAGTCTGAAACTGAACCCCTCACTTACCCTCCCCAACCCCCAC
>NW_006432945.1:2552504-2553400 GCF_000325575.1 Pteropus alecto
CCCTCTGGAATCTGGCTGTTTAACACAGGAGGAAAAGTGCTTCTGCCCATCTCCCTACGATTCAGTTCTTCACTCCTCCATAGATGGGGACGGACCATATTGCCTAAAATTGTACTAAAATGGCCAGGGGTAACTGGGACTGTGGGAAAACTTAAATCTCTGCATGGCTCTTGTCTTCTCTTCCACAAAGTCCCCCTGAGACTCCCCATCTCTGTGGGGCCTTTGCTTTTATGGGTTTCTCTTGAGAGGCATGAAAATGCAGTAGCATTTGATGTCTACGAACTGAAGGAGGAAACGAGTGTAATCCCTATTCTTTCAAGAAGCACTAAAGCAAGTAGGAGCACCGAGCACCAAGCACCCAGCTCCAAAAGGGGCTGTGAAGGACGTCCAGTTTTCTCATGGGGTTCCTTACGGCCCTTAGCATCACTGAGCACCCCTCTAAGTCATGGCCAAAAGCAGGCATAATTTGCTCTGCCTCACAGTAAAAATCAACTCAATTTCTCATGTGTGGAAAATAAAACAAAAAAGAAACAAATGAACAAACAAAACAAAACAAAAAAACTCAGAGATACAAACAACAGGTTAGAGATTACCAGAGGGGAAGGGGGAAGCGAAATGGGTAAAAGGGGTCAAATATATAGTAACAGACAGAAAGTAGACTTTTGATGGTGAGCACTCTATAGTGTGCATAGATATCGATTATAATGTTATGCACTTGAAACTTACATAATGTTATTAACCAATGTTCTATCAATTTTTTAAAAAATCAACTCAAAATGGTTTAAGTGAACCAGTTTCCCCCGCACCCCCTCCTCTTCTCCAGCATTTAACCCTAAGCTCTCAGCCTGAGTTAACCAGCTCCAAGATAATTTCATGAATCTTTTTTCCTGAAGGAA
>NW_006432945.1:2553419-2608494 GCF_000325575.1 Pteropus alecto
TTTCCCTGAACTTAAAAAAAAAGAACAGGAGAACCATCGCCACCAAGCCTGACTTCCACAGTTCACCAGCAGGGTAAATGACTTGTTTGCAGAAAGTGCTATGCGCTATTAGAAGCAGAAAGCTGCTTTCTAGAAGTTTAGCTATACCATCCCGCATTAGAGGTGTAAATGATCTGGTCATTTGTGTACAGAAGGGAGGGGGCAAGAGCAGGGACATAAGTGGAGGGCAGAAGACAGGGATGAAGAGTCAAAGCAGGACAGTGAGTGCAGCCCACAGAGCATCTCATCAGTGCAGAAATCAGCCAGGAAAGCAGGTCCGAGGCCCAGCTCCCAAGGGGGAATGCGTGACGCTGCCACCTTAGGAACCAGGCAGAGGCCACTGAAGTCTTCAGCTAGCGGGGTACATGATGCCCCATTTTCCATGCCTTCATCAGGGCCCACCAGCTTCATCAGCAACACCACTGACAACACCCTAAAGTTCCTCCGTAAATCTGCTCCACCATTCTGTACAAATTATTTAATCCTCTTATTCTCCAAAACACTGAACAACTCCTATGTGTGTATCACTGCATTACCTGCTGAGGAAGATATAAAAGGTATCTACAGCCTGTGTACTCATGGCCCCCTACCACTGGGAGCAGTTACAACTTAATTAATTTTCTGTTTTCTCCACCAGACCATAAGCTCCAAGATGGCAGGGGCCTTGTCCATCTTGCTCGTCACTGTATTCCCAGTAAGAGACTGGAACACAGGTGGTACCAAATGATTGAATGCATGATCCCTTCCTCCTGTCACTGACAATGTAAGCCAAACATACAAATGCACAGAAATTAATCAAATGCATAAATAATGAATTCACTGAATTATCTTCCTGCATAATAAATCTAGTATATGAATTCACGATTGAACTCGGTTATTTCCATACGTTGGCCATCTCTGGACTTTATGAAGTCTCTGGCTAAAAGAACTGCTTTAGATATTGGTAAAAAAGAGGAGCCCAGAAGAGGCGGTTGTCAGAGAGATGGGTAGTCATGGGTGCACACCTCAGGCAAGTAAGCAATACTCTTACAAAGTTGTGATCGGGCAAAGCTCATTCCCATCAGAAAAAGAAGGTAGGTTCTGATTGAGGGAGGAAAGAACCTCAGGATAGATTCAGAGAGAGTTAACTCCAGAAGAAATCATTTTACCCCACCACCCATGAACACATCTAACCCCATTCCCCAGATCTCAAGATCAAAAGCGGCCCTCGAGAATCTCAAGTGCTCAGATCTAGGTTTGCAGATGCCAAAACAGGCTCAAATGGCAAACCTCCAGGCCCCTCTGTTACTCCAAAGCCTGGAACAGTCGAGATTAGAAGAGGAGCGTGCTGGCTCCTTTGCTGTGAGTCAGAGAAGCTTTGGGTGTACTTGTGAGCGGTGGAGGGGGGAAAGAAGACACGAACAGGGGGATGAGAAGCAGGAGAGAAAATCATTCCCCTTTCAGGCTGAATGTGCTGGCTGGAATATCGCTGAGGTGTCTCTCTTTGTCTGGAAAGAATCGATGCTTGCATCTAAACTCCGTCCTAATTAGAAGTGCATCAGGCAGAATCTCTAAACCTTTTCAGCCCTGAAAAGAAAAAGCATCACCACATTATCACTCTGCAAAATGGAGTCATTAATACCCAGTAAAACACAGAAACTGTGAAAAAGACTGTGAAGCCTGCAGCCACCAGCCCATAGCAGAAACATGTTACAGAAGAATGAGTAATAAGCTCTGTAGCCATGATGGGGGTTAAAATGAATAAATCCTGCCCTAAAAAATGAAGTCACCTAATTTTCTTTCTAAATTACAAATCCAATAGACCAGAAACAGGTGCTAGGTATGAAGTGGGGGGAGGGGGTATTTAGAAAAACTTTCCCTTGGAGGCCTAGGCCTTTTCAGAGAGATGAATGCAAATGAATTCAGTCAGAGGTGCTAAGCTCAGGGCCTCAGAGCAGTGAATTTGTGCTCATGATGACAAAGGATACCACCCTTTGGATTTGCTCAGGGCCTCAGAGCAGTGAATTTGTGCTCATGAGGACAAAGAATACCACCCTTTGGATTTGCTTTCCACTGAGAAAAGCTCTGATTTCCTCGCCAACAAGTGTGAGGCTGACCTAGTCAGCCTGTCTCATGCATGCAGACACTTGATTACACACCAGATCTGAGCGCGAAGGGGTTTCAAAGCACACATCCTGTTGGCCTTCCTCGCGGGCAAGATGTAATGTGCTTTATGCCCTGTATTGGGTGACACCGGAATTCTAGAATCAGAAGCTAGGTTTGCATCCTGAGCTCACTGCATACTAGCTGTGCAACCTGAGCAAGCTGCTTACTGTCTTTTCATCCCCAACAGCCTGACTTAAAATGCACATAAACTATAATGCATACTTCATAGGGTTGTTGAGAGAATTAAGGAAGACCATAAGAAAGGATTTATAAAGAAAGAGCTATACAAATTCATAGGCTTATGAAGCCCAGTTTTGTCAATTCCAAACCAGTTTGGTAAAGGTTGGACTATTCAGAAAAAGGAAACAAGCAGAATCTAGAACCTAGTACAGAGCCTGAAATATAAGTGGTTCAACAGAAATTGAATGACTGCTGAACAAGGTTCACCAAAGGAATAAACATAGATGATTAAACTAAGAGCCTGGGTTAGATCCGGTCTGATGCAGACCTCCTCCCAGCCCATGCTCTGGACAATGATTCACTAGCCTTTTCAATTCTGAAGCCACTAACAGCTATAAGCTGTGCCCCTGGATACCCACATCAGATCTAGAAAGAGGTGTGACAGAAAAAGAACTGAAGAGCAACAAAGAGAGGGCAGAGAAATTGTTGCACTCGCAGGCGCATGCATCCTTAATACCAGCTCCGTCACCCTTTGAAAAGGACAGAGCTCGCAACGAGTCTCACTCTAATGCTAGGCAATGACCATGCCTGGTGACAGCCACCTTCAGCTCCAACAGCGTCAAGTCCAACAATATGGTATCTACACCACAGGCAGCCTCCTTCTCAAAAGCTGCTTGAGATGGACTCTTCTCCATATGAACAACATGCACCTGCAGAGCATCTGAGGATTCACAAAGCACCCCAGCATTTAGTCCCTCATGAACCTCGAGGATTCCCAGGTAGACAGGAAGTTCTTTCCAACTCGATTTTATACATGGAGAACACAAAGTCCAGAGAGGTGAAGTGTCTTTGCCCGAGGGCGCACAACTTGTAAGTCAAGGAACCAAGTCTTCAAACCCAGACCTGCCTTCAGGCCCTGGACTGATTTCACCTCAACCTCAGGGTCACTGCCATTGCTGACGGGAGAAGAGCAGCAGCAGCCAGGAAACCTGCCTACCACCCTCCACCCCTGTCCTCACTCCGCAGGCCTGGCCTGGAGCCATGCTTGCCTCAGGGAGGCTGTCACTCCCCCACCAACTGTGCAGGAAAAAGCAGCTGAATGTCTCTTCACAAACTGCCCTGCTCTCTGCCAGGCATTCATAGCAGTTTGTTTCACATTTTCTAAGTTGAGGCTTAATGACATTTTCAGATAAGTGTCTTCCATCCCTTTTAGAGAAGACTCCTGGTCTACAGTGCATGAGCTTCTCTCTTCCAGGACCATCTCAAGGCAAAAGCTCACTTACTTGGCCCCAGACAGTTACTTAAACCTCTAAAGGGCAATTTCTCAGTTTAAATATCTGAAGCCAAAACCATTTCCTATGCGTCTTCAGGAGGCACTACTGAGCACAGATCAAGACTGAGGCTAAGGATAAACTCTCATAACCCCTGCCCCTGCCCCTGCCCCCTACCCCTCCCCCAAAGTCACACTCACCATTCCCTGAATACCTGTAACTCATTTGCAAACCAGGCTCATTGCTTTTGCAAATGCAGTTCTCTCTGCCAGGCATAGCCCTTCCTCGCTTTTTCTGCCTGAGGAGATGCCTATGCCTCCCTTTACAACTGTTCAAATGACACCTCATTTCTTCCTCCCGTCACCCACTCAGGCAAACAATTAGCAAAACCTTCCTTGGCTCTCTGAGGCAGTCATCACTTCCACCAAAAGCTCCCCCGTTCATGCCCCCAGCACTGGTCACACTGTATTTTTTTCTTTTAAAAATACATTTACTTAAGTACAGCATAAGGGATATAGTCGATAATGTTGTAATAGCTTATGTGTGGCGGCAGGTGGGTACTAGACTTACGGGGGGCAGGGATCACTCTGTAAATTACATAACTGTCTAATCACTATGCTGTGTACTTGAAACTAAATAATATTTAATGTCAATTGTAACTGAAAACATTAAAATGTTTAAATGTTAAAAAATACATTTACTCATGTAAAAATGTATGAGTCAATTTAAAAATAATATTAAGTAAATAATAGTACATGTTGAACTTGGATATGACAAAACGAGGCCCACGAATGACTAACATTTGGGAAACAGATGAGTGTACCCTACTACCCCCTGATCACCAGTAATGTCTGACTGGGTTTGCTCCAGACAGAGCCTTTTTGTCTTATCACCACTGCCAGACCTTAATTCAGAATGCTGACTCACTCGATTTGCATTTTTTTGATCAGCACCTAGTCCCTGCCCTCAAGAAGCTCATAAATTCCCGGAGGAGTTAGGTAAGTAAACAGATCATTATAATGGGGTATGATGAATGCAGAGTAAGGGGTTGTCACAGAGTGATGTTCGGAGGGACACAGATTCCAGTCCAGGTGGTTGTGGTCATCTGAGCTGAGTCTTGAAGGACCGGTAGGATTTAGCCATAGAAGACAAGAAAGTTCAGAGAGACAATTAGTAGCTTTAGACTAATGCGGCTCTGGTCCCACCTACAAATCTCAAGACCTGTAAGGATCAGGCACAGGGACAACCATTGCTGGTGCTCCCGTTCCTCTACATAGTTCCAGGTGCTCCGGTTCCTCTACATAGTTCCATATCGCCAGCCGGTATCACTTTCTTTATGTCTGAAGGACTTCTGTTTACACGTTTTGTAGCGCTGGTCTTCAGTGATAATTTTTTTCAGATTTTGTATGTCTAAAATGTCTTCATTTCACCTTTATTTTTGAAAGATATTTTTTGCTGGATATAGAATTCTACTTTGACAGGGATCCTTTCTTCCCCCTTGCCCTCCCTTCCCTCCTCATCCCCTCCCTTCCAAATGGTGCTCCAATGTCTTCTCCTTGCACTGTTTCCAGTGAGAAGTCTGATATCTTTGTATACAACATGTTCCTTGGTATATAACATGTTTTCTTTCTCTGGTTGCTCTTACGATTTTCTTTTTATCACTGATTTTTGAGCAACTTGATTATAGTGTGTTTTGGCGCAGGTTGTCCTCTTCAAACCCCCGTCCCCACCCATGTTTCTCATGCTTCAGATTTGCTGGGCTCTTAGATCTGTAAATTTATAGTGTTTATCAAGTTTGGAAATTTTACAGCCATTATTTTTCAAATATTGTTTCTGTCCATGCCTCTCTTTTGAAGACTCCACTTACATTTGTTAGGTCCTTGAAGTTGTGCCATAGCTCTGTTCATTTTTTAAAACTCTTCTCTCTCTCTGAGTTTCATTTTGGATAGTCTTTATTGCTACGTCTTTAAGTTCATTAATCTTCTGCAGTGTCTAGCGTCTACTTCTACCATTAATCCTGTCCAGTGCATTTTTTTAAACCTCAGACATTGTATTTTTCACCTCTAGAAGCCTGATTTAGATCAAATAATTTTCCATGTCTCTACTTAACTTTTGGAACCTATAGAATATAGTCAGAATAACTAATCTAACATCTTTGTCTACTAATTCTAATACCTGTATCAAACTGAATCAATTTTTATTGATTTTTCCCCTTACCATACATGGTATTCCCTTCATTCCTTGTATAACCGGTCATTTTTTACTGGATGCCACTGTGAATCTGACCTTTTGGGGTGCTGGCTATTTCTGTATTCCTGTAAATACTCGTGAGCTTTGCTCTGGGATGTGAGTAAGTTACTTGGAAACAGTTTCATCCTTACAGGTCCTGAGATTTGTTAGGTGAGACCAGAGCCATATTTAGTCTAAAGCTGTTTCCTTTCCACTACTGAGGAAAGACTCCCCTGAGAACTCAACCCATCGCCATGAATCCGGCCTGGTAGGTGGGAACAGGCACTATTCTCAGCCCTGTGTGAGCATCAAGCACAGTTTTCTTAATCCTTTTGGGTGTTCCTTTCCCCTAGTCTTGGTAGTCTCCTCATTCACGTGCACTGACTAGTGGTCTACCGAAAATTCAAGGGGCAACTCTGCACATCTCCAGAGTTCGCTGTCTGTGTAGCCCTCTCCTGTGTGACACTCTATTCTATGAAACCGAGCTGCTTGGTTAGGCCCAGACTCTCAGCTCCACCTCCTCAGCTCTGCTTCTGCCTGGGATCCCAATCCCTGAACCCACAGCCTGAAGATGCTCCCAAGGCAGTAAGCTGGGGTGATCACAGGGCTAACCTCTCTCATTTCCTACGTCTTAGGGATCACTGTCCTTTGCTGCTTGATGCCCAGTATCTCGAAATGCAGTGTTTCATATGTTTTACCGTATTTTTTGTTTTGTTTTGTTTTCAGGTAGAAGGAGGGTAAATTCAGTCTTGTCTCTGTTACTCAAACTTGGCCCAATCAATCACATGGTGTTTTAACACTGGGTTTATGTGTCTGTCTTCCCACTGGACTCTGAATGCCTTAAAGGTGGTGTAATAGGCATGAGTTCAAAGACTGCCAAAAGACTGGGGGTGTTTCTCCTTTTGTGTTTCCAGTGTCCACCTTGGATAGACCGGCTAAGGAGCAGAATCCAGCGAGTGACAGAATAAGGAAAGAACAGGATCCTGGACCCTAGAACCGCAGCTACATCTCTGAAGAACTGAGTTTATTTTACATTTGAACCAAAGATATATGGCTAAAAATGGAGGCCTTTTCCAGAAAACGAGGTGGAGCCCACCCAGAAACCTGATATGGGGACATTCTGGGTTCCTGTTCCAGAGGGAAGTTCCGCTTTCTCCAGGAGGATTCATGTCGACCAGATACACAAAGAAAGAAGAAAAGAATGAAGGAAGGAAAGGGATAAAGGAGGAATGGAAGGAGAGAGGAGGAAAAATTAGGAACAAAAAGCAAAAGGAAATTAGAAAAAGGAAAAGGACAGGCTTTATTTTCCTGTTACCAGGTGGAGGTAACCAACACCTAGATGACCAACACATAGATCCTCAAGGGCAACTGGACCTCAGTGACCCAGAGGGGCTGGTCTTCAAGCCAACGAAGGGCCATTGCGTAATGGGATCAGCCAGTTGTTCTTCCTACAGCAGGAAACAGAGCGGTCATCCTCTTATTTGGGAGCAGGAATTGAAGCTGCATGGACTGAACACAAAACTGGGTAGGAGAAGAAAGATTGTGGAGTATCTGGCTGAAAAACCTCGAAAAGCAAGGCAAATAATTACCCATAATCCCCCTGGGGGGCAGGATGGGATCCACTTTAGAGACTGCCTCCATCTCAGACACTGCAGAGCTCTGATAAATGGGCACGGAATCAAGTGTGTGCTCCCAGACTGTGATGATGACACCGGATCCTCCATCCAGGGGCCCCTGCAGGCTCCTGCTTTATAGGAAATCAGACAAGATCTCCACTGTAATTTTCTAATGAGACGAGATCATTCGCTGGGACATTAATTTGGATTTTGTATGGCTCTTGCTATGGTTTTCTCTTCCCTGCTCCAAGCGGATGCGGGGCCCTGCCTGCTCGCCTGCCTTTGTGGGTATGTGGGGAGGGGGCAGTGTACGCAGAAGAGCAAAAAGCAAAGCCAGCCTTCAGACACCTTCTTTTCCTGGGGTTTTGTTTCCTGCCACGCTGAGGACTTTTAGGAGTCATGCTACCAAGAGAGCCAAAAGGCAGAGCTGGGAGAGAGGGCCAAGGCTCCCAAACCAGAAAGGGTCACGAGTCTGCAGGTTCTAAGAAGGGAGCCTTTCCTCACGGAGTGGGGGAGATGGCCAGGCACCGGAGGGGCTGGTGGGAGTGGCTGCCAGCTGCCTCTTCCAGCAACATCTGGCTTAGTCTAATGCCTTTCTAAAAAACTCTAAGCTACAACATTCTTTTTTTTTTTTAATCTCTGTAAATTGCATTATATTGAAAAATACTCAAAATATGTCCACTATTGGGAAAGGCTTGGAAATCTCCTTTGTTAACCAGATGTGTTTACAGTAGCCGTCTCTTATCCATAGATCTGACCTGCCTGCTAATTGTCACTTGTTGATACTATCGCTTTCTAAATATGACAATATTTCCTTGTACAAATAGAATGTATCACCCCACTAAACTGTTCATCTGGCAAGGGCAGAAAATGCATCCTCTACTTTTTTTGACACAAAACAATAAATATTTATAAACCTCAGCCTCATGGAAGGTACAGAAACATGAAGAGGATGGTTTTGCCTCTCGTGCCTTACAAACTTGAGAAACTTGTAAAGAAACAACACACTTTACAAGTGAGTATTAAATGCAGACAGTACTGGCTCTAGGCACCATGGGGGTTCAGAGGAGTGGGGTTCAGTGATACCCCAGGAGTGAGCTGGCAGAACTCACCAAGTACCCGCTGTGAGCCAGGCCGTTGCCAGGTGTGTGGGATCCTGATCTCATTTAGAACTAAAAGACCCCCACAGGAAGGTCCTGGAAAGCACTTTTTACAAAAGGGGTGACCAATGCCTCATGGTAAATAAACCCAGACTTTGTAGCCAGGCCTGGATGACCCCAGAATTCATGCTCTTTTTCCATATCACATTGCCATGTCCAGGAGAGAACCCTGGGGTTGACATTCAGGAGCGGGATAATCAGAGGCTGGACTCAGGTGGAGACAGGAGAAGATGAAGGTGCAAGAAGACACTTGAGCGAGCTATTTCCTTGACCGGATGCTGGGGAAGGAGGAAAGAATGAACTGAAGATGCTCAGGGTCTGAGATTCTAACAGCGCCTCACAGGGCTCAGCGAACAAAAGTTTTCAATCGGTCTTACTGATTTTCTCACTCGGATTAGCCCCAAATATCTGAGAATGATCCTCATTTTTAGAACCCAATTCCTAGAATAGCCGTTCTCAAAATGTGACCAGGGATCTGAGAGTCCCTGAGACCCTTTCAGAGGGTCCTTAATTTCAAAATTATTTTCATCACAACACTAGGACATCGCTTTCCTCCTTCACTCTCACTGTCTCAGCCGTGTAGAATGAGGACAGATGACACGTGACAGCGCCATGGACGTAAGGCAGAGGCGGATGTCAGATTCCAGCTGTCCTCCATCAGTGCAGAATTAACGATATTTAAAGATGTAAAACAATGCTACTCTGGATGCTAATTTTTTTTTTTTTTGGAAAATGTAGCTCTAGTCAACATTCAATGGATTTATTATTCTTATTTTTAAATAAATTAACATTAATAAATATTTTTTAAAATGTCTCAGTTTGAATTTCTAAAATAAAGTATTAATAGATACAACTCAACAAATAAACGTTCTTGGGGATTTCTGATAATTTTTAAAATTATAAAGGAGTCTTAAGACCAAAACGTTTGAGAGCCTCTGATCGAAATGAACAATGGTAAAGCCAGACTCTCAAAATATATTGGTGTTTAACTATCATGACTGGTGGGCCAGGCATTGTACTAGGTGGTTTATATTTGTGACCTCACTTGATCTTTGCAACAACATCTGAAGGTAAGACATTTGTCCCAATTTGTAGCTGAGGGAAATGAGGCACAGAGAGGTTAAGCAGCTTACCCTAGGCCACACAGCTATTAGCTGAGCAGAACAGAATTCAACAACCCTGTGTCTGTCAAGTGCTGTGGCCCAGCCTGCTAATGGCGATCTTGCTCTTACAAAACCAATATTACAAAGGCTTTACATGTTAAAATCAGATTTTTTTAAAAAGCCAGACCCATAATAGTAGAAGTTGAGAAGACTCATGACAAAGGAAGAAACTTCAGGATAATGAGGTAGTAAATGAGTATAATTCTCAAATGTCCGCTGCCTGCCAGACACTGTCTCGTGCCCTGAAAACATAGCAGTAAACAAGACATACTCTTCCTCCCCTTCCAGAGCTTACAGAGGGGAAAGTGGAAGAGCAGAGACAGACTTCAAACAAATGATTACACAAATATTAAAAAGCAGTACAAAAACGCAGCAACGTCAGGATGAGAACTGAGCTTGCTCGGAGCAGTCGAGAGAGCTGAGGACAAGAGCACGTCTGTCACAGGTCATGCCTGGTCGTCCTGCCAGCGCCCAGCTGGGGCTGTGTCAATAGTCAGAGCAGAAGTGTATTTACACGGTCCTTTGTTTCTTCCTTCATTTCTCAGCAGAAATAAAGGAAGACATCTCTTTACCATGAGATGTCTTCTGGATAAATCTCTGGACTACTGAATCTAGATGAGCCAAGATTACTGTTTCATTTGAAAGGACAAATATGTTTTGTGAGGCCTGGTGGGCTCAGGAAGGCTGTGGGAGGTGTGAAGCACTTGGGTATGTTTAGTCTGTTTAGAGAATTTCTGGAACAGGACTCTGGGCAGAAATAATAACTAGGCCAGTGGGTGGTACTGAGGTGGGTTTGATGCAATGTGCCACACTCCCAGCTCTGCTGTGCAAACACTGGGACAAGGTCACCATGGAGTGAGGAGAGCATGCGAACGGCACCGCAAACTGTCCCTCCGTGGCACTAAGGGCCATGGTCATCTTCATAGACACTGACTAAAGGAACAACGGGCTCACGCACTGACGGGCTCTTTTTTCAGCTGCAGATAGTTCCTTGTTCTCCACTATTCCTATCCTTCCTTTCCTCAGCCTAGCCAGAGAGAAGGAGGCCCAACTTCAGTACCCTGTTACAGTCACGCACAGCTCACAGCCCCTGAGTAAAAATAAAACACATGCACCGCCTCCAAGGCCTTTGTTAGGGAAGCTGCACATAACGGTATGTGCTCAGTTAGCATCCTGATCTAACGGGGGTGCTGTATGCCAGTGGCTCCCAGATTTATATCTCTGGGCCAAACTCCTCTCTTTGGCCCCAGCTCCATAAGCCAATTGTCTACGTAAATCTCTTAGATAGCTTAAGCTCAACGTATTTGAACCCAAACTCATGATCCAGCCCCTAAACAGCACCCCTTCCCCCACTTCGACACCGGACCCACCTCCATTAACTAGCCCCAGGTTAGGCGCTAGTCTCACAAACCGCCCCCCACAAACCCTTTCACACTCAATCCATCTCCTGGTCCCACTGGTTCTACTTCCAAAGTCTATCCAGGATCTTGCCACTTCTCTCCACGCCACCGCCATGGTCAGAGCCCACGTGGACAACTACAATACCCTCCTTACAGGACACTGCAGTCATTCTACCCTTGGCCTCCAGATGGCAGCAGGTGGCTGGGTGGGGTGGCCAGCTGTGGGATGGCGGGAAGAGGGAAAAGCAAGAAGTTGCGGGGAAGGGGCTCAAATCAGGAGACTCTTGTGGTACTTCCATGAGGAGTGATGGGAACCAGGATCGGGGTGTGGTGATGAGAACCCAAGGGAGTGGGTGGGCACCGAGTTCTCGTGGAGGTGACCCTGCAGGCTCTCCAGGGGCGACATGATGCAGAAAGGAAAGAAAAAGACCCAGGGCTGAGGTTGGGGCTTAGTAGCCGGGAGTATGGAGGTGCTGTTAAGACAGTTAAAGAAGTCAGGAGGCAGAACTGCTTTGGGGTTCGGAGCAACCCTTGCTGACCCTGAGATAGCAGAGAAGGGTTTCACACAGTGCCCTATGCCTCATTTATCTGCTTTATGTGAAGGGATCTAATGTCACTTGGATGTTGAGCTACTTGAGGCTAAGACCACCTCTCCCGTGGCTTGGAACCCCTGACTTCTAAATGCCACTCCTTCTTTTCTTCTTTCTTTGTCTTTTTCTTTCTTTCTTTTTTTTCTTTTCCTTTCTTTCTTCCTTCCTTCCTTCCTTCCTTCCTTCCTTCCTTCCTTCCTTCCTTCCTTCCTTCCTTCCTTCCTTCCTTCCTTCCTTCCTTCCTTCCTTCCTTCCTTCCTTCCTTCCTTCCTTCTTTCCTTCCTTTTTTTCTTTTTTTCTTTCTTCCTTCCTTTCTTTCTTTTTCATTTGTGCCCCATTCCCACCCTACCCAAGCCTCCTGCCACTCCTTATTTTCAAAAAACCTTTCCCTGTCTTTTTTTGCACTCTGTATCCTTCTAGTCCTAGTCTCCTGGACCCCCTGGACCTACATGCTGGCATTCCATGACTATGAGCTACCCACATTTGCTAGTTGTTTGTTTAAATATGTCTTCTAGGCCCACTAAGTGAGGTCTTTCCAAGCAAGTAGGACCCCTTACTCTTCCCCTTCCAGCTGCTTAAGGTCTGTGGTACAGCTCCATTGGCCAGATGGATAGGCAGAGAGATGCCCATCCCTATCCCCATCCTGTACGACTGTGCAGCCTTCTCTAAGACTCACATCAAATACCACGTGGACCATGAATCAGCCCCTGCTTCCCCAGTAATGATGATAACAAACCTCTGAGGAGCTTGCTACCATCGACACAGTATTCCCACAGGTCTGCTCTCATAACTGTAGAAGACATTTCTTCCCAAAAGTCTTTTCTCATTTTCTAACTCCCATAGTCCTTTATCCAGAGACCTTTGCAGTATTTGTCACACTCACTTTAGACTTATGTGCTGGACCACCAGATCACAAACTCCCTGAGGGCAGGTTCTGAAATGATTCATCTCTGGGATCCCCACGGCCTGGCCCAGAGCCTGGAAGACAGGGCTCTGTACACATGTGATCAACGAGGAAATGAAGAAAGCACAATCCGCATAGCTCTCCATGTACATTTTAAAACCTGAGTGATTCTTAGAGTCATGGGAAGGATGTGCCAGATAAAGACAAAATACTATAATAGCAATAAAAATAGTTGAGAGGAGCATACCACAAGGTGACTAGTCCAGGTCCCCGTATGGCCCCTGCTGAGCATACCAATGGCTGGGGAGCCGCACAGAGGAGGCCAGTCAAGTCCTCCAGGAGCCAGGTCTTCCCCCCACCCCAATCCATGGAGCGAAGGGCAGTAATTTCATTTCCTATACATTGGGGTGGAACCAACTCCAAGACAAACACAAATGAACACCTTGAAAGAAGACCAGAGGCAGGGAGAGAAAAGAATGTGTGTGGCCAGAGGCCAGGGAGCCATACCAGGCCTCCAGAAGCTGCTACTTCCACCACCTGTGAGTCCACAGGTGGGCCCGAGGGCACCTCTGCTCCCTCCAGCTTGCAGCAGCGGGGTCTCAGCAGCCTACGGGATGTAGCAAAGCCAGAAGGAATACATGGAACCCACCCTCCCCTCTGTTGAGTGCTGAAAGGGCATCCCGCCACGGCTGTAGAGCTGAACAGGAGTGGCCAACAGAGATCCCGCCTCATCATCCCTTCTCCCCTTCTGCTCACACTCCCAGAGACAGTTCCAAAGTACACTGAACCATTTCTTTTTCTAGTGACATTAAGGAAACTCCCAGTTCAAAGCATCAAGGTTGGGGGTGGGGTGAGACAAATGAAGAGTTTTAGAAAAAAATGCATCCACTGTACATTTATCCATGTGGACAGTAGCTGCTGCATTGTATAAAGGGGATCAAGAAGTGGGGGGCTCTCTCCTTTGAAGCAGTTTCTTCCTCAACTAACAAAGGGTAAGGGCCCTACTGACAGGCTGGTTTCAGAGCCAAGGATCTGAGCGCTACCAGGGGCGGCTTCCCAGGTGTGCGGGCGGCTTCCCGGGTGGGAGGCTTTGAGCCACTGCAGCGGTGTCTGAGCTTGCAGCAGGCTCAAAACCTGGCTTAAGAGAGAGTCACTCCCTCAAAACCCAGCAAAGTTGCTGGGAAACACTTCTGCAGCTCAGAATCAAAGTCCAATGAGAGACAGCCATAGGAAGAGAAAGGTAAAGAGCGAGAGGGAAGGAATGCAATGGTTGGGGATGGGAGCAGGTCAGGAGTGTGGCCATTCCCACAGGTAGGAGGAGAGAAGGAGGAGGAGGCGTAGGTGGGGAAGGGATGCAGATGAGAGCTTGGTCTGAATCACAGGGCCTGTGGCCTGGCAGCGACATCCTTATGGCCTCAAATAAGAAAAGTAAATGGGTAATGATTTCAGAACAAATATCTAAGCACCCAGACCTCCAAATCCTGAGATTTGGAGGACAGTGAGGGAGGCTTCCCTTTTCCAAACACCACCATCTTTCAGCCAGCACTGAGGGCTGCCCACCTCTCCACCCCCGCCCCCCGCTGCTCCAAGGATGCTGGGTACCTTCCAAGGTGCACACATGGGTGGCCAAGAGGGACGGGGGCAGGGGAGCCCCAGGAAGACCATGATGAACAAACCCCGAGAAAACATCAACCATGAACAAACAAACCAGCGAGAGGAGGGAGGAGAGGGGAGAGGGCTCCTGATCCACCCACAGCCCCTTCGCTGAGAGTGGGTGGTCCCCAGCTCTGCAGATCAGACAAGACCTACACGTGGTGCTTGGCCGGGGAAGTGATTCTTAGCATCTGACCAATTGCTCCTTTGGTAAAATAATCCCTTAAATACACAGCAGTTTTTCGGTTTTGGCCCAGAAGAACTAAAGCAAAGGGCACTGCGGGAAAAGGAGAATAAATAAAGATGCTGCTCTTCTGTTGACCACGGTGTCTCTCTGCCCCCAGATGACCCCAGGTCCTCACACACGACGGTGAGGGGAAGGCCGAAAGGCAAGTCTTGGCTTCAGGAGATGTGCTCATTCATCGCTGCCGGCCAGCCCGTCTGTTCTCCCCTGTCACTGCCCAGCCGCCCACAGACCCTCCATATGGCTGAAAATGGTGCTTTTGGACATTGTTGAAATGTCTCCTCTACCTGCCTGGCTGGGAAGCATGCCCACAGTGAAGCAGCAATGCAGTGGCACACTCTGTCCCCAACCCCAGGAAGGGACATTGCCAAGAGCTGTCTATCTACTTTCTTAATGTTTCTGGAATCCCTCCATCTCTCTCCATCCTCACCAGCACTTCTGTAGCTCAGACTGTCAGCATCTCTCCACTCAAATAATACAAAAATGTCCTGGCTGTCGCTGCTGCCTTTGGTCTTGCTCGTTTCCAATCCATTCTCTCATGTTAAAATTCCCTGTGGAAAATCCTTGGATTGCCCCCACTGCCCTCAAGCGAAAGTGTATCTAGGACCCTTCAAAACAAGCCCCCACTTTCTGTGGGAGCCTTGGTGCTTGCTAGTTGCCCTCTCCCCCTACGCTTTAGCTACGTGAGCTCATTTCACTCTCTCCAAAGGCACCGTGATCTCTGGCCCGCTTCGCACCCTTCCGTGTCTCATTTTTTCACCTGGCTAACTCTAGTTAGCCTTCAGATCACAGTAAACATCCACTGTTCCTTGATCCCTAATACTTGACTGCAATCATAGGACTTCTCACACTGCATGAAAATTGTCTGTGGACTTCTCTGTCCCCTTGCTACTGTCACTTACTTGCAACTTTACTGTTTTTATTCTCAGCACCTAGCTGCTCCATCTTTTGTTAAATAAATGAATAAAATATGCTCATCAATCACAGGTAGTAAATTTGCAACCTCCCGGGGAGGATTCGGGAAGGGCTGATGGCCCCAGGGAATGAGGTCAAGCCTCTGGAAGGACAATTAGGGAAACGGACTTGGCTTTACTTGGAGAGCTCAGCAGTTCCGGCGCTAACCACTCTGTGCGCGGATGGTGAACAGAGTAGTTCATCACATCAGCAAATAGCTAAAAGTTGGTATTGACATGTAGGCTGAGTAAAGGAAGGTCTATTTGCTACCTGGAAATACTTATGATGTGCTTTGCTCACAGTAGACATTCGATAAAAGTTTAGGGAAAAAAATAGAATACCATAACCCAGAGATTAAGCTCCTGTTCTCCTTCCTATTGGAATAACACACTTCAAATCAATCAACCCTCAAGGCTTTCCCCACTGAAGTCCTCTCTGGAAAGTTCCGGCCCAAAGTTACAGATTTATCCTATGTACCTGCCTCTTAGGAAGAGAAAGATGGAGGTTAATTACACTTCCTCTCTCCAGCTGGTGAAACACGGAGGTGTAAAAAAGCAAAACCGCTCCTTGGGGGCAGACACAGAACTGGACCCACTCCAAATTCGGTCCTTTCCTCCTCCCCACCCCTGAGAGGGGGCACAGCTGTGGCAAGCACACCCAACCTTTGAGGACACTGAGCTGCGGTCAGCATGAAAAGGGCTATGACACATTTGCAGTTCTCTTGTCCTGTGATCTCTTCATGTACCTGACCAGGAACTATGCACTCACGAGCCCAGCTCATGGCCTCTAAGAAAAACCATGGAACCTCATCAGGCACCAGCTAAGCAAGGCCAAGTACTTTCCTCACTAATATGCATAATTGAGGTCATTAAGTTATGAATGTGAGAACATTTGACTGGAGAATATTTAAATAATGAGATAACTGCTTTGTAAGAAGCCTGATTAAAGAGGGAAAGCAGAAGCTAAGTGAGCCCTGCAAAGTGGTGCCTCATAGAAGCCTCACATGGTGCAGATGGAGAGCATCGTTCTCGGGCTTCTGTCCCTGCCAATCTCATGGGTCTCTCCCCAGGCCTCCCCTGTCCCCAGCCCCACCATGCAGAGCCTCTGTCTCTGGTGGACTCGCAACTGGGGAGGGAAGATTGACAAACTCAGTGGAAGATGTAGAGAAATTCTCTGGGGCACTGTTATTTAATTTATCCCAAAGGCTAGTGGTATGAATAAGTGAATAACACCTGTCATGTCTTAACAAGAGAAGGCTTTTGAAAGAGAGACTGGGGCCAACTGATTTCCAGTAAGTGCTCACTAGGCAACACTCAATGTCTCTCTCTAGGGTGGGTACAGAAAGAAGGAAGAAGAAGAAGAATATTAGTGATTAATAACTCCAGCACTTACTTATCTGGTCCTTACTATGTGCCCAGCCCTGTGTCAGAGATTTCGCAGACAGTACATCCACCCTGCCAGGTAGACATCATCATTTCTACTTTAAAGATGAGGAGATTAAGGCTCAGAAGGTCACCGTTGGCCTTGGGAACTTCCCACGGCCATACAAAGAGTGAGTAGCTAAGGGAAGACAAGGAATATATGGGAACATCTCTATCACCTATTTTCATTAGAGGGTCTACCCCACCTTGACCTCCCTCACAACTCCCCGCAACTTTAGACCCTTAGAGAGGAGGGAGCAGAGGCAAAGAAAAAGCAGAGAAAGAGACAAAGAGCCATTCCCTGAAAGCTGACTGTTGGTCAGGGATCTGGCACCGGGCGGATCTTCAATACATGCTGAGTCGCTGAGTCTACGCGGTTGGAATCTATGCAGCTCTTCCACTTCCGAGCTGATCCGAGGTGAATGACTTCTCACCTTTCTACCCCTGTTTTCATATCTGTAAAATGGGAATGATGGTAATAGTCCCATCTCATAGGGTTGTGAGGATTAAAGGAGTCCATCTGAGTTAAGAATACTTGGTCCTTGGCTCAGTAGATCTTAGCTCTTAACATCATCATGAACATTGTCATTTTCCTAGCTGATCCAGCCACAGAAAAGCAAGATGTGCTGGGACTGCTGAGCTTCTATTTACAGAGCACCATTAGATTAACAACACCCTTACATGGACCACGATCCAAGTGGCCAATGACGACACCTCCCCAAAGCAGAGCCCTGCTTCTCCCCTACAGCCAGTTACCTGGCCTTCGGCTCCCGACCTGTGGCCCTGAGTCTAGTGAACAGAGACTGCTGCTAATAATAAACTGTTCACACGAACAGTGGTAAGCAAGAGAGACTCAAGTCTTTCATCTCAGTGTAAAAAGGATGAAGAGAAGCTGGCCCAATGTCTCCTTGTTCTCGGTGGGTATTGAGGGAACACCTTAGGCTTAGGTGTAAGCTTGGGTTCTTCCACTCAGTAGCTGTCAGGAAAATCAGTCAGCCACTCCAAGCCTCGTTCCTTAATGGTGTTACTATAAGGTCTAGTGACATATGTGTACAATATACTTTATTTGCTCAAAGCAGTATACCAAAGTAGGGAACTAGAATTAATATTTTCTTTCTCCTTAAATCAAATCCACTCGCTGCAGTGTATAACCTTTTGCCTGTCTCAAATCAGACCTCATCTGTACACTCATATTCTCTCTCTCTCTCTCTCTCTCTCTCCTCTCTCTCTCTCTCTCTCTCCACCTGCCCCCCATCCACTCCCACCCTCAGCTGGTTTCAAGGTCTCAGGGGAGTGGCTGGATGAAGAGCGATGTGGGGGGCAAATGCAGTCAGGTCTGAATTCCCAGAGACAGAGTCATGGGTACAATTTCCAGCTGAGCTGCTTGTGGAAAGGTCAGCATGTGACCTCATGCGAGTCCTCTTACTGCCCCAAGCCTTGTGCTTGGCTTCTAAACGTGGGGATTAGAAACAGCCAGGTCTCTAGGGCTGAGCTGACTGTGAAGAGTAGGTCTGTGATTTAATATGGGGCAAGCAGCAGCCATTTTTGGCTGCCAGAGCACTGTGGCGGACACGGTGCCAGGGGACAGAATGACAAGATGCTGCGGGGTCAGATATCACTGTTCAGTGGTGTTACCCTCCCAGACTCGGGTAACACTTAGGAGCACCCACTAGAGAGCAGTGCTGATATGTCATTCCACACAATGACAGTCTTGGCTCCAGCTTTTGGTAGTAACCCAGAACAATTAAGAGATTTTTCACAACTATTTCCCATGCCTCTCTTCACTACATGGAAAGAAGAGACATCCAGTGGGTAGAATTCATAAAACAATGTCTCCAACTGCCCGATCCACAATAAAGTTGTGGATCGATGAGCTCCATGTCCTGCTATTAATGCAGTGCTTTCTCTCATATTTGCTCCGATTCTCTCATGGATGAATTTAGGAAGCTCGCCTGCAAGTTTCTGAAGAAGCAGAGGTGGGGGAGTGGTTCTGGAGGGTGCATGCTCTTACACTATGCAACACGAAAGAATGACTCAGTGGGCCAGAACACCCCCAAATTGATGACATGATCAAATTCAGGGATGACTGAGGCTAGGGAGGTAATAACCAGGGTGAGATTAAAGATCACGACCCTTAAATATGGCCAAAGCAAAGCCACAAAACAAAAAAACATACGCTGGTCGTCATCCAAATTAAAAACTTTGTGCAGAGGACACCAGCAAGAAAGTGAAAAGGCAACCCGCAGAATGGGAGAAAACATTTGCAAAGCATGTATCTGACAATCAAATAATCACAAATAAATTAAAATTATAACTTGGTCAAAGCTCCCTGGGGGCAAGAGAGTTGAGACTTATTTACACGCAAGACCCCGGGTGAGACTGGTGCAGGGGACTACAGGCCCCTTGCCAGGGCTCCTGCCTCCAAGTAGCCAGGAATAATGAGTCTCCTTAAGTGCCAAGAAGTTGTTCTCAGTGGGGAAGGGTTTGCCCTACTGGTAGTCACGGCATTGGGTCCAAAAAGCTAAGCGCAAAAGCGAAGAATGATAGAAATGTGGTTTCTCAATGGATAGATGCTTGCCCAGAGCAAGACCCGTCTAGGAACGCTGGTCTAGGGCGAGAGTCTGTGAGCAGAACAAGAAAGGGAGAGTATAGCGCCCAGGGGACCTTCTAGCCCGCATGCAAGAGAGTCCAAGTCACCGTCCGAGAAAAGAGACTGGAATTTTATTTTTTAAAAAGTCAAATAAAAGTTATCTGTCACTGACAGCATGACGAGCTCTTACTCTGTCCTGGTGCCAGGCTTCAGCTCTGGTGGGAGGAAAGCATTTCCCCCAACCCTGGAGCAAAGTGCAGAGCTTCTGCATGTCATTGTGGGTGACATGGAAGGAGTAACGTCAGTACTTTGGTAGAGAAAAAGGTCTACAGCCCAGCAGGGTCGAGGTGACAACTGGGAAACCACGTGTGCATGACAGGAGCGGCCAGGGAAGGAAAAAGAAGAGGGCAGTGAGGTCACTCCCGAGTCAACATGGGATGTCACTAGAACCCTTTAAGCCATGAGCTAGGTTCTGCAGATCTCGCGGGGAAGCGATGGAAAAAGAAACCATTTTGTTCGCACTCCCGTAGCTTTGTTCCGTGACTATCTTCCCAGATTGGAGCAGCGAGGGGAAACGAGAAGACACATTTGGATAAATGTCAAATCATGGATTTGGATCAAAAAGACAACTAAAAAAGCAGAAGATGTTAAAAACGTGGTTCATATGTGAAATAACATATGACTTCTAGCTGGGCGTCAGTTGAATTTTAACCGGCAGTATGATATAGCAGTCAAAAATACAAACTTGAATTAAGAGAAGTCTAGACAGACGTAGGGAGGAGTGGTGAAAAGTGCTAACAGCTTGGAGGATCGGGGTTTGGGGAGACTTGGGTCCTTTTGTTGCTCTGCCAAATTGAGTCAACTCCTCTTTCTGGGCCTCGTCTCTTCATCTGCATGATGATGTTGCTAGGACCGATGGTCTCCAAGACCCTTTCTAGTTCTGATGCTCTTTCAATCTATGAATGCGATTTTGAAATGAAGTGAGTAATGGTACTGCTCATTTCTGCTCTGGCCAAACCACAGGCAGATAACTGAGTTTAGTCCTGGGCCTCTTATAAGTAAGACTTAAACAAATGGGGAGAGAAAGAGATCATCGTTATCCAGATTAGAGAATGTTCTCAGAGCCACATGGAAGAAGTTGGATGTATCCCGCTTGGAGATGAGAAGCCTCAAGGCAGACATAGTGGTTTTCAAGTATTTGAAGCTCTGTCATGTAAAAGACAAGCTAGATTTGTCTCACCAAGTCTCAGGAGTAAAGAATCAAGAACAAGGGGTAGAATCTGCAGGGAGAGGATTTTAGCTTTATGTAAGAGGGAAATGCTCATCCTTGAGCTTACCTGGAAGTGAAATGAACCCATTCCTGGGGGCGTTCAAGCTTCAGGAAAGGGATTCAAAGATCTAGTGAGTAGGTGACCTTGACCACATTTGAAGTGCTTCTCAATTCAAACATTCTGAGTGCCCCTGAGATAATTGGAGATCTGGTGAATTATCACAGAAAAAAGAAAGGCTGATTATTCATCTGTCTTCACACCATTTCTAAGTGATTGACTCATAGCAGGGGGTTTAAATATTTGTGGGAGGGTGGAGAGAGACAGAAGCAAAGATGGAAGGCTCAAATCGCACATTCCACTGTGTCCAGAAAGGCCTCTGCTCAGAAATCCTGCCTCCGTTCCACTTGTTAAGCTGCTGGACGCCAGCCAAGGCCTCCAGTGCCGGCCTGTGAGCGAGGCTCAGTGTAATTAAACACCTGAGTGTCCCAGGGGAGATGGAATCGAAAAGACAGTCAGGGGGGAACCTGTGGCATCTGGCTCTTCCCTGCCTCCCCACCTGATTCTTCCCTGCCCTGTAGCCTCAAGGCCTGGGAGCCTCCTTGCTCTGTGTTGTCTCCACAGAGCTGCGGTCAGCCTGCTGTCCTCTGCGGAGCTGCACCTTTGGGCCTTGTTTTGTAGGGACCCTTTAGAGTTCAATGCTATTGTTTCTCTAGTGGGTGCATTCTGCTTCCCTCATACCTAACCTGGGGAGCACTAAGGAGGGCCCGGCCTCAGTCATGCGGTTATGACCAGGAAGAAGGACTCCCTCCCCTGCTCCAGCTTTGCTGTGTCCACTCCAACCCTGCCCAACGAGGAGCAAAGGTCACCCTTCTGAGCAGGGCACCTGCAGCTCTGCAGAATTCACCGGTGATTTTTCACATATTTGATTTTCTTTCTAAGCCTCCTGCTCTTTCATTTTGCTCTTTCTCCCAAGACTTCTCTCCTTGCCAAGATTTCTTGTGGTGACAATGGGTTTTTATCACCACATAGCTATGATTCAGAGCCAGACCTCTAGCTGATGAAAGCTAAAATTATTCTCACACACGTACAGAGGACCACAATGGGGAAAAGTGAAAATGGAAACAATTTTTGAGACTGCAAAGTCACCATCAAGTGAGGATTTATGGAGCCGGCCCTGAGAGCACCTCATTTCACAGCATCCACACCAGATTTTCATCTTGATATTTAGCTCCACAAACCTTTATCAAGCTCTTTTGTATGCAAAGCATTGTGCTGTCCCCATATTCCATCACCACCTTTGCATATAACACCTCCTCCCGCCTCTAAACCTCCAGCCTACCAAAGTCCCTTGCTGAATTATCAAACAAACAACACAGACCGAGGGTGTCGGAAGAATAGCATCACCACCAACTAACAGACCATCTGTGGCTCTGGGCTGGGCACCAGGCAAAAACAAAGGTTCTGAAAGGGAAGAAACTTTCCCGTCATTTATGACATTGAATTTGCATCATCCCTATTTTATAGATGAAGAAACAGTCTCAGGAATTAAGTAGCTTGTTCACTTGACTATTAAGCACTGGAGCCAGAATTTATACCCATGATTATCTCTTTCGATCCCATGGACTATCTATATTATAATGATTTTAGAAATTAAAATTATGCTCCTGACCTAACGTCAGTTGTACGTGGAGCCTGACTAGCTTCACTGGTGATGGAGATCGTCTTCAGAAATCATCCCCATTATCTAGTCTCCTCTCTGGATAGCACTGATCCAAAAGGGGGTCGTCCAGGAGAAGAAGAAACTCTTCGATGGAAATAGGCTGACCGTGTAGCTCCTTTAGTTTAACAAACTGAGCAATATAAACCAGAAATCACTGCTGGTGTCCCCCAGTGATTTTTCTAAGTGACAGACTGAAAGATTGAGATTTGGGTGTTCAAAAAATTCAGCAAATTAGTTTTACTGCAACTTGTTGCAATCCCCATCTCTTGGCACGTGACTGATTGGTGGAGGTGGTCACAAGCACTAAGCCTACCGCAGGAAGGAGTCTGAGATGCTGACAAGCCAGGAGGCACAGAGTGGCACTCAGGCCCTCTCAGATCAGCCTGCCTGCCTTCCTTCCTTCCTTCCTTCTTTCCTTCCTTCCTTCCTCCCTCCCTGCCTTCCTTCCTTCCTTCCTTCCCACTGTCCTGTTTGGCAGGAAGGGGTGGTGACTGCTTTCCCTGCCAGCTTCTGCTCCAGAGACATCCTCACAGGGTAGCCATGCAGACTGGCGGAGAAACAACGAGTGTGAAGTCAGAGATCAGGTTTGAATTCTCACCCCACCAGTCACAAGAAGGTTGACCCGGGGGGAAGATAATTGACCTCTCTGAGTTTCAGCTTCCTCACTTGTAATACTAGGATAATAACACCTGTGACATAGGCCTGTTAGGAGAGTTAATAAATAAGGTGTATAAAGTGTCCTACATATAATATATGCTCACAGTCTTGTCATTATTAGTACTAGTCTTACTTATCCATCTTTCTAAACCATGCAAATCCTAACCATTATTCACTAGCTAAGTAAAATCTCGTTAATACCATTTTCACCTCCACTTTACAGAAATGACCACTGTCTACCCAGAAATATGAAAGCACAAACTGGTTCTGCTGCTTATTCTATGAACATTCTCTACTTTCCAGTTTTATGTGCTTTTTCCCATTTGTATCTGTTTTTCCCAAAGTAGATTGTAAGAAAGTCGAGGAAGTGATAATGTCTTACTTTCTCTCCCTTCCTCCACTCATTCAATATTGAGCCCATGTGGACCAAGTAATAACCCATACAGCCCCTGACCTAAGGCAGTCTGGCCGGAGAGACATCTGCAAACAGATGCAACGAGATATATCTTGGGAAAGCCTCAGTGCCTTGGCCAGGGCTCTTCCCAATACATGGGGTGTATCCTCCCTGACCCCCTCCAAGACCCCTGACTGGGTAATGCACCCCTGCACGTGTTCCCATGACAACCTGTGCTCTCCTTAGTAGAGACTCATCTCGTTTCACAGCGGTTTCTCATTTACTCATCTGGCTCCCCCAGCAGACCACAAGCAACATGAGGACAGACCTTATGTTTATAGAATATGGTATACGACAGACATTCAATGTTTATAAAATGAACAAAGAGGTACTCAGGTAAACTGTTGATTGATTGAGGTTCTAGGGATGTGGGTAAATCTGACATTTGTTTTCTCACGGACCATACTTATTCATGTATTTTTAGAAAACATTTCCCTGGTGAGCATTCAACCTCTCACCAATTTTAAAGAAGGAAAAAAAAATTTTCTCCTCTGTGTACTTTCTCTCTATCTATCTGTAGTTGTCAGCCTATCAACAAAGGCTCGATAAAAAGCAGATCAAAACATATGAAACTCGATTAATAAGTTCCTTTGATGAAGATGGAATAGAGACCTTAACTACTCTCCACCTACCTTCACCTCTTCTCATCAGGGTATGAGGACGACCTATGAAGGGACCAGCTACCACAATCTACTGGCATCACCTGTGACCTGTGGCTATCGGTGCCAACTGCCCTCATGCTGACCTGGAAGAGCAGGAAAGCACTGAGCTGGGAGCAATGACAAGCCCTGCTTCTCAGTAGCTGTGCGACCTTCAGAAAATTATAGCTGGTCATTCCACTATAGTGTTGATGAGATGCCACAGTAACTTAACTCTTGTTAATATCAATTAGCCTATGGTAAGATTGGTTTCGCACAGTATATGTTGTTTTGCTTAAAGTTGTAGAATCTATTGACGACATTAAGTAAGGACTTACTTACTCTACTCCACAATTTTCTCACCCCTAAAACAAAAAGAAGACTACGTTTTCTCCTCCCACACCCCAAAATAACCAGCAAGGGAAGAAATAAAACAAAGTGCAACTTCGGTGTCATATAAACTGGGTTCAAAACCCAGTATGGCCACCTCTTACTCTGTGACCTCGGGTAAGTAACTAATGTCTCTGAACCTCAGTTTTCTTATCTGCAAAACGGGGATAATAAAGCCTATTCGTGGGGCTGTCGGGGGAGGAGGAGTTCCCAGCATGACATGTGGCACTTCTTGGGCGCCCAACGCATGTGTGTTTCTAGTCCCTTCTCTCTTTCTCCAGGGGGGGAAACCTCATGCCTCTCGGTGCTGTTCCCTGCCCAGTGACACTGTCAGGCCTGGACAGTGATGCCCCGGAGGCCTCCCTGACCACATGATATGACTTTCTCCCCCATTAAGAGCTTTCCCTAACTTGCTCTGCAGTCAGGCCAATTTTTCTTTTAAAGAAGCTTTGTATCTAGAAAACCTCCAGATATACGTATATTTAATGACCTGGGCATTAAATACTGAGATGTAACTGATGTGTTATGCAAGTTCGAATTCTCGTAAAGTCGAGCACACCCAAAGGACTAGCAAATGGTTGAAAAACATCATTGTTTGATGAGTCCTAGAAATACGCTCTAAGAGGACCGGAGAGAGAACTACCGTTGTTTGAACACCCCGTGTATAAAGAGCTGTGCTAGATATGTCACATTATTTTATTTTTCTTCCCCAAAACTCAGCCAGGGTGGCCTGGTTTCTCCATTTTCAGTTGAGGAAACTGCCAAAGGTCAAAGTATTAATTGAGAGCAGAGGTGGGTCTGGAAGCCAGAACTGCCCAGCTCCGAAGCTCAGGCTCTTTTCCATGTTCTCACACACATGTGCCCAGAGACAGAGGAGAAGGGCAGGGACACCCACCAGTCCTGCCCCCCAGAAGCCTCGAGTTCCATGGGAGCTAGGCGAAATACACCCACAGCAAGAAAAACAACTGTGAAGTCGTAAGAGCAGTGTAAGGAGCAGAGTACGTTTATACAGTAGTGTCAAGTTCTAAGGGCAAGTGAAGAAACCCAAAGCAGGGTCCGTCAGCCTTAAGAGCATCAGGGCAGCTAAGGGTTCAGAATCAGGAGGTAGGAACCAGAGAGTTTCTGGAGCAGGGGAGGAAGGGATGTGGAAGACAGAAAGCAGCCCGAGGTTGTGTCGGAGATGGGGGTATCCACCTGAGATGCACAGGGGCGGACGGGACTTTTTTGAAAAATAAGGTTCTAGATAAAAAGAAGCTGATTTGCTGGCTAGAAAAAAGCCTCTAAGAATAAATGAGAAATGAATAGTCATTTCTCCCATAGCATTCTGGACACTGCCCCATTTCCCAAAATAAACATAAACCCAAAATGAAATTAAACAGCATTCTTATGCTCCTGAGAAGGGAATAGCAATTATTTTTTTTTTTTCCTTTTTCTAAGAACAGGAAAGAAAAAATTAACTGGGAAGAGCAAGAAGCAACTGCAGTTATTAGCAACAAAATCACAACATCTGAATGTAAAAATTTCAGCTTTTTCAAAAAGCTATCATACATCGCTATCTCACTTAGTTCTCACTTCCACGAAAGTGAGATTGTCAGGAAGCCTCTTACTCTAGTTCACAGAAATTGAAAGAAGCAACCCGAAGGACCGAGCAGATCTAGGACCTGAACCAAAGTTCCTCAGCGAGCAATTCGGGGATAAAGCACCAACAGGGTCTGCCCGTCATGGCGAGCTAATGTTTGCTGGTATCACTTGAAAGGAGATAAGGAGAGGGAGGAAAGCTGAGGCAGTCAGACACAGCTGCTGGTCTTCCACTACCTGTTCTCCTTGTCTGTATTACTGCACACATGACCACCTAGAATAAAAACTACATTTCCCAGCCTCCTTTGCAGCTAGGTAAGGCCAGGTTACCAAGTTCCCACCAATGAACAAAGATAACATGGACAATTTCCTAGTCTTGTTCTCAAAATGAGAGTTCAGCCATCCTTCCCCTTCCTCCTCTTTCTACTTTCTGGAAAACAAACAAACAAACAGATGGCTGAAGATGAAACAGACATATGGGATCCTGATGTGGAAGTCATATGCTGAAGGTAGCAGAGAAGCCGGGGTCTCTGACGACTGCAGAGAGCCAGACCAACCCCAAACTTTTAGGAAACGTATGCTTTGTCGATGCTAGTATCACTCTGTGTCTCTGTCCAGCAGCAGAACCCATATCCTAATTAATAAAGCTTTGCCAATAGCCCTGAAGACCATTTTCAAAACTCCAGAGCCTTCTCCATTGTTCAGATGCAACGAACCTAAGTTTATCAAGCACCTACTATGTGTCTAAAGTCTCCTAGGAGTATCTTTACAGCCTCCTGGGAGGTGTGTCCCCATATCATTTTTGTAAAACCAGCATATTGACATAGAATGCAAAACGGCATAGTCAGCAAAGGTGAAATGGAAAGATTTAAGAAATGTTTAACTAAGATCACAAAGGAGGCAGGGAAAAGTCCATGTTTGCTAGCAAATAATCTAAGCAGAAAGGAGGCCACAGAGCATATTGCAAGTGGGTCAGGGAGTGGGGTCAAAGGCCCAGGGGTGCGGAGCATCACTGTCCCTTCCCCCAGGAGAGAAGGTGATATAAAGAAACCACCGGGAGGGAGCCCACTTGCTCTCTGTGAGCACCCAGTCATGGGGGACGGGGGAACGGAGTAGACTGAAGCATTGATGAAGATGGTGCCGCCCAGCAGAACCAGGGAGGGGTGTTCTGGACCAAACAGGTGCTCCCCTGGGTCCCTTCGGCACTGACATTCTGCTCTGGTTTGAAACTGCTGAGGTGGGGAAAAACTGGGAAGAAAGAAATGAATTCAAAGAGACCAGGTGTCATCCTGCGATGCTGAGGTGGCAGAGCGAATGTCCCGTGCGGGGTGAGGTGGGGCGGAGAGTGTCTAGAGCGGGAGTACAATGTCTAGATCCCCTGCCACTGTCGGAGAGGAAGGAAATGAATGTGGCTTAATTATAATGACAGGATGACAGCAATGACATTATGAGGAGAGAATCGGAAAAGTGCTAAGCCCATTTAAAAAAATGAGAACTGTCTCCTCCATCGAGTTCTCCCTGGAGAGCTCCCCGAGACAGGGTTGTGCCCTTGACCTGAGACTGAGACCTTCCCGAAAAAGGAACTCCGCCTCCTAGCAGTTCTTCCTTCCTTCAGGGGTCCCTCAGTGGTCTGGGGAAGGTTCAGGCCACAGTGAGGGCTCCATCTGCAGCCTTTAGTCACTGGCTGGTGGCTGACAGGGCCTGTCTCTATCTTTCCACAGCCCCTATGACCATCAGACCTGGGACTCCCTCAGGGTGCCACCCACAGGGGTAGTCTGCAAATCCTCAGCATATAGTTGGGGTCTAAAGGAAAGGCATTCAGTACGTGCCTGTTGAAATGGGGACACCCCTTCTCAGGTGCCACAAAGAGGGCCAGAGTGGCCAGCATCACCAACACAAAGGAAATGTACAAAAAGATGTGAGGAGTCCACTCACCACACCTCAGGGTGAGCCCTTGTAGAAGGCCACAGGAGACCCACATGCAGAGGGCAGGGAGATCGGGCCAGGGGTTGGCTTGCCCCTGGCCCAGAACAACATCCCAGAATGGAAGTTAGACATAAAACCAGGCAGCTGGAGACACTGCAGGTCACCTACACCCACAGCTAATCACAATACTCATTTTAGCCAACAGTTTCCACCTCTTCTTATTGCAATTTTTATCAGAACTGAGAAAAGTGGGCAAGATTAAAAATACTTAGTTTTCCTGCAACCTCTGAGGAATTAGCCAAGTTATAATGAGATATTTGGTGCCAGAGAACAGAGAGGAGAAGCAATAGAAGGCTTCTGGATAATCCATGCTACAGCTAATACACTGCAACAGAATAACCAAAAAAAATACTATTACTGATACATGTAAAATTCAATGGAAGAGGAAAAAAAATCACAATGTAACCAGTACTTCAAAAGCCCACTGGCTTGCTGTCTCCCTACATCCCCGGGGTAACAAAGAAGGGAGATGTGCACTGATCCCTTAGCATAAATGCAGGCTCTTGTCAGTGCTCCCTGTCACCAGTGATCCCAGTTCTGGGGTCAGCCCAGTCCTGTGAGGCATGCAGTAAAAATGTAAGTGTGCACATGCACACACGTAGGCAAAACAAGATAAAAGAGAACCCCACAAATCTAATAAGACATCAGCATTTGTTCTGAACAGAGGTTGTTCTGAAGGTGAGTTTACAAAGCTAATTGCCATCACATTACACAGAGCGCAATAACTATGCTGTTAGTCCAAGAATTTGTCAGAGCGTCACATAGAACGTGGAACAGCTCTAACTGTGACAGGTTGCTGAAAAATGGCTGGTTTCTGAAGCACCTGGTCCCCGGAGTCTGTACCATAATCTCGTTCTTCAAATAACAACAACAACAAATAGGCGGGCGTACGAAAAGTTTCCGGCGCCGAAGTACCGGCTTGTTAAAGTTTAAGTGTTGGTGTGTCGGCACGGAGAGGCTGGTGGACTGTTTCCAGAATACGGCAACACAGGTGGCTTTGTGGGTCGAGCAAGGCCTCTAATTCAGAGGGGCCCAGATCCAACTCCTTTCTCTTCTGCTTACCAGCCCCACGTTCCTGGGGGAGTGAGGTAGCTTCTCGGAGCTTCCATTCCTTCCAAGACGGAGATGATAATCTCTCACGTATAGAATTCTTGTGAGCTATGGGAACTGCGTGTAGAGCACTGAGCACAGTGCCTAACAAACAAGTGTTCAGGAAAAAGTGTTACTGTTAAGGAGGCTTGCCTACCCAAATGTCAGACGTGGTGGCACAATGCAGAGGTGACCGCCTGTGTGTTACACTTTATTCAAAGAAACGGAAACATCGCCCAGCTCTGAGAAGGTGAGGAGAGGAAGAGGCGATAATCGTTTGAAGTGTTCCTCAGAGGCTGTACCTAGGAAATATGCTCTCCATAGAAGAATGGTTTGGGGAAAACAAACTGCTTGCCCTCATTATATGCCACCAGAAATGTTTTTTTTTTTTTTCTTCTCTGCCAGGTAAAAATTTGCAAAGTCGTCTTCTCATATTTGAAAGTCCTTGGGGAGCCCACAGAATGGGGCCCATATTCTAACTGACCACTCTTAGAAAAGTTCCTGTAATGGATATAATGCGGTATTTAGATTGACCAGGTGTCTCATCATCCCCTCTAAGAGAGAGAAATTGTACCCTGAGCACAGCATATCTGGTTGTTTACTGGGTGCCCGAAGCCTCGCAAAAATGCTGCAAGCACTGCCTAGAAATCTGGTGCTGTTAAGGCTGAAACAGTTCTAGAAGAGCAAAGGTCTTAAATCCTTTTATGCCACATGACAAAGCACCTCAAATTCTAATTAAGCAAAAAGCAATTAGCCACCCACAGATACTTAACGTTATCTCCCATGGTCAGGCAATCATCTCTATTAAAACCCATTTTAAAGTAAGGAGCAAACCCAAAAGCTCCATGGGCACACCCTTCCCACAAATCAATTACCCCTCAGACACACTCAGAGAAATACTCAGAGACAGGCTCTGTGCCTTGCAGAGAGGACTTTGGTGAAAGGATTGCACCAGACATGGAGTGGTTGCAAAAAAAGAAAAAATGGAAGAGGCCGGCAGCAAATGTGACAATTCGAGGTAACAAAATCCACTCTCAGTGGGGAACTCTGGATCTCTGGTGGGCTGGACAAAGCAAAACGAACTGAAGCCTCAGCTCTCCCTGGTCTTAGAATTCTCTGGTTGGTACAATAATCAGTGTGTCACTCTACCCTGAGAACCACATCAAACAAAAGGGTTGCTGCTGCCTGCTGGAACTAGAGCCCAGCTTCATCCTGTGTGACCAGATGACTGTCCAAATGATGCTTCACGGGAGGACTGTCCTCTCCCATGTCATGATTTGTCAATGAACAAAAGGGTTGCTGCTGCCTGCTGGAACCAGAGCCCAGCTTCACCCTGTGTGACCAGACGACTGTCCAAACTGATGCTTCACAGGAGGACTGTCCTCTCCCATGTCATGATTTGTCAATGAAGTGCCAAGGGAGTACCCTTGGAGGGTTCACCATGAGTCCGGTCTACTCATGTTCATGTGCTTTCCCCAGCCCAGTTAGGTCCACTCCTCCCCTACGACACCCTTTAGTGAAGGGAGCCCACTGTTGCCAGCCCGAGGCCATTACCAGAATTGGCAATAGCAACAGTTACACAATGGTCAATGGGTAAGTGACTGAGATTTAAGCACCTTGCTCAAGACTAGGTTTGTTTCTGTTTTTCAGTCCAGTCAAGTTAGTTCAATAACCCAGTACTTCTCAAATGAACAAGAGCCCTTTTCTCCCTATGTTTTGTTTTGTTTTGTTTTGTTGGATTTGGAATATTTCTCAATCATCAAGCAAATATCAAAAATGTTGATCTAGATCAGCGCTATCCAACAGAAATAAGATTTACAATATTCCTGGGAGCCACATTTTAAAAAGCAAAAATAAATGTGAAATAAATTGTAACAGAATATTTTATTTAACCCACTATATTAAAAATATTATCATTTTACCATATAATCAACACGAGAGATAATTAATGCGATATTTCACATTCTTTTTGTGTACATCTTTTCTGGTGCCATATTAGACTGCACAGATCTAAGGCTATGTTGAAATTGACATGGAAAGACTTTCACAATTCACTGTTCTATGAATAAGCAGTTTACCAAATTGTATGTGTAGCATGATCTCATTTGAACTTTATAAAAATCTACATCTATATGTTCAGATATGGATAGAAAATAATCTGTAAGGGAGAAGCCAGAAGGTAATAGTAGTTATGGTAGAATTATGAATGGTCTTTATTTTCTACTTTGTGCTTTTTTAGTATTTTCTAAATTGCTTTGCTGTAAACATGTACTTCTTTATCAGGAAAACTATAAAGCTAGTCTTAAAAAAAACAAAACCTCTCCCTTGTTTTAAGTTATCATACCCTTGATCCTGCTGGCACTGTAGCCATTACCCTATTTCCAGCTAACAGAAGGGATGGCCAAACAGTATGCCCAGCCGCAGCCCCTCCCTCCAGCCCCAGCAACTGTCATACTTACAGCCAATCATCATGATGGCCACCGCAAAGATCTTCTCGATGTCTGTGGATGGGGCGATGTTCCCAAAGCCCACGCTGGTGAGGCTGGTCATGGTGAAATATAACGAGGAGATGTAGACAGAATTCTTGCTGGGACCGCCTTCCCACTTCCCTGAGCCAGACCCATTAAACTGGTAAGGGGTGCCAATGTCCATCGCCAGTTGGTACAGCCAGCTGTTGTTGCGGATGGTCTTGGTGTCCTCATCGAAGATCTCATAGTCCCCGATGCTGTACCAAATGCAGGCCATCCAGTGAGCAGCCAGTCCGAACACACACACCAGCAGAACCAGCACGGCCGCTCCATATTCGATGTAGTGGTCCAGCTTGCGTGCCACTCGCCCCAGACGGAGAAGCCGGACAACCTTCAGAGAGCTGAACAGGCTGCTGATGCCCTGGAGGAAGAGGAGCACAGCATCAGGGCCAGGAACCAAAGACACTGCTCCATCCCTCCACCCTGCCAGGGCAGCTTCCTTCAGCATCGGGTATTTCCAGGAGATGCAATATTATGCAACCCTTAAAAAATTGGTTTAAAATAAGTCATGCTATGGAGAAATGTTCACACATATTTGTATAGTGATTCACAGTATAATTAGAATTTTATTCCAAGATGTATGGGAGGTTTCCATTGAAAAGCAAATAAAAAAACAAAACAAATAAAATTAGAATTTTAACTTAATTATATTGTGCATAAGTATACAAATATATGAGGCATTTCTTCATATCATAACTTATTTTAAAACAATTTTAAGGGTTGTGTAATATTTCATATTAAGTAATATGAAATATTTTAAGAGTTTCATAGTACTTAGTTCATATTGTATAATATTTCATTCTAATTCTATTGTGCATAAGTATACAAATATTTACGTGTTGAAAAATGGTCAGGAAACATACATGGAAAGATGCAAAATATTAACAGTGGTTATCACTGCACTGTCAAGTTATGGAATTACAGATAACTTTTTGTTATAGTTGTATATATTTTTGTTACACTTCTATATATTTACTTAACTACTATCATTAAAATTATTCCTTTTACAATATTTAAAAAATAAACACCAGTTTTAAAAAAGATAAAAATGAATTAAAGACACAACTAAGAAGAACCAAGATTCTGTTTTCTCAGAAAAGTTACAAATTCTTGGAAGACTACACCGCAGCTGTCAGGCCAGCGGTTATATAATCTTACATCAATCAGGGAATCTCAGAGCTAGAAGGAAACTTCTGGTTTCACCTGGTCAAGTCTCCTTCCTCCCTTCTAGATCCCACCAGGACAGGTATACCCTCCGAATCGTAGTTCTTTAGGGAATAGCCCTGTGGTAGGGGAACATCAGACTCGAAATCTGGAAAACGGGATCTCAGACTAACTTGCTACGCCAATTTGGACAATTCGGTTACCTCTCAGTTCCCATGTCTACACTTTGAGGGTGATGGACTCAAGGCTTGCCAAAGCTCCAAACGCTAATCGATTCATCTCCAAAGGGAACTGAAACATATTACAGAAGCTACACCATCCCTAACCTTAAAACTCCTATGTTGCATGATTCCAAGGTATAGAGAGAGAGATTTCCATTAGCTTTCCTACTTCCATGAAGAAAACAAATGAACAAGCAAACAAAATAGAGACATTTCTTTGAATCAAGACTTGGTTCCCTTTACATAGCAAAAGTCCAAGCAGAGCGAATGATTTCTCACTATTTTAAACACTGGACAGCTGCCAAGTCACTGCTATTCTTTCTTGTCCCCCATACCCTTAATGACAACCACCAAGGGTCAGGTTGTGCCACAGCCAGAAGGAAAATGTGTAAATGCCTCAGAGTCTCACCAGGGCCGCTGCTTCTTCCTGGTCACATGGCGAAACTGCATTTCCCAGCCTCATTGCATCTGGCTGGGTCTCTGGGACTAGTTTTCACTAATGGAACGTAAGGCAAAATGTCTATCACTTCCAGGTCAAGGCAGCTAAAAGTAAATGTACTTTCTCTACATGTTTCTTCTTCCCCTGACATGCCTTCCATATGAGGCTAGTGCGACCTTCAGGACAGTATTGAAGACAGTGGACGTACGCACGGGAGAAGCCTGGGTCCCTGAAAGACTTTCTCCCTTCCACCAACCAACTTGAATTGTATTGTGATGTGAATGAAAAAAAAAAAAACTTCTGAAATAAGCCACTGAAACTGAAGGGGTATTTATTCCAGTAGCTATCATTACCCTTCCCTGATGGCTGAGCACAGAAACCTATGCAACATAGCCTTGTCAAGAAAGACCACAGGATCAGGTTGCCACACAAATTATTTTTGTTGGGGTGAGGGTGAAGAAGGTGGGACGTATTGCTTTTTTAAAATAAAACAAATAAACAACAGTTTCATAGCCATAAAACTTACAACAAAAATAATCATTTCTTGTCTAACATATGGATAATGGATAATAATGACTTTTTCTACATCAAGGGACTATATCCACAGGGTCAGTTCATCCAAACCTTTGGTAAATTTAGAAATAGGGTCATTGGAGATACAATTAGTTAAGATGAGGTCCTTCCTGGGTCCTCTTTTCCCTCCATGTGCTTTTCTCAAAAACCTACCATGCAGAGAAGACTGAGAAAATCCCTCATATTAAGATGCAAAAGGCCAATGAGGGTAAATGAATATCATCTCTCTATAGGGTATTTGCATTTTAACAGAGGAAAATCAACTTCCAATAGTAGGATTAAAAGCACTGACAGCCTGGAAGAAGGAGATATTTTGGGAGGCCAAGGAGCCTTTTTGATGACTCAGAAATCAAACACTTGTAAGCAGCCACCTACTCTCCACCTCCTCATAAGGAGGTTCCTGAAATCATCTTTCAAAGCGGTTCTACTCTGAAGCAGAACTTACTTCCCTGAGCAAAACTGCCTTGTCATTTTTTCCTCACTCATATTCAATTCAAAGCAAGATTTATGAAGAACCTACTATGTACTCCTTGTGCTAATGCTACAGGGAAGAGATTAAAATGATATTATCTTTGACCTCTCGCTCACTATTGTCTCTTCAGTACCTGGAAGATGCTTGATAGGAAGAAAAGAGGGAGGAAGCAAAAGCAAATAACTGGTGAGAGAGGCAAGTTATGATCGGTGAAAAGATATCTCTACAGAATAGTCATAGAAGTTGACAGCTGAGAGGGAGCATAGAAGTCATCTTATAGTCCATCATCTGTGAAGTCCAGAATGGTCCTTTGGAGCTCCCTTAAGGAAAGGCCATTCAGCCTCTCCCTGAACTCTCCTCCTAACTGCTATCTTGAAGATCCCATTCTGTGGCAGTCATTCATGGAGATGAAAGAGTGGGCTCCCATCACCTTTCTCATCTCCCTCTGCTCCATCTGCACTTCATCCCTCCTCCCTTCTCCAAAGGCCACCCCAACACATGCAACCACTACCCAAAGACCATGCTATTCTCTAGCTATACATACCAGCTGTCTTGAGCATCCCACACAGTGGATGCAAATTTGCATCTCTGTGCCTGCTCAGACCGGCCCCTCAGCCCAGAATGCCCACCTTGCCCATTTCTACCAGCTGGTAGCTAGTTATCTATACTAGTCATCCTTCACTACTATACTGTCACTACTATACTAGTCGTCCTTCAAGCCTGCCACTACTTCTACCCTAAAGCCTTCCATGACTACCCTGTAGTCACAATCACTCACTCCTTCATCTGTCATGGCAATCTGTATCCACTACCACTTGAACACATCGCTTTGCATTATAGTTTCCTGTAGCCATTTCCTCAACTATGACAGGAACTACATCTTCCTGAAGACAGAAACCACTTGATATGCAATTTAAAAGCCTCCCGTATTGGACTGAACAGTGTCTCCCCAAATTAGTGTCTTTTCCAGAACCTCGGAATGTGACTATATTTAGAAATAGGGTCATTGCAGGTATAGTTAGTTAAGATGAGGTCATACAGTGGGTCTAATCTAATATGAGTTGTGTCCTTGCAAAAAGAGAAGAGACAGACACAGAGAGAGAAGACCATGTGACCGATGCTGCAACTGGAGTAATGTAATTCGAGCCAAGGATTAGAGGCAACACCAGAAACTAAGAGAAAGGCACGGAACAGATTCTCTCCCAGAGGCTTCAGAGAGAGAATGGCCCTGCTGACATCTTGATTTCAGATTTCGAGAACAGTGAGAGAATAAATTTCTGTTGTACTAAGCCACCCGCTTTATGGTAACACATCATGGCAGCCCTGGGAAACTAATATACCATCAGAGGGTCTAAAACCTTTTTGGAAAGGGTTTCAAACATTTTCTAAATTACATCGAAGAGTTTGGATTTTTTTTCTCATTTTAAGGAGACTTTGGAACAAAAAATAAGCACTTCCTCACTGTAGTATCTATCTGTATGTACACCGAGGCTCTATGACACCGTCTCATATAAGTTCTCTCTTATTGCATAACGGCTGGAATTCTAGCTGTTTAAAAGCATTTCAAGCTATTAATTTGTTTTTTTCTTATTGTCCTGAAATTCAGTAGATGCGATAAATAAAATTGAATACTCAAACTTTAATTTTTTTTTATAATTTTGGTATGCTAAAATCACAATAACACCATATGGTAGAGAATTACACTTTCCCAGTGACTTATTGTATCAGGAAACCAACCTCACATTCCAAATAATTCCAGAGAGTTCTTTATCACTACCTTAAGAAGAACCAAGAATTTTAAGCTGAGACGACATGGAGGAAGAGATGGTGAGAACCTGAGCTGGTAAGCTCGTCACTGACGGCCAACAACTATGACTGGAAGGAAGCCTTCTGAAATCTAAATCACCTCGATTGTGTGATATCGATGCAATTCAAATTGAGATGGACGTTTGGCAATTATTAGAAGCATTTGTGTGTGTGAACTATCAAGTTTTACCTATTCACCCAGCCTAAATAAATTGTTTCGTTAATTTGGGCTATGCCTTGCCTTCTCAACTAGTCAGACAATTTTCAACAATTTTCTGCTCGATTTTTTTTCTGCCATAGTCGTGGAAATAACACTGTCACAGACCCATGGCAGTGTGCTACAGAAAAGAACTACTCAGTCTCTCAGTCTTTCAGGCTCTGGAACAGTTCCCCCAGGCTTCCAGGTCTATGTGGTGACATGATGGCATTCATAGCAAATTCTGCAGGTAACTTTTTTTTTGGATTGCTTTCAACTTTACATTACTCATGATTATTCTCCTCCTGCATCCTCCTCCAGCTAAAGATCTCCTTCATACGCTTTCCTCTAAGTCTTCTGGAAAATGTCTTCATGTATAAAGAAATTCTCAGCCTCGACATCTTCATGGAACGTTCCCACCACCTTCTTGCTTTAACTGAAATCCAGTTCTCCCCAGTACCCTGTTTCTCCCCACGCTCTCCTTTACATCCTATAGTTAGGAGCAGGGAGTTTTCAATCTCCACACTTGAATCGTCCAAACAAGAGCTGTTTGATGCTCAAATAACAACTCCCCAGCTATCCCACCTCCTCATTACTGTCTTCTGATTATTGATAGCTAACATCTTGACTTACAAATATGCCAGAACTTGGATTTAATCGTTTCATTAATTATCCCATTTATCAACTGCTTAGCCCTTACCTTCCATCCCCTGAACCTTTGCACCTGGCTTTCTAGCCCATTTCCTGCTATCAGCATGAGAAACTTTAATGTCCGTGGGGGCAGAATCATTCAATACTCCCTTGCAGCTACTATGTGAGCACATGTCCTCGTATCTACCCACTGGAGACACCCACCAACCCCCTCCAGATTTCCTTTCCTTTCCCATCATACTAGGCCCCGTTACATCACTTCAAGTACTCTCTCCCTAACACCCTCACAAACTCTCTCCTTACCCTACTGCCAGCACAGCATGGATCCAACAACAGGGACTGGGCCATCATTTCTATAATCAGCTGGGTCCCCAGATGCTTGTCACCCATCCTTTTCCTCTTCCTTGAACAATCCTCTTTCCCCTTCCCATCAATAGATATTCCAAATCTTCACTATTCTTTTCAAGATCCCAGCTGATCTATGTCCTTCTCATTCTCAACCCAAAGTATCGCCTGATTCACAGAGAAAGAGGAGGCCATTAATATCAACTCTGACTCTACATTCCACCTTCACAAATAAAAGAAAGTGCATTTGCACCATCCTTTTATACAGTGCCAAAATCCATTCCTCCTCCCACTCAGGGGCATCATTCCATCAACTATCCACACTTCTCTCTATTCCCTCCCTTTGTCTTTAAATCTCCCTTTCACGTACTAATTTCTCTTAGGCTATAATCATACTACTGGTTTCAAGTCCTGTGCACCTCTCCAAATATATTAACTCTCCTTCTCTTCCTGAAACTATAATCAAGATGCAATGGCTCAATTTCCTCATTTCCCATTCATTTCTCACCTCCACTACAATCAGATGTCCATTCAAACCACTTCTCAACATTTACTGTCTTGAAGGTCACCACTTACTTTCTAATTGTTATATCTTCAGCATTTGACATTCTTCATGGCCACACAGTGTCTAAACTGTCTTTCTGTTTTTGAGGAATCACCACCCTACAAAATAGAGCTTTGTTTCCTACCCAAGAAGATGAAGAAACCATATTTCTTCCTTCTCCAGCCTCCCTTGCATATGAGAGCACGTGACCTCATATCTACCCACTGGAGACACCCACCCCAGTCATTGACTGGTATCTCATAGAAGGACTACTCAGAACCCCTTTTGCAGCATCACACAGTTACGAGAAGCAGGCAGTAGCTCTGGAAAGTGGTACCCAGGGTCCACTGATTGTGATGTCAGCACTGCACATTGCAAGTCCATGTTCAGTAGCAACAGCAATGGTTTATTCACAGAACCAGCTCTTCAATATGATTTGTGCATTGTTCCTTACCACATAGCCTCCAAATGTTTTCCTGGTCTTTCCAAAAATTCTGTGAGTACCTAACATCATTTTAATAAACTGTTCCCTCCATATGTTAGCCAAACTTGAACCCTGACTACAACAATAGAGAACGGACTCTCCTCCTTTGGTTCCCACAACACCTCTCTTTTTAATTATTCTCTAAGGCATTGTTCTTGGACTTTTTTCTTCTCAATATACTCCTTTTCCTGGGCAGCTGCATCCATTAATGTGGCTTTAACCACCATCTATACACTAAGAATTTATAAATCTATCTTTCCAAACCAGACATTTCTCCTGATTGTAGGACCGCTATGAGCATGTCATTGGAATAGCCCATGAGTTCCACAGTTTGACATGTCTAATCCTCAATCCATCTCCTAGTCCCCAGATTGGAGAATGTGCCAGAGGTCTATAGTCTCCCAAGTAAAAAGCTAGGTGTCGTCATCTTAGTTGGCTATGCCAACCTTTCTTAATTTAAAGTTCTTGTTGGAAGGGTGATATTAAGGAATATCATAATTGTGATATTAAGGAATATCATAATTTTGTTGCCATTTGGATAAAAATGGAAAACAAATATATATTTTTTTGTCTATGCATATAATATCTCTGGAATATACATAAGATACATCCGTGTTTCTTTCTAGAAACACTGATTGTCTCAGGGAGGGAGATTCTTCACTATATATACCCTTTTGAATAATGTATCATGTATATTACTGTTTATCCAAGTGTTTAAAAATTAAATTATAAAAATAATTAAATATATGTTTAAAAGTATGACACAGCCCTGCTTAGAACCATTCAATGGTTCCCATTGCCTTCTGGATAAAATTCCATTAGTTTAGCAAATAAAGTCCTTTGCAATTTTATTTGCGACAGCCTCATCTCTCACTGCTCCCCTCCTAGGCATCTCTCTGCTTCCATCATATCAAATTATTTGTCATTCCACAATCACACTGTGCCCTCATGCCTTCACATATGTTGTTCCTTCTGCCTCAAATACTATTCCGCTGGTTGTCTGCCTGCTAAATCCTTACCGATCCTAAAGACATTTCTCAATACCCCAGTGGTAGGACAAGTCACATATTTATTACTAAAATTGTCACCATATCAAGTATACAAGTAGTTTGCCTTTTAAAATAAACATTAGAGTAAATTCAAGCTTATCCCAATAATAGTATTACTCTTTCATTTGACTTCCAATTTGTTTTCCTGACTTGTAGAGAAAGGTGTGTAAATATAGTAGCACCTTAGAAACTGTTAATCAGATGTCACATGCAGGAACATAATCCACTATGTGTGTCTCTGATTGTTAATTTTATATATCAACTTGACTGGGACACAGGGTACCCATATATTTGGTTAAACATTATTCTGAGAGTGTCAGTAAGGGTGTTTCTGGAGTGACAGTAACATTTGAATCAGTAGACTGAGTATAACGGATAGCCCTCTTAAGTGTGAGTGGGCTTCATCCAACCCACTGGAGACATAATTAGGACAAAAAATGGAGTAAAGGAGAAGTCACTCTCCCTGCCTCATTGTTGTCGAGCTGGGACATCGATCTTCTCCTGCACTCAGCCTAGAACTTACACCATCACCACTCCTGGGTTTCCAGCTTGCAGATGGCAGATCATGAGACTTCTCAGTCTCCATAATCACGTGAGATACATACATACATACATACATACATACATACATATACATACATACATACATACATACATACATAATGTGTGTGTGTTTCTTTGTAGAAACCTAATACACTGTCTTAATAGAACAAAGGTTGATAATTGATAGTCTAAGACTCAATGCAAAGTCATCTCTCTTTGATGCCTTCCCTAATACCCATGGGGAGAGTTCAACATGCCCTCTGCTAGACTCCCATGAGGGGTCTTTGATTCATTCTTTGAACACATACTTATTGAGGCACACATGATTTCAAGCACTGATAATAGATTAGTGATAAACAGCTGAAATCCTCATCCTTCTGGAACTTTCATTCACTTAGGGGAGACTGGCAATACATAGAAAAAATAAATAAAATAAATAGTACACTATAAGATAACCAGATGAAAAATTAAGCAGGAAGTGAAAATAAGGAGTGTCAGGAAGAGGGGGGATGGTCGGTGTTAAAGAAGGTTGTGAAGGAAAACATCACTGAGATCTTGGCTTTTAAGTAAAGGCCCCATGGAAATGAGATTGTGAACCATGGGAGGATCTAAGGGAAGCATGTTCCAGACAGAAGGATCGGCAAGTACGAAATGTCCTGGGGTAAGATTGTCGCACTGTCTTTATACTAAGTTGACAGGCCCTTGAGGTCAGGAAGCATACCTTCAGTGAGAGTAATAATTAACATTTACTGAGTGCCAGGCACAATGAGGACTTTATAAGCATTATCTCGCTTACTCTTCATAACCTTGTGAGGTAAGCATATTATATTCCCAACTTACAGGTGAAGAAACTGATGGTATCATTTGTCTAGTATCACACAGGTAGGAGGCGGCAGAGCTGGACCGTGAACCCTGATCAACTGACTCCCAAGTATCAGCTCTTAACCCTTTGCTCTAATGATCCCACCTTTAGTTTCCCATCTTTAGAATTCTAGCTCCTCGCAGATACTCACTAAATGTTTGCTGAATGGAAACCTACAGTGAGACAAGACAGTTGTGACAGTAGTAAATCCAGTGGCCTGCTATAAGGATGTCCTACTTTATTAACAGAGCTTGGCTTGTTTGTTGTCTTTAAAACAGAGATGACTTCAAGAATAAATGTTTCATGATGGCCCACCACGCTGAGAACTGCAGATCTATTTCAACCACATAATGAAATAAACCAGATTTTATTGGAAGTAACTCAATGAAGCTTCAATATAATTTGCTGCCCTTCTACTGCCTCAACATTTTACTTTAAACTTCTTTAATTCAATTTAGCAATCATTTCCTGAAAACCCAGTATAGGAAGACATAGTCAAGAGTGACCAATGATAGAAAAACAAGGACAATGCAGTCCTCTGCCCTCATGTTGGCTACAATCGGGCCAAAAAATAATAATAATAAATAAAATAAAAAAATAAAACAGCCTGCAGTGGCAAAAACAAGTTAGCCGCCACTATAAAGACTAACAGCACAAGTACTACGGCTGTGCATAAAGGGAATTCTTTTCTAGTTCATTTAACAGGTCTGTTGACCATATTCGAGGAAGACTGTGGTTACCGAGTCTAAGGGATAACTTGCAAACTTCCATTTGTTTAATTCAATAATATAATCAAACGGCATATCTGCAGTCTCCATATAAAACGGTGAAGGAAGTTTAGAAATATTGCTTAAAACCACCCACTTTCTTTTTGTTTACAATTCAAACCATAAAATAAACTGCATAGTCAGTTGTGATATTAGACCATCAGGCTCTTTTTCTTTCTGGAGGTGCTGAAAATTGAAATCTGTATCACTGGCCATATAAAATCCAAAGGATACAGAACAGAGAATCTGTTTTTTTCAAACCATGTCTCTGGCTTTCTCAGAATCGTAATCTCAGGTTTAATTCTTCTAGAGAAGTAAAAGGAATCCGAGCAACCTGGACAGAACTTTCTCTCATAATGAAAGAAGCAATAAAGTCAGGATGTGCCTGCAGCTCTGACACCGATGCAGAATTAGTCATGCCCTTAATTTGGTTAAGGTTAATCTGATTTAAATTCTCAGAGACAACGGGACGTCAGGGTCTGGTGTAGGTAGAAACCCCAATGACCTTCAAGAGGGTTGTGTCTAGGAGCTATCGACCTGGGGGCCCGGGCATTTGGTCCACTGACCACTGCCTGGCCAGTGCTCTAGACATGAAACAGCATTGACGTTAGAAAAGCATCACCTCAACTAGTAACATATGAGGACACGGCTGAGGCTTCCTGACCACATGATAATGCTCTCTATTTAACAGACAGAAGAGCAGCAGGCCACTCCCTACATGGTCTGATTTGGCTTTAAAAGACACATTCCCTAGCCCCACCCCCAAACATAATCCACTTCGGTCTCATCCTCACCCCAAACTAAGCTTCGAGTAAAAGTGTAGGAGCCCCTATGAGCTTTAGAGAAGCCCCCATATGTGTAGCCTTCTGACGAGAACTGGGACTTTGAAGTATGGCCTTGAGACCACCGAAGTAGCAAAGGAGGTTCAAGCAGCTGGTTCGGATATGCAAAAGGTTCCCCCGAATTTGGGGAGCCTGGCATAGCAAATAGCAGGCCAGTGGATCTCTAGAGCAGGCCGTGGGCTTAGCCCCAGGACGCTTCTGGGTGGGCCTGACACACAGGGTACTGGGAAAGAGGAGGGAGAAACAGAAGACTTAAGACGGCACAGCCCTAACTTCAGGGATTCCTAAATTTTAGGGAATAAGGACACCCTTTCAGCTAAAAGGAGGGGCAGTGGCTCACTTTTAATATGCTTTAACTCTGTCCCATTTCACACATAGATTGAAGGCCCCTGGAGTTTCGGCAGTGAGTGGTGCTAGAACCACAATTATTCTAGATTCTTCCATTCCAGGAAGCAACTGTCACACACAGAGCTCTACTCTACTGCCATCTGTCCCTCTGAGGAATGTTCTAAAGAAAAATTACGGCTCCTTTAAGAGGCTTCTGGTATATAGTTAGAAACTTTCTAGAAGCAGGCAGAAGTACGTAAGGATAGTCACCATTCTATATGGTTAAAATAACCAGTAACTACAACTTTTGGGAATAAGAGAAGTCATAGAGGAGAAAAATTGTCTTCTTGTTAGAAAAAAAAAATCACTATGAGGAGTCCCATGCATTTCCAAAGCCACATGAGGGACTCAGGCTTGGGGCCAGGCCCTGCCTCTGGCACACTCTTACTAGCTCTATGACCCCAGTAGGTCACCCAACCTCTCTGGGCTTCATTCCTTCACCTGTAAAGAGGGGAAAATGCATTTACACAGGGTTAATGCATCTACGCAGGGTTAATGCTCTCATAAGTATTAGTTGTTGTTACAAAGAGGTGGTCACCTTGGTCTCTGCCACCTGTAAAAATCCAGTTCCCACCCCCACCGCAACCCCAGAGAGAGAGGGAGTCAAAAGGGGAGAAATTATTTGCCCTCAGTGAAAAGGAGAAAAAGGATCTGAATTGTCAGAAAGAAGTCATCTTTAGGTGAGGATTAATAAAGGGAGGAGGGAGGGGAAGGAAATGCCCCCTCTCTGAAAAATTGAGAATGAGTAGCCAAGGGTTTTTGACCAAAATAGCTGTGAAAGCTGAAGGAAAGTGGGCAAGGAGTCTGGCCTTGTGCTTCTGGGCACATAAACCCCAGGGTAGGAAAAAGTCAGTTTCGTCTGATCAAGATATAAAAGGCCAAGAATACCTGAAATAGTGAAAACTAATAGAATACAATTTACACCTAGGTATTTGTATTTCTAAACTGGCTTTAAAAGGTCTAGCACTTCATTGACTACAATGATTAGAAATTATTAAAATATCATTTTAATGGATAAGTTGTATATAGACCCTGACCTGTCAACCCTACCCTGCTAGTAGCAACTAAGAGCAACAATAATTTATTAAGCACTTGCAATACATCAAGCAGTCCTAACTTTGAGTCTTATATGCATAACTCAATTCTTACAACTACCCAATAGGATATACAGTATAAGTCTCCTTGTTTTATATGAATGTATGGATTTTTTATGAATTGACTGATGAACAAGCAGCCATGAAGGTTGATGATTTGTGTGTTGATTGCAATCAGATTTTTTTTTAAATAAACTCTTCTGTGGCTGTTCCAAAGACTTGAAGCAGTCTACTATTTTCCTCCATTCACTCAAGAGGTTTCCTCCCCCCAAAGCCAAGAGACTGATGATTGTACCTTCTCTTCAAGCAGCAAATAGGCTATGTATATTGACAGCAAGTAGCAGAATGAAAAAGCAAAAAACAAAAGTAGTGATAGAATAAAAAAATGATATCCCTTCCATTGCCTAAAGACTATTGCCATGAAAAAGCTTAGATTGGGACCAAGCTGTATTTGTGTAGACCGGGGACTCTGGGTTCCTAAAAGGTGACCTGCAGACAGGAAGGATGGCATCCTAGGGCTATCCGGGGAAGCGCCTTGTGTAAATTCCATGGAGAACCTGTCAATACCCATATTCCCACACTTCCCAGGCTCAGGGACAGGAAGCTGGTCTCAGTTCTTTAAGTGCTGTTTACTATTCACATGACTTCACCTCAGAAGTGAAACAATATGGGCATAAAAAGACTTCCCAGACTCTCAGCCCCACCCCAGGCAAAGCCACTGATACCCATAGAGGGGAAGAAATTGACCCGAAAAGCCAGTGGCCAAGCTGGGGCCACTCCGCAGGTCTCCCAACCCTCACGTGGTTCACAAAACTATAATGAGGCTACAGCAAAATAATTCATAGAGACATCTTCGGGAAAGTTAAAATCAAAAGCTCTATAAGTGAGTGCTGGTGGCAGTGGTGGTATTATTTAGAAATGGTTTTTAAAGTCATGATGCATTTATAGATAGTAATTTAAATTCCTTCCTGGTGATACTAGGACATAAACCCATATTTGTTGAGAGCAGAGCGCTCAGCTGCAAATGCCCTCCAGGCAAGCAAACAGAGCTGCAGTTCCCCAGACCAGAAAGCAGATGGCCAAGGAGGCTGCCAAAGGGTGGGACTGCTAAACGGCCCAGATCTAAATGGAGGGCTGAGGACAGAAGGCTTGGCTCAGGAGTCCTGGATCACAGAACGTTAGGGCAGGAGGGGACCCCAGGGATCACGAAGCCCACACCCCTCATCTTATAGATAAGAAAACAAAGGTGCAGGGAGGACTCACTGTACCCATGAAACATGGATTCCCCATTCTCTCCTCCCCAGCCACTGGTAACCCCTAACCTACTTCTGTTTCTATGAATTAAACGGCTCCTCATATACGTTGAATCATACAATATTCGTTCTGTTGTGTCTGACATTTTTCACTTGGCATAATGTTTTCGGGGCTCATTCATGTCATAACATATGTCAGAATTTCATTTCTTTTTATGGATAAATATTATTCTACTGTGTATAAGTGCCTCATTCTGTTTATCCATTCACCTGCTAATGGACACTAGAGATGTGTCCATTTTTTGGTTATCACGAATAATGCTGCTATTAACACTGGGGCACGAATATCTGTTTGAGGCCCTCGGTTGCAGTATTTTAAAATTTTCGTTTTTAACATTATCCCTTGGTTTTCATAAAATAACTGAAAATGTCTTGGAGGAATCACATCACGAAGTTCAGACTTTATATCTTTCAGTCTGGTCTGGGAGCAGGTCTTGGTGGCCCTAGACACAGCTTGTCCTTTCTGGGGTGGGGGTGGGGGGGACTAGGGAGCACTGGGCTAGAAGACAGCCCTGGGATGCCCAGTCTGGTCCTGGAGGACTCAGAACACAGATGCCTGCCTCAGGGAGACCAGGTGCCCTCCCCTCCCCTAGTGAAAGCCTGGAGGCAAAACCACATTTTAGAATCGGAAATCTTCCATTTGCTTCAATGTGCCGCCCAAACTAGGGCACTGGTTTGCCAGACAATCACTGAGACACTCCTGTTTTTAAAAGCTCCTGTATTATTACTTATCCAGCTTTACATAAAGATATATACTGTGCTGCCTTCTCTGGAGCATCAACTACAACCCAAAAGACAAGTCTCGCATAAACAAGGGAGCATATTGTCCCCAAATGTGTGTTTTATTCTCCACCTGGACTCTTCTCACTCGTACCTGTCAAAATTTTCACCCCTTTTCAGTAAAAACCAGCTCAAACAACATCCCTGCCATGGTCTGAATCAACCTCTTCTCTGCCCTACTCCTCCCTCTATAATTAATCTCTTCTCATTGAATTTCCACATCATTTTGTACCATTATTATGGCATTCACTGTGATCTCTCTCTCTCATATACACACACACACACACACACACACACACACACACACACACACACACACACACATAAAATCTCCTTTCTAAGCAAGACAACATGTTTCTTCCACCTCGATATGTCCCTGCGGCACCCAGCGCGGTCCTCGCACATGTCCGTCACTCAGGAACCGATTTATGAATGAATGAACAAACCAATGATCAGCTATTGGGAGGAGCATGGCACGCTGTGGCTAATACCTCACCCTTATCCTCAGTCTGGATTCCTATAACAGCCATTGGCCAGGGCTCTGACCCAATCTGACCAGCACGTTTCTATCTCCTTACACGATTTTTATCAAATTACTCTCCTCAAAAACCCATTTGTTGGTATTGTAAACTGATTGCCTCTTCGAGAATGTACTACCTCCAAATCATATCAAGAATCGTCAAAGGTTCATATCCTTTGTCTCAATAATCCTTTTACTGGACATTAATACATGGGAAAAAATCTGAAAGATAAAAATACCCATTCCAGAAACCTGGATGTCATCTTTGATTTTATTCCTCCTTCTCTCTTACCCGCCCCCCACACAGGCAATCATGCGGTTCTGTTAATTTTGCCTTTATTTGTTTCTGGAACCAGTCCAACTTTCTCCATCCATACTGTCACGGGAGTCTCTCACCTGGATTGCTGTACCAGCTGCCCTAACCGGCCCCTTGCCTCCAAGCTTAACCCATCTAATTTATTCTCCATGCTGCAACTTGATTATTCTCTCTAACAAGCAATTCCGATTGCACTCCTCCCCTGCTCAGGCTCTTCAGTGCTCTAATGATATAGTCCATGCTTTCCAGTGGGCACACAGGCCCTCATGACCGGCCCCTTGCTGCCCCTCCCGCCTTCTCTGTCCCCAGCTTCTCATACCTACACTCCAGCCACACTGAACAACTTGAATTCCTCAGACGTGCCGGGTCCGTCTTACTACCTGTCTCTCACATAGACTGGTTCCCTGCCTGAACTGATGTCTCCTCCCACTGTCTCCCTCTTCCCCCTTTTCACCTGGCCAGCTCCCTACTTATCTTCATGGTGAGACTCCTCTGAGCTCCCAGCCAAGGTGGTCCGCTCCCGAGCATCCTGCAGCCATCCCCGCTGGACTCACCACTGTGCAATATCATGGCCAGCTTACTTGTCCCCTCACCATCCCATACATGACCGTTAGCTTCTTAAGGGCAGGGACTCCCTCTATTTCAAATTACCAGAACCTACCTGGCCCTGTGCCTGGCACTAAGAGGAACCCCACACAATAATTACTAAATGACTGAAAATTAGATCAGCCTCTGAGGAGGTAGCTTCTGAACAAGGGTGAGACCACCTGTTAACCCCTGTACTCACAGCTCAATCCCTACCCCATTCATACCACTGGGGTTCTCTACTGAAAAGCAAATGTTAAAACAAATCTAAATTCTTCCCCTTATAATAAATAAAAGACAAAATAGGTCATATACATAATGTTCACTGAGACACTATTAGTAAAAGGGAAGAATTGGGGACAATCTATGTATCCAACAATAAAAGAATTGTTCATTAAAAATAATTTATATTAATTTGGGGAAAATCATGTAATTATCAATAGACAATATTATCAAGTAAAACAAATAAGAGATCTGGGGTCAGAAATCCTGGCTTTACTTGCTTGCTATCTGTGTGACCTTGAGCACATCACTTAGTCACGATGACAGTTCAGTGAATGGGAGCATTCCCTCTTATCAAACAGTAATGGATATAAGGTATCTTATTGCATTTAAAGCACTGCACAAATACAAACTCATTCAAATTATAATTATAATGACTATAACCAAAAAACGTTTATGACGCAAAGTGAGAAAAGCCACATAAGATTATCCCCCCTATTCTGAGGGGGATTCCTTCCAAGACCCCCCAATGGATGCCTGAAACAATGGATAGTACTGACTTCTATATATGTTTTTTCCTATACATTCATATATACATTCCTAAAATAAAGTTTAACTTATAAATTAGGTATGGTAAGAGATTAAAAACAATAACTAATAATATAGAACAATTACAACAATATACTGTAATAAAAGGTATGTGAATGTAGTCTCTTTCTCTCTCTCTCTCGATGGCTACTAAGTGACTAATGGGTGAGTAGTGTCTACAGTGTGGATTCGCTGAACAAAGGAATGATTCACGTCCCAGAAGGGACAGAGCAGGATGGCGAGAGATTTCATCCTATTACCCTGAACTACATAAAACTTACGAATTGTTTATTCCTGAAATGTTTCAGTTAACATTTTGAACCACAGTTGACCAAAGGTAACTGAAACCGTGGAAAGCAAAATCACAGATAAGGGGGTTTACTGCACAAACATGTGTTCAACTATGTAAACTCTGTGTACTTTGAGATAAAGACTGGAAGGAAGTAGGCAGAAATGAAAGATTAGTGGGTTAGGGCAGGGGTCAGCAAACATTTTCTATAAACGGCCATGTAGCAAATCTTTCAGGCTTTGTCGGACACATAGCCTGTCACAACTACTCATCTCTGCCCACTGTAACCCAAAGCAGCCACAGACACTATGTTAACAAATAAGCGTGTCTGTGTTCCAATGAAATTTTATTTATGGATACTGAAATTGGAATTTTATGTCATTTTCACATGTCGCAAAATATTATTCTTCTCTTTTGACTTTCTTCGACCATTGCAAGATGTCAAAACCTCTCTTAGCTCATGGGCCATAAAGAAAAAGATGGTAGGCTGGATTTGACCCACAGGCCAGTTTGCTGATCCTTGGGTTACGGTATGTATATTTTCTTTTATTATAATTTTCTTTATTGTTACATGACTTTTATATTTAAAGGGAAAAAAGAAGATACCATGAATTCCTTGGGGTCTGCCAAAACCATTCAAAATTGGCCAAGCTCTGATTCAAACATGAGTCAGCTGGCCCTCACTTCCTTTGCAAACTCATGTCCCATAACAAGCCATCACAATCCTTGAAGTCTAGTCTCACCTCTCCTTGGAGACCCCAGTACATGACTTTCTGATTCCTCAGCTTTGGCATTTCAAGTCCCCTCCTAATGTGATAAATGTGATAGCCCAAATCAGACCACGATCCAAATAGATCACTTTTTTGCTTTATTAAGTAATTTGAATATAGAGTTTTAAAACTGTTCCCAGTCGTTACATCCTAATGTATGCTCTCTCCCAACACGATAGCAAGATCAAGGGCAGGACCCCATGCCTTCTGCTACTTTTCCACCTCCCACAGTATCTCCCAGAGGCCTCTACAGATAATAGGAATTCACAAATGCTAGTTGAATAAGTGAGAAGAGAACCCAGTCAATGAATGGGGTTCACTAGCAGATGGTCCAGGTTTCTGCTGTTGATTTTAGTAATTATATGATCAATGTTCTCTGCCACAATTAGACATATTGCCCATTATAATTGTTCATCTGGTCATTATTTTGGCACATTCCAAGCTGCTGCCAAAGTAATTATATTCTGTGCACAGAGCCACTCACCTCAATTACAGGCCTTAGTGATAACATTATGAGATGACATTATGTGAAAATGTTATGAATCAATCCAGCTCGGTCTAAGGGGGCTTTTTAAAAGGAAGAATGGTGAACCAACCATGTGAAGCTTGCTTTAATCAAACACAGTGTTCTGAAAACAGAAGTCAGTAAGGAAAAGATTATCAAGCCATACAGACACAGGAGAACAAGAACAGAAACATATGTGTAAGTAGGAGGCAAGTTCCTTCCTAGCTCCGGTAACAGAAGCTATTGTTGTCCTCTCTCCAGAGCGCCACCTATTGCTCAGGAGGGGAAGGGCAATTGAGAAGCTGAACACCTGCTTCTTTGCTCACTTCTCACGAGACCATATAGCTTAAGGCAGGCTCTGAACTAACGCCCCAGAACAATCCTCGTACTAGATGGCACTGATGAGACTAATAAGTAGCGTGCCAAAAAATATGCTAAATGCTTTATGTACATCATCTTATTCCATATTTGCGATAACTCCAGGAAGTGTGTATTTTTATCTTTATTTCATAAGGATATAGGAACAGCTGACATTGATTTGAGAGCTCCACTTATTAAGTGATCCCAATGTGCCAGGTATTGTGCAGGCCCTGGAGATTCAACATTAAGCAAATCAGACAAGCTCTACCTTCATGGAACTTACTTTCTAGTGAGAAAGACAAAAAAAAAAACAAGCCAAAAAGAAAAAAGTTTAACAAGATAATATCTGAATGTGCTATCAAAGACATAAATTGATTAAATGGGTAAAGAACCATTTTTAATGAAGGACAAGGAAGAGAAGTTTCCCCAGACAGCCTCAGCCTCAACATGCAGTGAGACTCTCTGCAGACCCAAACAGCATACTCAGGGGGCCCAGGATTATTACAGAAACCCCACGAGGGGCGGACCCCTATATGGGTGTGCAATGTAAAAAGGAAGAGAAATGGAAGTCTGAGCATCCGAGAAAACTGGAAAACATACAAAGAAAATACAGGTAGGGATTGTAAAGCATAGGATCCAGTGGAAAAGTAAAATGGAAACACTTATGCTAATGGATGTCTAAGAGAATGTTCTCGATGCTTTAAGAGCATTTGAACCTGCTGTACATATAATTTATGTAACAGGGTAGGGCTGCTGTGACATCGGCTAGCAACTTGTTGTTTTAAGCTGCTTGGCAGAAGCAGTTTCTTTCCAGATATTCTGCTGGCCACGGTTCTAAGGGATAATGAGATAAGTTTTCCTTTAGCATAGAAAAATGTATGGGTAATAGGGTACAATCTAGTAGAGTATGCTTTTTCGGTAATGGTGTAATTTTACTAAAATTGGGCATTATTGTAACTACTGACTAGTTATTGTATATACAAAGAGAAGGGCAGTTCATGGAAAGAGCGAAGCAATACAGCTACCTCAGTACAAGCAGAATAACTCCCTCACTGAACGCAGACCACCTCCCCTGCACCCTCTTAAATGAAACCAGCTACATGTCACGCACTGTTGCCCTGGTCTCCCCCCTTGTCTCCTTATCTCCTCTCTCCCCCAGCACCCGCTCCCAGGGCCATACCTGGGGATGGTCCCTTCCCAGGGTTGTAGTAATTCTAAAATCTCAAACCTGCCATACTCATCTCCAGCTACAAACCTCTCCCAGCTCATTCATACCTTTATTCCCACTTCACTAGTCCTTTAAACATATTGATATAAGCCCTTAATTTTCTCTTATTCTAAATCTCTATTTTATCTGTAGACATGCCTTATTTTTGTTCTTGTCTGTGCCTTCTCTGATTTTCTGGATTAATCTCAGCAAAGTTTTGTCAATTTTCTGAGTCTCTTCAAAGAACCAACTTTTGATGTTGACGATCTTGCCTCTATATTTTTTTATACTTCTGCTTTCATCATTTCTATCTTTCTACTTCTTTTTAAAGATTTATTCAGTTGTTTTTTACTATCTTAAATTGAGTGCTTATATCATTATTCTTCAACTTTCTTCTTTACTAATAGAAGCATTTAATATTTTAAATTGCCATCTAAGTAATATCTTAGCTTTGTGTTACAAGTTTTGATACAAAGTATTTTCATGACCTTATAGGCCTAAATATTTTCTGATCTCCATTACTCCTTCTGTGACCCATAAGTTATTCAGAGCATTGTATACTTGAACCAGCTCACACCAGCTCAAGTGAGCAACTGTCAAATTTTAAGGAATTTTGAGAGCTGGTTGTTAAACACAGCCATTATTAAAAATAAAATTATATAAACTTAAAATTAAATTATTTAAAAAGCAAACCAATAAATAGTCAAAACACATTACTTTCTTAATTTTAGTCCACTTTACTATTACCCATGCTCTCAAGGTTATCTACTTCTATTGTGTTGGGATGGTGAAAATATTACACATTGAGGTGCTACTGTGTGTGCATCTCTTTCCAAATGACATTTAGTGCCCTCATTATATAAACTTAAAATTAAATTATTTAAAAAGCAAACCAATAAATAGTCAAAACACATTACTTTCTTAATTTTAGTCCACTTTACTATTACCCATGCTCTCAAGGTTATCTACTTCTATTGTGTTGGGATGGTGAAAATATTACACATTGAGGTGCTACTGTGTGTGCATCTCTTTCCAAATGACATTTAGTGCCCTCATGCTGGTAGCCTGAAATCAGCTATGGAAGATGTATTTATACCATGGAAATTAGTAAATTCTATAAGTCAGGATTTTTTTTTCTTCTGGGAGTGAGTTGTTAAATATTTGTACATTTTTATATTTATTTTCTAGTGTATACTTTTTCAAAACTTAAGGGAGCTTTAAAAATGCTATATACTGAGGGAAATGGTGGGTTTAGTGTTCATCCAATCCGTTATTGGGTTTTTAACAGATAGATACGATGTGAAGCATTTGATAGTTCACCTTCAGGATGAAGGGAAGGTACAGAAAGACCCACTGGTCCTTAAAATTCCACCCAGGTGCAAATGATGTGACATGTATAGGCACTCTAAGTTCTATTTATGCTCTGTTGGCTCATGCTCCCTACCCGACTATAAAATATGGGTTTTTTTCCTTTTATTTTTAACAAAACACCACCCACCAAATTCTAACAATAACATCATACATTTGAATAGTGTTTGATGGATTACAAGGCATTTTTATATACGGCATCTCTTAAAACTATAGCAAAGACCCAGTGAGGTGGATATTATCATGTATTAGACCGTGTCCCATTTTGGTGTCTGGGACTTGCAAGACAGATTGTATTTCCTTGTTGCCTTTGTCAATTTAAACACCAATTCTGTCCCACTCCACCTTTGTAATTTCAGACTAAGGAGTTTTAATCTTTTTGTCGGTCCTCATCTGGAAACCCCTCCATCTCTTTAATGATTTTCAGTTGCCCTAAAGTACCTTTTATAAAGGCTTATTTATACACTGGGAGAAAAGAAAAGATAAAGCCCTGCTTTTAACAAAGAAGCTGTCAAAATTGGCAAGCTAGTTTGTTTTCTGATGAAGACAGTTATTGTAAGAGGCAGTAAATGAGAAATTGATTTTTTAAATTCTTTTCTCACTGCAGTAGAAAATTATCATTAGGACAACAATCATTTCAGTTACAGAACACAATGAAATTTTGTTTGCTTCATTGGTAAAGGTCTCTATCTGCCGGGCAAGTGTACATTCAAGTCGAAGGAGGACTGAGAGCATTCACAGCAGTAATGAATCTAGGTGGTTTTTCAAGCAACAGAAAAATTTCAGCTTCAAATCTTAAAAAATGAAAATAACAAATTCTTTCTACAGTCTTGCTACTACCTTGAGTTATGTCTCATTTCTCTTCCATTCACTGCCAAATGTCTCAAAAAAAAACAACAACAACAACAAAAACCAGTTAACCTGACTGCTTCCCATGCACTTAGTCCTCTACCTTTTAACATCTAGCATTCATCATCTACCTCATCTGTTATCTCGCATGTCGCAGTGATGCCTAATCATCAAGTTCAACAATGACTTTTCCTCATCCTCAAGAACCCACTGCTTATGATTCCCATATCTATCCTTTGAGTTCAACTACTACCCAAACTTCTCTATATTAAGTTCATTTAGACCTTTGGATATCTCAACCTGGAAATCACAGGGGCGCGTCGAATTCAACATAGCCAAAAAGGAAATAACATAACTCAAGTACTTTTATTTCAGGCGCATGCTCAATAACATAACAAAAAAGAAATCGCTTTTTTTTTTTGGCCTGTGGCCCTGAGACTTACTCTAAACTCTTTTTCTGTTAATGAAATCACCATCTTCGGAGACAGATAGAAATTGTCAACAGATACTCTTTTCTCCTTCTCAAACCATTATCCTACCTAATCAATCACCAAATCATGCCAGTCGAACCTATTGAACACAACTATCCATCCATTCCTCCTTTCTATTCCAATTTAAACTTCTCCAATACCTTTTGGTCATTACTTTTTCCTCACAGTGCCATATTTGTTTTAATTTGACAAATTTATAGCAAGAGCAATGGAATTTTTTTAAAGATAAAAAAGCCAACTACAATTTCATCAACCATAGAGTTAACATTCCCTTCCAGTGTAGGCCCAGTATATTTTTACACAATTTAATTATAGCAAACATCATTTTAAAGTCTGTTTTCTTTTAGCATGAGAATATTGTACATATTTATCCATGTCAGTCTTCGTAGCTATTTTCGAGTGAAAATATACTTCATTTTTATTTTAACCATTTCAGGTAATTTGTAGACTCCTTGAAATATTCTACACACAGAGTCATTTCATATGCTAATAAAGACCACTTTACTACTTTCTCTCCAATCTGAATGTCTTTAACTCTTTCTTCCTTTCCTTTCCTTCCTTCCTTCCTTCCTTCCTTCCTTCCTTCCTTCCTTCCTTCCTTCC
>NW_006432945.1:2608692-2697973 GCF_000325575.1 Pteropus alecto
AGATCTTAGGGATAAAGCATCCAATTTCTCACTGTTACAATGTTAGGTGTAGGTATTTTGCAGATGTTCTTTATCAGGTCGAGGGAGTTCCTTTCTATTCCTAGTTGTTGAGATTTTTTATCATGGATGGGTGTTAGATTTTATTAAATGTTTTTTTCTGCATCTATCAAGGTGATCATGTGGCCTTTGTCCTTTATTCTATTAATGAGGCATGTTACATTAATTAACTTTTAGATGTTAAAGCAAATATGAATTCCTGGGGAAAACTCCCTTTTGATCGTAGTGAATAATTCTTCTTCTATTTTGCCAGATTTGATTTGCAAATATTTTGTTTAAAAGTTTTGTGTCTGTGTCCATAAGAGATATTGGTCAATTGTTTTCTTACATCTCTGTTTGTCTTGTCATCAGAGTACTACTAGTCTCATAAAATTTTGATGTATTCCCTCTTACTCTATTTTTAAGAGTTTGTGCTATTATTGTCATAAACATCACATCTATATATGTTATACACTCAATAACATATTATTATAATTACTGCTTTATATAATCTTATATCATAACAAAATTAGGAGAAGAAATCATAAAAATATATATTTACAAGTCTTTTTTACTAACCCAGCTAGTCGATGCTTTTCACTTCTTCCTGGGGATTCAAGTTAAATCTAATGTCATTTCCTTTTCATTCCAAAGGACTTAGTGTGTCTTGTAAGACATTTCTGTTAGCAACCAATTCCCTCAGCTTTTTGTTTTACTTTAATCTATAATAGATATTTTTGATGAATATAGAATTCTTGGTTGAATGTGGCTGAATGGAATTTTGTTTTTGTTTTCATTTTAAGCACTTTGAACAGGCCATCCCATTGTTTTCTGGCCTCCATTGTTTTAGATGAGAAGTCAGCCTTTAATTTATCGATAATCCCATTAGTCATTTTCTCCTGCAGCTTTCAGGATTTTCCCTTTGTCTTTTGTTCTATTCATCTTTCTTCAATCTTTCTTTTCCTCTGTTCTCCATAGTAGGTCATTTCTCTTGATCTATCTTCAAATTCATTTCTTTTTCCCTCTACCATCTTAAATCTGTTGTTTAGCCCCCCTAGTGAATTTTTATCTCAATTACTGCACTTTTCAACTCGAGTTTTGATTTAATTCTGTTTTATAATTTCTAGTTCCTGATATGTTGAGTCATTGTTGTCATACTCTCCTTTACTCCTTTATACATAGTTTCATTTAGTTCTTTGAACATGTATATAACTTCGTTGAAGTCTTGGTCTGCTAAACTCAATATCTGAGGACACTGAGAAGGGGCTTCTACTTACTGCCTTTTTACCTGAGTATGGGTCACACTTTATTGTTTCTTTATATGCCTTGTCATGTTTGTTGAAACCTGAACATTATAGATAATATAACAGTAATAACTCCAGATACTGATTTTCTCTCCTTGAAGTTTACTGTTATTTGTTTGTTTGTTTAGTTATTCACCTCAGGGAAATCTATCTCCTTCATTGTGTGTGTCCATGATGTCTCTGCTGGGCTTCTTTTTATAAACTATTGTTATTATTGCTTTTATTTTTAAGCCTGGACTCTCAGAGTTCACCCCTCTGTCTGCATAACTTGGCAGTCAGTGAATGCCTAAGCAGGGGATGTGATCAAACACCTCAAGCCCGTAAAGCTTCCATTGTCTGCCAACAAATTTATGTGTAGGTAGGGGAGTGAATTTTAAGTTCAAACTGTTTTAAGTCTGCCTAGTATTTTACTTGCTGTTGGGCCTTATCGTGTCTGCTTTGCATGTGCAAGCAGTCTTAAGGTTGTCCAGGAGTATGTAGATATTTTGGGCTCTCCCTGATCTTTGCTGCATCTCAGTCAAGAATACGCTTTTCCTAATCACTACTGCAACCTCAGGCTACTAGGATGGTGGCCTTCTCCATTCACCCTACCACTGAAATCGTCACTTCCTCTGACAATGCTGGTGGGTGTGAGCATCACCAGCCACTTTAAATCAAGTGAATCTCCTTTGGCTGTAGCAGTAAAATTGCTAGTCCTCAGAGGCTGCCTTACCCTGGCAGACCTTCCATACCAACAGAGCAGTGGAGGAAAAGGGAGATATGAGAGGAGCCCCAAGCAAAAAGGCCATGTATTGCCACTGGACTTATCTGAAGTTTGTGGAATTTTAAGTATAAATGCTTCTCAGATTATTGTATAACTTAGGTCAACTTCTAAAACACTAAAATTTTTTTCTGCCACTTTTGTCAAGCTTTAGAGTTACTTTTTAGAGAGATAATTTGCCAATTTCCTCATTTAGCCATAAGTAGCCTACATTTTAAATTTCTCATTATTGTTTCATTTAGCAATTTTAATTATTAGAAAGGTTGAATGTTTTCTTATTTATTTATATTTACCAATGAGTAAATTTTCCATTCTTCTGTTTTGCTCCTACTCATCTTGATATTTTTCTCATCTCTGTGAATATATTATAGGTATTAAAACTTTGACTATATATTTGACATAGTAACCTCAACTATTTTTCTTATATTATATTAAGAACTTTTCCTCAGAAGATTTTTATTTCAAGCTTTAGAGTGTTTTCTGGTGCTTTAAGCCGAGAAAGTTCTCTAGTTATACTCTATCTACTAAAATCAGTTACAGTGGCTTCTCAACTAATCTCCCATCTCCAGCCTACTCTATACAATACTTTTCTTATACAACCAAGATATTCATTTAGCATTTAATGAATTAAATTATTTCGAACAGGAAATTATACAGGAAGTAATATTAATTAGTGAAATCCAAATTAAAGAATATAATGAAGTTTTATTATATTTATCGCACTATCTTTAGCTTCTCACAAAGTAATACCAAGAGGTCCTGGCAAAATATTTATTAACAAAGACATTTATAATTTAGCGACATTATTAACATTTCACAAAATGCTAAATTATTTCAGGAATTTGGATTAAGTATGCTCTGTCCTCCACTGTCCACCTCTTTCATCTCATTTCCTCTGGCTTCCTTCATGGTTGGCAAACTTTAGTCCAGGCTTTGTCTGAAACAATTGCTAAATGAATACAACAAGAAATTGGACACTGGACAATGTACATGAGCTCAAATGTAAACATGATTCCCCAGATGCAAGTCAAAATATGCCAAGGCATCCATAATGGGAAGAACTGGGTGGGCCCATAGGTTGGAGAAGACCATCTTCTATACTAGGGGCTCATAAGACTCTACATACTGATAACAGGGCTTGCTGCCTCAAGTAATCTTTCCAGAACTAACCCGCTCTAACGTGAGACTTACAGGCGGCATGTTGTTGAGAGCGTGATGTCCCTACCTTCTCAGGCATTACCAGGAAGCTAATGACCTAAGAGTTTATTGAAGTAAATGTCCGGTAAATTAAGAAACTGAAACATTACAAAAGGATATTGATGACAGATGATATAGAAATGGCACATGCTAACAAAAAGGTGACCGACCGAAAGAAAAGGAAAAAATGATGTATACTGTTTTATGATACATTCCAAGACCAAAAGAGATTCTGTGTTTTACAACTGAATTATCTGATCATGAGTAATGTATAAGCAGTAACAGGCAGAGAATAAGAGTCTATCCAGTCCTCTACTCGCATCCTAAACAAACTCTCCATAGGTGATGGCACGTGATATATATTGAGAATCAACAAGATGGGAAGCCATGAGAACAGGTATCACAATGTATTAGGCAATGTGTATGTGAGTGTGTATATGTGTATGTATACATATGTAAAGTATACATGTATACATACATGTGTTTGTATGTGTGTATGTATATACAAGGCAGACATTGCTGCCTACATTTTGCATATAAAGATACAGAGGCTTAGTTGTAGGCATCACCTTGCTCCTCTAGCTCTAGAACCTATGCATTCTCCACTACAACAACTTTTTAAATCTCCATTAGGTATCTTGAAACTGAGGAGAAGGTTTCATGAATATCCCATAATAGAAGCTCTCATATCCCTCTCTCTAAGTAATCCTTTGGCTTTTGGAACAAATTCTTTCATGAATGGAGTAACATGTGCCGAAGTCACTAAGATAAGGTCACTCCAGGTAGACAGCAACTACAGCATATTTAGGCCAGATGGAAACAGGCTGGGAATCTAACCCATGTCTTATTCTATACATTGGCCGAAGTGGACTGGTATGCCAGGGAACTGATTGCCAAAAAGAAAACTGGATGTTAGAGATATGATCGCTGCAGGAACTACATCCAGTCCATGATTGACTCAGAGATGGAATGAATCACCCTTTCTCACACATGACTCTATGAAGAAAATCACCAGCATGAAAAATGAAAAGCCAGAGTTCGGTTTTCTTAAAGACTCGGTAGAAGCAACTGTGTGGCTGTCCCAAGTGAATCAGGTCATTAATATAGAAGAAACATTTTCGGTATAAAAATCTCTTGGTTTGCTAGCTGTAAATACTATCTCAATGAGGAATGACACATCTGAAACCAGATTCTCCTTCTTCCTAATTATATTCAAATTGCCCAAAGTCCATGTATACTGTCAAAGTGAAGCAAAAATGGGATCGGCATCTTAGCGACTCCGACGAAACTTCCTGTGAATTTTTTTTTTACCCTACGCCAAAATAATTTTCTTCACTTCAACTGCCTTCATTTCTCACTTAGTTCTAGAAGTGAAGACTGCTTGAGGACAGACAGAGTAAGGAGCTAAAATTTTCATGGTCTAATGGAGAGTGAGGGGAAAAGGGAATCCATATGTATGGACTCATGTCTGTGCAAACGTGTATATAAGTCTGGGGTGTAGGTTGGGGAGGAAGTGTGGTTTGAAAGAAGATGTTAAAAACAAGTGTGGTTTGAAAGAAGATGTTAAAAACTTGTATCAATCACAAGTAAAGCTCAGGAACCAATTAGGCAAAAATTAGAAAATTGATCTAAGAGTCAAGAAATCTGATCTATAGTCACAGCAGCAATAAGACTTTGAATAAGTCAATTGCTCCTGACCTCTGTCTTTCTTTTTTTATAAGATTCTCAACATCCACACTGGAATGTTGAGAATAAAATTAAATAAATAGGAAAAGGATGTGAGAAGTAATAAAAGCTTTATTATTGCAAGACAGCCTGAGAACTGTTTAAAAATTCAGATGAATCTAAAATAAGCACAATACCACAAGCCAGTTCCATTGTAATCAGCCATCACCTAGGAAATCCAGGTGGGATAAATATTTAGAAGTAACACATTTGAAAGCACTGCCCCAAGATGTAATAAATGATCGTAATAATTAATTTTGAGAAGCAGAACTTGGAATTAGATTCTGCAAGATCAGAAGAGCTATAAGCACTTTACACAAATACTTCTGTTTAATATATGAGGCTTAGCAGGGAAGCAGTGCCTGTGTAGAATAAAAAATCAGATTCTTATTCTAGAAGAAAAAGAAAATAAAATGAGAGCTATGCTTTATGTTGTGCTGCTGTTTGAGATTAGACTTGACAACATTCAATAAAGCAGGTAAATTTTGTTCACTGCAATGGCAGCGTTGTCCAACTAGCTGTGTGTGTGTCTGTCATGCTTTGGAGACTGACATGCTCAGCAGGTTGAAAATAAAAGATGGCCGATATATCTTCTTAGGTTTTATCTACAACCAAGGAAGATGAAGAATAAAGTGGCAAGATGTCCAACCAGAAATGAAAACTAGGTAGCTCTGTTTCTTTCATTTTTTTCATTTTTCTTGTTTTTACAAGAATGGTGCTACTTTCTTGTAAATGTACACGTCATACATTTTAGATTGCTTTTCCAGGGATGAGTTGGGCCAAGCAGTGGCATTTTTACATCCTGAGATCCTGTAAGTGCTCCCGTGATCATGGGCCAGCCCACCAGTGGCAACAGAAAATGCAGTGTGGGGTCAAGTGTGTGTTTTTTCAATGCATCTGCCCCACGCAAGGGTCACACTGTCCTAAGCTCATGTTAACCTGTGCTATGAGTGAATTTTTTGACAAATTTCCAATGTGTTTATGAAGAAACAAAATAAAGGCAAAGGACGCCAAATACTAATTTTACGAACAAAAATAGACATCAAAACCAATCTGTAAATTTTCTTGTTATAGCGTTGAGCTGAGGTTTGTTCCTCAGCTGAGATAAATACAAATAAACCCAGTATGATGGTCTATCCATTAAATATTGGGTTAATTCTGATATCTATGTAACCAGCTACAACAGTGCTGTTTTTAAGGACACATCCTTCAAAATATTGAGTAAACAAAGCCATATACTACATACGCCTAATGCCTCTTAAAATCAAGCTACTAATAAAGATTTGTTTTGATATTGAGGGACAAAAATTTAAAAAATGCAAAGTAATTATAATCTAGAGTATCTTATATATGTAGTACTGCAGGAAATGGAAAGCAGAGTTTTCAAACGCTGAAAACCATTGAGCTACTAAGGATAGTTTAGGGGTATCAAGATACCTGTGCCTGGAGAAACTCCATCCTACCTGAAAAATTTTGGTAATTACCTGAAGAGTTACTTATCCTGCTTTCCACTCTCATGTTTCACTATTTGATTTTTTAAGGGGTACTTTGTAACCAGTCCAATTTATTTTTAAAGCTTCTAAGTGCCTTCTCTTCCCTAGTCCCTGCTATTTCTTCTGTGCCATTACAGAAAAGCTGCGGTGTTATAAACACACAGCCCTGCTCTGTATACCTAGTTGCCTGGGAAAATACTCAGGTCATCTACATTTAATGAGTTTTTCCTTCCTTCAGGGTGCAACTCTCCCCCACCACACTAATAAGCATGATGGATTATATTAAATTTAGCTAATGCCAACCTATAACTAATTACAGTAGCATTCTCAAATCAGACTGGAGTTACAGCCTTGTCAAAGAGCGCTTTACAAATGGTCTGTTTCTGGAAATTTACACAGCAAGTATGGGTGAATTCTATTGTAAATATGAGAAGAGGGTATAATGACTAAACTGCCACCACTAGAAGCTTTGAGTCCTAACTATTGAGGGAGGAAAAACTGTGGATCCTTGGAGCAAATAAGGAAGAATGGCTATTGCAACATTCCAGGGGGGCCAGCTTGCCATTTACTCATGTTATCCTAAGAGTTATGCTAAGGAAATTTGGCAGCCAGCAGGGTGCTCACAGGTCAAGAAAAGACTAACAATAACCTGGACAAGCTGCTGCCTCACCATTCCAAGTGTGACCCTGGGCAAGGTACCCTCTCTAGACCTTAAGTTCCCCATTGGGAGGACAGGGCAGCCCCAGAGCTTGGTGGAAAACAACATGGACTTGGTAGTCGGACAAATGTAATTTCAAAACCCAGCTCCATCCCTGGAGTCTTCATGAGTTGATAGTAAGTTACTTAATCGTTCTCAACCTTGGTTTCCTCACCAGCAAAACAGAAGTGATAACTACCTTGCACAGCTGTGAGGAGTCAAAGTGATATTGTTTATGGAGCATACGCAGAGTACTAGGCAAATCAGGAACTCAGTAAGTGATAACTGTTACTGCTTCCAAGATCAATATTCCACACATTTTTATTATCAGAATCAAAAATGAGATTTCATACAGAAAAGAGCTATGGGAAATAATTCAAAGTGGTAAAGCAGCATAACATAGAGTTTAGTTAGAACTCCACAATAACTTAAACAATCTATGTTTTGATATACCAATATGGATTATGGGAAAACAGGCAAGATAACTGTGGCACGTTCCCCATAGGCCCTTGCTTCGGTCCCTACTGGATATGATGATATAGAATCAATGCCTTATGCCGAAGTTAAGGTTTAGGATGAATATGGTGTGTACCATCATCGAACCTTTCAAACCTCATCTCCCACTTCCTTCCTCATACACTATGCTCCAGGCCCGCCCCAGGGCAGCTCCTCATGTCCTGAACACATCATACATGTTCACACCTCCAAGCCTTGGCTATACCATTTGCACGGGGAATATAGTCAAGAATACTGTAATAACTGTGTATAGTCAGGTAGGTACTAGACCAATTGGGGGATCACTTCATAAGTTATATAAATGTCCAATCACTATGCTGTACACCTGAAACTAATATAAAATAATATTGAATGTCAACTGTAATTAAAAACCAAAAAAAAATTAAAAGACAAAATAAAATAAAATGGGAGCAAGTGTCCTTCATTGAGTCATAGAGATAAAATAAAATCAGATGATGAGCATAAAGCACTTAGCCCAGTACATCCCTGGTACATGGTAAGTACTCAATAAATAGGAGCTATTTTTTACAGTATAATTATTATCGCTACAGTACAAAGAGGTGTGTGCAACAGAGCAATACGCAAAGATCAGAGGGAGCAAGAATTCACTCTACTTTGTTTGCATACTTTGCCTCCCTGGAGCTCAGTAAATTTTCGTAGATTCAAATTTGGAGGGATGATGTAGACTTAAAAACTCAAAGAGAGGAGAGCCAAGGTAGCCAGCAAGTCAATGTTCAAGGATATTCCAAGATCCAGGAAAACAGGAAACAAGCAGACAAAGCCTAGAACACCAGAGGAGACACTACAGCTCAACTAGAAAGTTTCCAAATGCTCTGAGGTGACTCCAAATGCTAGTCAGGAGCTGGGCTGGCTACAGAAGAACCAGCTGAGGAGAATGTTAAAAATATGAGTTTCAGAGCTCGGGTTCAATACACTGAGGTGGAAGACACGTATTTGCAACAGGCAACCTAGGTGATTGTAATGTGCAGTCAGGTTGTACTAGAACCAGAAAGCAGAATGAGTCCTGAGCACCGCTGTTCCAGTCTGGCCTTCATTGCTGATGCTACACAAAACCTCTCCTGCAATCAAGGCTTCCGGCTTTTAGCCAAGGTTCCATGAGGGGCAGAATGGGAATGGTCATCAGGCGGTTCAAGGCTATATCCTCAGGAATAAAGATGAGCTTCCCAATAACAATACTTCTGGACCAAGTATCTTCGTGAGGGAAGCAATTGTTCTTTTAGACAATCCAGGTTAACAACAACAATAATGATGGCGGTACTAGCTACAAAGTGCTAGCAATGTGCCAGGCACTGCACTAGTCTACAACATTATCTAATTCAATCCACACAACACCCTGCAAGATTGACACTTACCTCATTACAGATAAGAAAACCAAGATTTAGAGAGGATAGCTAATGTGCCCAAGGTCACATAGCTAGGAAGAGACGGTCAAACAGGCAGCTGGTAATTTCATCATGAAAGGTACTGCTGTTCGACGGGCTGACGATCCTACCTGCCAATCTCTGGCTACACCTTTCTTGCAGAGCTGGCTGAAAACTCTCAAGCTGAAAAGAGTTTATGTATTTCCCTCTAAAACTCCCAAAGCACTAAACACAGTGATCTGCTTCTGGGGTTGTTCAATAGATAAGCATTGAATAAATAGAGTGGAGGTAGCATGTTTCCACTGTACTTTTTCCCAAAGAGCATAAAACACATTTATATTTACTATCTCAGCTGTTTCTGTGGTTGCTTAAAAAAAAAAAGAAAAAAAAAAAGCTTTTACTGAATTGAGACGTAAATAAGGAGTTCTGTTAAACATTTAAAATGACATTATTTACAAGGTCCCATTCTTCTCTTTAAGTATTGCCATGCTGTTGGTTGCTTTTTCTATTCAAATAGGATCTTTTCATTTTCGTACATCCATTTCAAAAAAACCTGGTTATATAAATAACATAACAGAAAAGGAAGTCTCCTCTGTCGCTTAGCACCCTTCCTTTTCTTTTCTTTTTTCTTTTCTTTTCATGTTTCTCCTTAATGAGGTTCCATCTCTCTTTCTAAATAGCCCCAGATGGATCTGACCATGTGTTTACGACACACCTAAATCTATACTCACTATTTGCATCACTTTCTTGGGCCCATCTTTGGCCATTGGGAAGAAGACAGCTCATGTATCTTATGTCTCTGAGGCAGGCCCTGCTTTCAGAATCCTGTGCTAGGCCCTCGCCCGACATGGCCGTGGTCTGACAGTGGAGGACACACTCTTCTTTCCTACTCCTGAAGTTTACAAAAAATCAGTCCCCCACCACTGCTCTCAGAATTGTAACACGGGAAATTCATGCACTATTTTAATTTAATTACTTTGTTTAATGTGAAAACATATAACAAATAACAAGGAGGGGAAAAAGTCAGAGTTTTCAGCAGCCTCATGGGAGAGACAATATTTTTAAGGACTTTTCTTGATCATGTCGTATCACTCTACTGGGAGTTTCTCATTCAACATAAAAGGAGTGGTTCTCATACACTCTAATTTCCAATATGTGCACAGTGACACTCATGTAGTCAATTAATAAGTACTGAGTACCATCCTTGCCTTCAAAATTTTTCAAGATGTTAAGAAGGCAGTAACACAAACATACATGCGTGCACACTCACACACGCACAGAAACTACTACTTCTTAAACAAAGGCTTAGTCTTTAGTTCTTACAAAAGTCTCTGCCATCAGACGCACCCTGAGACACACTTCAGCTAATCCCCAAACTGTCTGTCTTACCCATGGAGCTTTCCTGCACGTGGAGGAATACATTTCACACTAATTCCCAGAGAAGTTTTAATTCTCAAAACCCTTTGTAAAGTTTCTACGTTCTTTGAACTCCTTTTTCTATATATTGTGGTCATGGCATGTTGTTGTTGGTATGGGCTGGATGATTCCAATACAAGCCACAATCCTATAAGCAAAATTGGGTCCCTACAATGAATTCAAAGTTAAACAAGTCATATTCAAACATTCAATAATTCTGGAAGCTCGACTGAGAAGATGAGACCCGGTCTATCGCTCACTACCTATGTGGCAACAACCTCTCTGTGCCTCAGGCTGCAGCAACAGTCAGAAGGTAATACATACAAAACATGTATTATAGGGGTTTTGTGAGATTCAGAGAACAGATATGAAAATAAACAGGATAGAACATTGTTTAAATATTAAGTATTAAGGAAGAAAGTCTCTTCTAAAATATTAGGGGGGGAATATCTCTTCTAGACTTTAAAAGGCAATAAAATAATTAAAAGCAAATTTTAATTAACTCAAAATACAGAATTGCCAACCTTCCAAATATCCATTCAAAAGCAGCTTGCATCAATTGCATCCAAAGGATAATACCACCAATTTGTTCAACATTTTGCTTAAAATTAAAACATACTTTCTGCAGACTTCTTTATTTCTTACTATCCTGAATTGTGTGGTCTTGATTCACTCTTTCACTTGTTTTCCTCATTCTGCCAATATTTGAGTGCCTACTATGTGCGAGAAACTGTGCTAAGTGCCACAAATCGCCAAGTAACAAGACAATCCCTTTTCTGCAGTCAAATTGGGTTTAAACACAATTTTCTTACCTTAATCATGTAAGAAAATTATATGGCTAAAACATAAAGATATTTTGGTTTGTGTGTGCACAGAATATTGTAGGAATGCAGAAAAGAAATTGACCACATTAGCCTAGAAGAATCTTCATGGAAAAGCTGCCATCTCTTCAGAGTTTTAAAGGATGAGCCCCTTTCTAAGTTCTTGTGAGGGAAAAGCACAAGGTTCAACAAAAGAGACAAGAAACCCATAGCATGAATTCCATAGATTTGGCTAGCAGAGACACATAATCCAAACCAGTTAGAAACAATGATGTGGGCCTAGTGACAGTCTAAACTCATATTTTTTACAATCAAACCTGGCTTTCATAATCTGGCTTCCATCTAACCTTTCAATGTCAGCAGATGCTAGTAGATTTATAGCATGCTGGTTGGAAGTGTTTTCAAGATTCAAACAAGCCTATATTCAAAATCTCACTCTAAGATTACTAGTAGTGCTACCTTGGACAAATAACCAACCTCTCTGAGTCTCACCACCTTCATATGTAAAATGAGATGATGAGACACCAAATTCATAAGATTCTTGTGAGAGTTCAAGAGGTAAGGTGTATAAAACATTTAACACTTATTAAACATTTTTAAGTCCTCAAAAAACATTTGTTATTGTAGCCAAAACTATTAATTGTTAACCCAATATCCATTTCCCCTTCTTTCTTACTAGGCATTCTTTTTTTGGGGGGCACAATGTATCCAGTTAGAAACTACACTTCATTTCCTTACAGATGTGTGACAATATGACACAATTCCAACCAATGAGATATAAGCAGAAGTCTTTGGATAGATGTCCAAAAAATCCTCAAAAAGGAAACAGGTTCAGGCACCACATGCTCTTTTACCTTTTGCCATTCTTCCTTTTTCCTATTTGGAACATGGACTTGAAGACTAGAGCTGGAGCAGCCATCCTGTGATTACATGGAAAGAGTAAGAGAATCATAGAGATCTCAGCCCAGATAAACTGAAGTCCCTGAATCAATATTAGCAATTGTGTGCCAATAGATTTCTAATTGTGGGAAAAAAAAATAAAACCCTACTTCCAGTATTTCCAGGGACTATTGGTTAGGCTTTCTGTTTGTTAGCCAAATTATATATTAAATACATTATATATTAAATACATTATATAAAATTAAACATATATTGAATAATTACATATAATTTAATGTATTATATAAATATTTACATATATACATTATAGATAGATATAGTCAACCCTTGAACAATAAGGGTTTAGGGGCACCAAATGCCCATGGAGTCAAAAATCCTCTTATAATTTAACTCAGCCCTCAGCATACGTGGATTTCCAATTGCCAGATGACCCTCAAACAGTACAGGTCTGAACTGCACAGGTCAAATGAAAAAATCCACATATAGTGGACCTGCATTGTTCAAACTCACATCGTTCAAGGGACAAATGTATATATCAAAATGCCTTATAAGACTAAGAAATTGAACTAAGTTCTAAGAGAATCGCTCCATGTTTCCTGACCTTAAGTACACACAACTCTCTATTCAGGTCCAAAATGCCTCACCCAAACCCTTTACACCCAAATGGGTTCCAAAATTCAGATAGGTAATAGGGTCCATATGCTATATATGACCAAATACCTTTAAGCAGAATTGGGAAGCACCCTAATATTTCTGCAGAGAAATATCTGAATATTTAGATTAAGTGGAATGCATGAAGACCATAAGTAGTATACATCAATTCAGATGAGGTTTCTCCAAGTACATTCAGATCAGTGGAGATTTTGCCATGAAATAGGTTATAAAAACTGAATTTTCACAGCTCTTTGGATTTTGGAATTGTGGCTAATGCACTGTGGATCTGTAGTATAAGACAGAATTTAGCTATAACCCAAGTAAAAATAATATTCTGTGGGGGAGGAAGAGTGTCTTAGTCAATTCTGGCTGCTCTAACAAAGCACCAAAGAGTAGATAGCTTAGCAAACAGAAATTTATTTCTCACAGTTCTGGAGATCAGTGTGCCAGCATGGTTGAGTTCTAGTGAAGGCCCTCTTCCAGGCTGCAGAGAGCTGACTTCTCATTGCATCCTCACATGATCAAAGAGAACTAGCTAGCTTTCTTCTTGTAAGGGCACTAATCCCATTCCTGAGGGCTCCACCCTCATGACCTAATCACCTCCCAAAGGCCCCACCTTCAAACACTATCACATCGGGATTAAGGTTTCAACATGTGTTAAAGCGTTCATATATTAAAAAGTCTACCAACACATGAATTCAGGGAGATACAAACATTCGTTCCAATGCAAATAGGAAAGTCCATCACACTTGGCTCAGAGAAATCAGAAAAGGTATCACAAGTAAAAGAACATCTAAGCTAAGCCATAAAGGCTGTTTAAGATTTTTGAGAGACATGTATGGGAATTAGGAAGAAATGCATAAGCAAAGACCTTAGTAGCATGGTACTCTGACCACTGATTAAGAATAGATAAATATTAATAATGAAAATAACAATAAAGCACACATTTCTTTAGAGGTTTTGAAATACCAAGCACTGTTCTACTCACTTCATGTAGATTAACTCATTTAATCCTCACCTCAAACCCAATATTTCAGATGAGCAACTGAGCACAGAGTACTTAAATATAATTGTTCTAGGTCACATGGCTAGTAAAAGGCAGAAGCTGAATTCAAACCTAGACAGTATAAATGATAGTCTTAATTAAAACCCAATGGGATTCCAATTTTGACCTATCTAATTGGCGATTTTTAAAATTAGTATCTGCTGTTGGTGAGATGTGAGAAAACTAGCATGAACTTTTGTAAACCTGTACAATCTTAATGATAGGGAAATTGATAGTATGTATCAAAAGCTTATGAAGTGTGCTTTCTCACTGTTCTAATAATTCTACTTTTAATAATTTTCCTAAAGAAATAATCAGGGGCTTCTGGTAACAGTGAACTAAGAAGTTAGATTGAACTCTCCCATTGAAAACAACTACAAACCCTTATTTTTAAAATCCGCTTGAATGCATCAGTAATCTAGCAGGGCAGTGAAGAATTATGAAGTCAAATCTGTAAGATGATGAAAACCTAAAAAGTAAGTTTAGGATTTGGAGTAGCGTTCTCCCTAGAGCATTTGCCAATTTTGTAGCGGCAGCTAAGAAGCTGAAGATCTGAGCATTACTTTTGACAGCCTCTTGGATTTAGGAGGACAAAGTAAACGTCAAGGAGTTACCAAAGAAAGGGGTCCTGGTAATCATATATTCATTGGAATCACAATGGCTATTCCTTAGAGCAAAGTGAATCAGAAAAAGTCTCTAAATTCATTTTCAAAATCCTTGATCCTGAAAACTATATTCAGATGACTCTGATTGTAGCACTCTTAGCTATCTACAAGCAAATTTAAATATTCTCTGGAGGAAAATAACACCATACTAGGACCCAAAATATTTTACAATTTTCCACACAGAATGTCCAGTACACAACCAAAAATAACAAGACACATGAAGAGAGAAAACTATTTTTTAAGAAAACTAAGGCAAAGAATAGAATACAACAGAATGAGACCCACAAACACTCCAGATTATGGAGTTTGAATACAGACATTAAAATAATCATCCTTAATGCATTTGACAAGACGAAAGACAAGATTAAGAATTTCAGCAGAAAACTAGAAACTATAAAATAAGGCAAATAACAATTTTAATACTAAGAAATACAACGACCAAACTTAAGAATGTAATACAAGGGTTTAAAAGTAATTAGGCAAAGCTAAAGTGTAAATTAGGAAATTGGGAGATGAGTCAGAAGAAAAATGCACAATGATTCACAGAAAGACAGAAGATTAGAAAATACAAAAGTGAGTGTAAGCGACACAGGAAATACAATGAAAGGGGTTAGCATATGTGTCCTGGAAATGACAGAGTAGAGAAAAGAAAAAATGACAGTAAAGTTATAGAAAAGTATTGGTTGATTCTCTAAAACTGATCCTTTCTCCCCAAAAACAAAACCCTCAGTCCATAATAGGGGTCAGCCAAATTTAGCCAGCTGCCTGTTTTGACATAGACTGTAAATTAAGAGTGGTTTTCACTTTTTGAAGGGTCAAAAGATGAGGAGAGGGAAGAGAGAACATATGTGGTCCACACAGCCTAAAATACGTATTGGCACCTTTACAGAAAACGTTTGTGATACCTGAGTCACAGATTTAAGAATCCCTAGAAACCCCAGATGCTCCTCTATCCATTTTCCTGCTCAGTGTCCCAGGCTGTCAATGAGAACTAATAGAGATCGGAGGGAGAAGAAAGGAGAGTGAGATCAGGGTATTAAGTTCCCCCATGGTCTTCCTACAGGTCACCATAAGCTACCTGCTTCCCTCAACCAAAGGTGGGAGTTCTATAAAGTAGCTTTCTCCACACTGTCTCTCTGCTTCCAGTATTTAGTAAAAGCTCATATTACTCTTTCCTCTAGAGGTATTAAAGCCTCCTAAATCTAATCCTAATCCAGCCTCCTGCTGTTACTAGCCCCAGGTCTGCACTATCCCTTGGTGTTTCTCTACATGTTGCCCGATGCCTTTGTAAATCGCCCCTTCATTAATTATCTCTTACCCATAAAATGGTGGATACCTAGATATCTCACAATAAATTGCTAGACATACAAGAAGAAGAGGAGGAGGGGAGGAGAGGGGAAGGAAAGAAGGAAAAGAAAAGGAAAGAAAAGAAAAGAAATAAAGAAAAAGAAAATATCTCAAAAGCAGCCATAGGAAAAAAGACAGATTTCCTGCAATGGAACAACAATTAGACCAAGAGCTGAATTTGCAAAAAAATAATAGAAGTCAGATGGTTATGAAAAAAATATATTCAAATAATCAAAAGAAAATAATTTCCAATCTAGAATTCAATGTCCAGTGCAAACATCTTTCAAGAATTAAAGAGAAATAAAGATATTTTCGGAAAAATAAAACAAGAGAATTTGCCGCTGGCAGACTAAATTAAATACTAAACGATACTCTCCTGGCAGAAGGAAGAATTTACCAAATGGAAGCTAACAGATGGTGGAAGGGATAAGGAATAGTAAAAGAGGTAATAGACATAAATTAGCATTGGCTACATAAAACGACAATGAAAATACAAAGAGAATATACATACTTGACAACAACAGCTCATGAGTGAAGAAGATGGTAAAAGAATTTAAGGTCTTCTAAAATCCTTGCAACATCTGAGATGCGCAGATACTGATTTTTAATAGAATTAGAAAAATGCATGTTGTATTTTTCAGAGTACCCACTAAAAGAACAGAAAAAGAAAAAGTTAACAGGGAGTTGGAATAATACAAATTATAAACCCCCAAAGAACGTAAGAAACAAAAAAAAGAAGCAAAGAACAGATGAGACAAAGAAAGAACAAAGAGCAAGATAGAATATATAAACCAAAATATCACATTAATTAAAGACAATGAATTAAATCCTTCAAAGTAGAGGCAATTGTATCAGACAGGATTAAAATACAGGCTGCTTAAAAGAGATATATTTAAACTATAAGGATATAGTGAGGTTTGTATTAAAGGATGAAAAAAATATAACATGTAAACACCAAAAGCAAATAAACAAAAAACTGATATAACTCTATTAATATCCCACAAAGTAGACTTTAAAGCAAAATTATTACTAGACATACATATTTCACAAAGTTACAAGCCTCAAATCACCAGAAAGATATACAAATTCCAAAATTATAACAAAAGTTTCTTTGAAAACATTTCATAATAAAGCTAATAAACTCTGGGTAATACTGATTAAATACTAGAGGGAGGGAGAGAGAATGAATGAATGAATGAGAATGAGAGCACATAACAAGTATCGAGAATCAGGAATGAAAAAAGGAACACTACTACATATCCTATATACATTAAAAAAGAAAAGGATATTATTTATGAACAACTGTACACCAATAACTTTGAAATTTGGAATGCAATAGAAAAATTCCTAGAAAAATACAGTTTACAAAAACCGACTCCAGAAATAATAGAAAATTTGAATGGGTCTTTGATTATGAAAATCATTAAATCTATAATTGAAAACCTCTAAAAAGAAAATTCCAAGCCCAGATTGACTCATTGATAAATTCTACCAAATATTTAAGGAAGAAATGAAACGAATGTTAAAATATTACAAAACTACATCAATTAACACAATGTGATATTGGTGTAGGAATAGACAAACAAATCAACGGAAAAGAATTGTGTCAACAAAAAGACCGCCTATATAGATACTTGATATGTGAAAGGATGGACTGCAGAAAATTGAGAAAAGACAGTATTTTCAAGTGGTATTTTTTTCCTGGGTCAACCAGATAGCCATATCCACATGGACAAAAATGTTAAACTTGATCTTTATCTTATATCATACATAATAATTAGTTCTGAGTGGATTGCAGATCTAAGTGTAAATAAAAAGCAAAAATACTTTTGCAAGATGATATAGAAAAATATCTTCTTTAACTTGGGAGCATGAAATTTAAACAAGATACAAGATACAAAGATTGATAAATTGTTTTAACAGAATTAAGAACTTTTGTTCATCAAAAGATAGCATTGAGAGGAAATAGGAAAGCCATACAATGGGGAAAAATTTTACATTACATATATTGCACAAAGGGCTCATATCTAGACTATATAAAGAACTTCTACAAATCACTTTTGTTAAAAGAAAACTTTTAACAAAACTATTGTACATGGAAAAAGAGACTACATAGGCACTTCGTTAAAGAGTATAACGAAAGTGACCACCCCCAACGAAAAAGTATAAAAATATGTTAAACTTCTTTAGGCATTAGAAAACTGCAAATCAAAACTACAATGAGAAATCACTACAAACTCATTAGATTAGCTAGAATTAAATAAACTGAAAATACTAGTGTTAGCGACAAAGCAAAGCAGGGGAATTATCTTGCAATCATTTTTTGCAACCACAGTACAACCACTTTGGACAACTGTTTGGCAGTATTTACAAAATAATACACATAATACCTGTGGCCCAAAACTTCTACTCTTTCCAATAGAAATGAGTGTTCTAAGAATATGAATAAGAATTTTTTTTTAAATAAAAACATAACCTAAACAAACATCAATGGTAGATTGGATTAATAAATGGAAATATAGTCATACAGTAAGTTACATGAAACAATGACAATGAATTAACTCAGGGGTCCCCAACCACCATGGACCAGTACTGGTCCGTGACCTGTTAGGAATCTGGCTGCACAGCAAGAGGTGAGTGGCAGACCAGCAAGCAAAGATCCATCAGTACTTGCAGCCACTCCCCAGCGCCAGCATCACCACCTCAGCTCCACCTCAGAGCATCAGGCATTAGATTCTCATAGGAGCACCATCTCTGGTGCCAAAAAGTTGGGGACTGCTGAACTAACTGATAAACTCAAAAACATGCTTGAATCTCTCCAAAGTAGTACTGAATCAAATAAGACAACATAAAAAATACATTGTCTCATTTCGTTTCTATAAACAAGATTAAACTAATGTTAGAATGGTGGCTACTTTGGGGGAGGAGGAAGGGAAAAGTGATTAAAAGAGACCAGAGATGTCTGAGGAGTTGGTCATGTTCTATTTTTTTTAACTTAGATGATGGCTACATAGATGGTTGCTTTGGAAGAATTCATTAAGCAGTATATTTATGTTTCAAGCACTTTCCTATATAAGTTGTACTCCACCAAAAAAGAAAGGAAGGAAGGAAGGAAGGTAGGAAGGAAGGAAGGAAGGAAGGAAGGAAGGAAGAAGGAAGGAAGGAAAGAAAGAAAGAAAAAGAATCAGGAATGTGACATAGGCTTATTTATATTCTCTGTGGCATTATTATAATTTAAAAAAAAAAGGAAATTACCTAAATGTGAAACACAAATATGTCCTTACAATGGACTATTTAAATAATATAATTTAAATAATCATTTAAATTCATGTTTTAAAAGAAATATTTAATATCATAATATTTAATGTGTTAAAACCTATTTTAAGATAATAAAGTGAGTTACTACTCACTACATAAGAGTATAATTCCATTTTATTAAAATACATGTAAACATACATATGCACATATTCCAAGAGAAAAAAAAACACCTGAAACAATATGTAGCAGGTCCTCATATCATATTTCATTCAGCATCATTTTGTTATCTATGTTGATGAGATGCCACGGGAACTCAACTCTTGTTTATTATCAATTAACCTATGATGAAACTGGTTTTGTTACACATCATTTCGCTTAAAGACACAGAACCTATTGACAACGTTAAGTGAGGTCTTACTGTGTGCCAAAATGTTATCAATGAGATAAAATTATAGTCAATCTTGATTCCTTCATCTATATTTTCTAAATTTTTACATATAAAATGTAAAAAAATTGAAAGGAAAAATTTATTTTTCTAAAGATTGTTCAGAGGCTCTCAAATTTACCCATTTGTCTGGCTTCATTTGGGAGCACATCCTTAAAGCTAAATATTTCTCCTCTGAAACCTAGAGCGCTCTTTCTAATAAGCTAACACGTGGACTCCAGAGTTAAACATCACATGACAATATAGGAAGAAATCATAGGATATCTGCGCAGCTCCGACACGGACTGCCAACCAGGGTTCTCATCGATTAGAGCCAGATCGGGCACCTCCTGTTGCCCTTTTAGAGTTTCGCTTGAGTTAAGAGATTCACTAACAAGTGACTGGCTGATTTTTCACTAACATTTGTCTTACTTCACAAAGATGAAACCAAAGAAAATTTTCCCAGCTCCACATAGAACACCTTGTGCCTAGTTTTTTCTGCTCTCACGTGGTCTTCTTCCTTTCCCCACCCATCAGGGTTCCACCTTTCTTCCAACACCTTCCTAAGCAGGCTGCCCCCACCTCCGCCCCAGGAAGCCTTCTTTAATCCACCTACCCCAAAGTGTCTCAGAAGTCTCAGCATGCAGGAGTCCTGGATAAAGGGAAGCTATTGCCAGTGCTATCATCTTTTCATCAGCGTTCTGCTCTAAGGTGAGCATTTCCTGTATGAATGGGCTCTTGGCCAGTGTCAGCGGTGTCACTGGCACTCCGAGGTCACAGAGCCAGAAATAAGAAGCTCTTGGCCCCAGACCCCAGAGTGACAGAATTGTACCTGGGAGATCACGTGTTTCGCTCCATTCTCCCGTTTGCACTCCCATACTCCAATGACAATAAACAATATAGTTTCCTTAGGAGAGGGAATATGTTTGTGAGTAATAATTCCATCTTTAATCCATGAAGCGCACCAGGACAATAATCCACAAAGTGCCAAAAGTGACTCATTTGGCTTCCACTTCAGCATGCCCATCCAGGCTTTAGTTCACCCAGTTTCCAGACCTTTTGTCCTCTAACCAGTTTAGCTAATGTGCAAACCTATTCCCAAACAGCCATCAAAACAGATTATTACCAACAGACTGGAGAATGACGCAAATGTAGGCCATCTACATAAGTGAAACAAGTTGAGCCCAAAGGGATCATTTGTGTGGCTGCAATCGTGGAGATGGGCTGTATCCACAGGACTGAATTCACAATTGCTGGTTTTAGCAATTTAACCCTGGTTCTTTCTTGACCCAAGCCGTGGGTGGGTCTAATCCTTGAACTTCGAGAGCTCCCCACCCCCAACACCCACATACACACCCCCACGCCCCACACACAGATGGCATAATTGGAAGGACACCAGAGGACTGTAGCGCCATGTATTTTTTTTTTAATGAGAAATGAGCACGTGATTTCTTCTTTCTCCCCACACTCTCCCAGAGAAAAGGCCGGAAGCAGACGGAGCTGCCATGTTAGATAAGCAACTCTACAACAGAGCGTAAGAAGGTAGCATGTGGTGAATGTGAACCCACTGGGTCATTCATCAGAACTCTCCTATCAAAAGGATTTTCCCGCAGCCTAACCCAGGTTCTGCAGGATGGGTACCCTTCATGGCCTCCCTAACTGCTTCGAAGCCCACCAGCTCTCCATGAGCACTAATTTAATGGTGCCTTTTAACAAAAATGCCTGTGGCTGGAAAACCATGCCAGGTCTGTCCCTCGGCGAGCATCTTAAACTGCCCATCTCATCACCAACACAGTTGCCTTGGGGAAAATGCAGCTGCCCTGCTCCCAGTACCCAGTGCCCAAGGTCCCCCCCACAACACTCACACCAAGGGGTGAGCCATGCACATCGGGAGCTTTTTCATCAGTTTTGACTCAACAGTATCCATCAACATTTTGTCCCTATTTTTTCAAAAGTGTCGTTATTAAGAATAGAGAAGAGTCAGATGGAGACTCGTTATTACTGTGACCATATGATTTGCTGTGTCATCATGACTGACTCACGTTCCCTCTGAGTCTGTTTCCTTATTTGTGAGTTAAGAGGTTTGAACAAGATGACCTCTATGGTCCTACTGGGCTCTGACCTCCAGTAGGTCTACTTATTATAACCTACTAAATGCCCCTGCCCCACCCCACCTTCCTCCCACTCCCACCACAGGTAGGAGGTCAGTGTGCAGATGAGATTTTAGAACTCTCTAGACTTTGCAGCTGGAAGGGAACTCAAATAATCCACTGCCCAAATGCCATGCCTTCAGGCAGGTAACTAACGCAGTGTTATCCCCAAGATGTAGATAGGAAACTGTACTTTAGAAAGGCTAAATGACATACACAAAGCTCCCAACTGTCCTAATAGGTGATACCAGGAGGACTGGATGCCAAATCTTCAAGTTCCTCACACTGATCACCCCCAACACCACCAAACTGGTATGAAAAGGCATTATTTCAGGTGTCAGCCAAAGCTTTAAAAGGAAGTACTAAATATGAAATCAAATCTTTGCAGAAACAAATCATAGCTATAGCCCCTTAATACGTATACTGTTATTTATGATCAAGAGATGGCTGTAAGAGCTCTGATGCTAAACTCTTTGCCAACTAGAAAGCCACAGATAAATGATGTTTTTCCTACCTACAATCCATTTCATGAATCTAGAAGTCAGAAACCATGTCAGGGGTATTCACGATTAACGGCAAAGGAGTTCCAGCCCAACATACACAGTACCTGGGAAGAAGCTGTCTGCTCTGCTAACCTGCAAGGTAATCCTGACACATTTACATATGTGTTTATAGCTCCACCAATGTTTAGTAAGACCCTGTGGAAGCCAGAGAACTGTTCTATTTATCTTCAAAACTTCAGTGCCATCGCTATAAATAGCAAAGGGTTTAATTTAAAACCCCAAGTGCTTTTTTTAAAGTTAAATTTAATTTCCCATATGTGTGTATAAGAAGCTCTTTTAGGTTGAAATAATTCATTTGAATTATCTAAGCCAAAATGAGCATATTTTCCTCACAAACATAAAATTTTCTAGAAATGTGTTCACAGAGAAAAACATTCCCAACATAGACTAAAATTCACATTTAAGAATCCCAACGTTCACTTTAGGGGTGATTTTGTTCTTGTAAATGATCCATCTCGACTCACTTAATCCCCCTACAAAATCCACACAGAGAATTATTCCTTGGAATTTTAAAGCATATTTAAACACACTACAGAGGTAAAAGCGGGGGTTGTTCTGAGTCGAGAGCATCTGGATATCAGCTCCTCTTTACTGGAAAGAGAACTGAGGTAGTTGGGTTCTCACAGAGGAAGGCGCTCAAGTCCTCGCCCACTGCTGCAAAGAGACACCATATGCCACCAGCAAAACAGAGTCACTGGCCAGACCTTGTTATCCTGGCAGGGAGCTGACTGTTCTTTCCAGCTTTTCCAAGACTGAATCCCACCAGCCATTTAGCCCTGAGAGTGTATTTTGCCCCGAGAGTGTATTTTGCCCCAACTCAGCCTCCAGATGGCTTCCTGGGTTACCCACCTAGTTAACAGCCCAGCTAGACTAAGAACTCTGAGACCCTCTGTAACCTGAGGCAATGGGGGTGCATTGCTGCCTGAAGCTGAAGATTTGCCAGGTGAACTGTCAAATAGTAGGGAAAAAAAAAAGAACAATTCCCATAGAACACTTAAAGCAGATAAGAATCTGACATTTTCCTTTGCAATGACTTGACATCCTTGCTTTTTCAAAGAGAACATCCCTTTAAGTAGCCCGTGACCCTTCCTGCTGCAACATGTCCCAGGCACCCATTCACTGACTGTTGAAGCATGTCCTGATTCCAACACATTCACAGGGCATTTATCTTCTTTTAATACCTTCCATCGCCTGCAGGACTAACAATCCAAAGCAGTGTAATCCAATAACAACATTACTCTTAACCACAGCCTGACAACCTCAGCAAATTTAGCAAGGAAAAGTATAGACAACTGAATGCCACTGGTCACCTCCAAAATTCAGTTTAGCAAAGAAATTCATTCTTTTCCAATATTTACCCCTACCCCAAATTAAATAAAAGATATAAGCAAATAAACTTGGGAGGAAACAGCAGCCTTGTTGCTAGGAGTTAATTAAAATGAAACAGCCAAAGTAAGCAGCAGATGATAGAAAAGTCATAAGTAGGATGATCAACAGGTAGACATTCAGCAATTGCATACAGAGTGAAAGATTCAGCAATGCAGCAGCGGTGCATACCTGCTTCTGCAGCCCCACCACCCGAGCCCGTGGCATGCACTCCACGTGGAATAAGAGGGAAGCCTTGCGTCTCTTCCACATCATTCGCTTACATGCAGGACCTCTGAACCTCCAAAGGTAAGAACAGCAGGCAAGGATATCTATCAAGCATGCTCCCTCTGTTCCGAACATCAGTCATGCTAGCTCCCACCCATTAATTATTCTTCTGTTGACCTCCCACATTTAATCCAGCTTTAAAGACATGACAACAAGGTCTGAGATTTGAGGGATGTACCTGACTCTCTCTCCCCTCCAGGGGTGGTGGAATCTGATCAGCAAAACCAATCTTCCCTGGATCACCCATAAAGGCACTAACCTCATCCACGTTCTCAAAAGCGTTGATGACATCATATGGCAAACAGGACAGAAGGTCAATCACAAACCACGTCTTCAGGTAGTTCATACGGATGAGTTTGGGATCAGAAATCACCTCCCCAGCTGGTCCAACAAAGGTGGTATGAAAATTCAGCACAATGTCCACCAAAAAGATGACGTCCACGATGCTATCCACAACCAGCCAGGCTACATTGTTCTGCCTGGTTTTAAAGGAGACATTGTAAGGGACCAAGATGGCTGTGTAGAAGGTTAAGATCAAGATGATCCAATCCCACGTGGTCTTAAAAACACAGTAATGTAAGATGATGTGAGGGGGAGTCTTTGGTGCCTCTTGCTTGTATTGGGGAAGGATGTCTGAGCCCAGCTGCAGGACCTGTACAGAAAAACATGGCCAAGAGAGAACTAAGTTAGGATTTAATTGCGAGCATCTAACCAGTTAGCATCTGTCATTGACAAATATTCATGACACTCCAGACGGATCGGTAGGTGCAAGAGCAAGTACTACAGGAGTCTGAGAGAATGGAAATGGACATTCTCATATAAATAACCACAACAAAACAATGGCAAACTCTATTGGCTTACTGTGTGCCAAGCATTGTGCTAAATACTTCACATACATTTATTTTCTCACTTAATTCTAAATACAACTTCGTTTTATTAGCCAATTATTATTTTATGCAACAAGTGAGAAACTGAGGTTCAAGAGAATTAAGCAACTTTATTCAACAAATATTTACTGCTCTGTGCCAGGAACTGTTCTAGGCACTGGACATACAGTAATGAAGGAAATAGCATAATTTCTTCTCTTGTGAAGCTCAGTCTAGTAGGCAAATCAAGGTAATTTCAAATCGTGGTAAGAGCTAAATAAGAGGTGGCGAGGGACACACAGTGATTTGATAGACCGTGACTTGAGGAATAAGGTAGGGGAGAGTATTTAAACTCAAATCTGAATGACAGCAAAGAAACAGCCATTCAAACCTATGTGGAAAAATTATCCTAAGCAGAGAGCATAACTGGCGTAATGAACTCACGGTGGGACAAGCTTGATACATGCAGGAAACGACAGAAGTCCAGCGTGAATGAGAGGCAGAGGGATGCTAGAATGAGAGGCAAAGGGATGCTAGATGAGCTCAGAAGGGAGGCAGAAACCAGGACCTAGTGGACCATGGGGAGGCACTGGATTTTATTCTTAGTACATCTGAGTATAACTGGAGGTTGGTAAGCAAGAAAATAATCTGATGCATATCAAAAAAAAGATCATGCCGCCTGCTTCATAGGTAATGAATTGAGGCAGAGAATTAGAGGGAAGAATAGAATCAGGAAACTTATTATAACAACCTGGGGAAAAGATAGAACAGAAGAGAAAAGTAGTCCGATTTGGGGTATATTTTTGAAGTAAAACTAACTGAACTTGCTGATGGCTAGAAAAAGAAGAAAACAGAGTAATGAAAGGTACCCACTACTTTATTCCAAAAACCCGGCATGGTACTTGGCCCAGAGTAGGTACTACAAGACTATTTTTAAGTGAATGAATGAACTTTAAGGTCACGTGGCCAGCAAAAGATAGAACCAGAATCCCAAACTAGATCCAACTCAATTAAAAACACATGCTTTCCCATACCAAGGCTTCATTTCTCTAAATAACAAGTTTTTAACTAAGCATACTCAGTGAAGGAAGAAGTCCGGAGAAGCTTGGCTCCAAGACAGTATCATAAATGGCTTTCACTTCAAGAGTCAAAGGCAAAAAGCTATGCTTTCAGAGGTCAGGCCAAGCTGGAAGGGATCCCTCCCCACCCCGCATCCCCACCCGCACCCCTACCCCAACTGCTCCTCTGTACCACTTACAGGTTCTCATAAATCTGTAGGTTAAACTTCCCCTTGTGTCATGAGAACTTTTTCCCTCCAGAGGTTAAAGACCCGTTAGCAAATATAAAAATAATCTGAATATTCCTGCTCCTCCTATGGTTGGTCCCAGGCCTTAAAACATGACCAATAAAAAAATCTAGAAATCCAGAGTGCTCAGTGTGCACCTTTAGGTATGGGAATTCTTTCCATCCCTCCCATTGATGCACAGAGCTCTTCTAGACTTAGGATTTTAATTTCTCTCCCCATGAAATGAACTTATACAAGAGTGATTATCGAAGCTTGGGCTCTGACACCTCAGGCAGGAAAAGGAATTGACCTATAAGAATAAAGCAAATAAAATTAACTGAATGGGGTCTCTCACCATAAGCAGCCTGAGGTAACCTTTGAAAATGGTTTGCTACTCACTTGACCCAGAAAAGCCTACATAATCATGCAAATCAAGAGATTCAAATCTTCATGTTCACTTTAAGAACACTCTTGAAACTGCCCAGGCCATCAAGGGTATGCATATCTGAAAAGCCGCCAAGTATCTGAAGGATGTCACTTTAGAGAAGGAATGTGTGCCATTCTGTCATTATAATGGTGGAGCTGGTAGGCATGCCCAGGCTAAACTGTGGGGCTGGATGCAGGGTTGCTGGCCCCAAAAGAGTGCTGAATTTTTGCTGCACGTGCTTAAAAATGCAGAGAGTAATGCTGAACATCAGGGTTTAAATGTAGATTCTCTGGTTGCTGAGCACATCCAGGTGAACCAAGCTCCCGAGGTGTGGTACAGAACATACAGAGCTCACGGGCAGGTTAACTCAAACGTGAGCCCTCCCTGCCACACTGAGATGATCCTCACGGAAAAAGGGCAGGTTGTTCTTAAACCAGAATGGGAGGTTGCACACGAGAAAAAGAAATCCCAGCAGAAACTGAAGAAACAAAAACTTATGGACCAGGAATAAATACAGCATCAAATAAATGCTAATAAAAGTTTTAAAAAATTAACTGCATGGCACTTCCACTTCTGGAAAGATGGAGTAAATGTACTTTTCCCTATCCCTCCAACTAAGTACAACGAAAAGCCCTGGATATTATATATAAAACAAATGTAAGAAGACTAAGAAAGGTATAGAAAAGAGAGCAAACTGACCAGAAATGACACTGTGGCAGTTCATTGGGTTTTTCTTTCTGCCTCATATATTCCCAGACTTGGAGGTGAGAAGCCAGCAACCTAGAAACACTAGACAAAAATAGTCCCAACAAAAGCCCACTCTCTCTAGCAAAAGGACTAGGAAAGGGGCAGTCTCAAAAGACAGGAAACTTTTAGATAAAACCCACTTTACTACAGCCAAACACCACAGGAAAAGCTATGGTCTCATTCCCATCCAGGCCAGCAAAGTCTACAAAGGAAGCCTAGATTCTCCCCTTCCCGAGGCTGTAATAAGCACCCAATCTCCTTCTCCTTCCTATCAGGGGTAGTGACAGAGAAGGCCCAGTAGGGAGTCTGGATTTCTACCATGCCCAGCAGTAATGAGGTATCCCTCCTCCTCTACATGGGGCAAGGGTCAGAGGAGGGCCAGTGGAAAGTCAGGATTTTCGCCATTGCCCAGCAGTAATGAAGCCACCTCACCCCCAAACCAGGCAAGTTTTGGTGTGAGCTAAACAGGGAGGTGGAACTCGCACTCTCATCCAGTAGTAAGAAGAAGCCCCCCTCAGGTGTCAACAGAGGCTAAATTGGAAACCTGGACTTCTACCCCAACCTGGCAGAAATGAGGAGATGCCTACCCCTTTTCCTCTGCTAAAACTATGTCAAAGGAAGCCACCTAAAACAAAACAAAAGGTTTAAATAAGATCCAGAGTCTCATAATATAATTTCCCAAATGCCCAAGTTTCAATTTGAAATCATTCATTATATGAAGAACCAGGAAAATATCAAACTGAAAGAAACACAATCAACAGGTAACAACTCCAAGAGGACAAAGATGTCAGAAATGTCTAACAAAGATTTTAAAGTAGCCATCATAAAATGAGCAATTATGGACACACTTGATACAAATGAAAAAAATAGAAAGTCTCAGCAAAGAAAAGATATACAGATGAACAAAATGGAAATTTCAGAACCGAAAAATACGATAAGCAGTTATAAAAATTCAATGGCTAAGTTCAATATCAGAATGGAGAGGACAAAGGAAAAAAATCCATGAACTTGAAGACAAAACAATAGAAATTACCCAATCTGAACAACTGAGACCAAAAGGCACATTACGTAATGGTAAAAGGGTTGCATCACCAAGAAGACATAGAAATCCTAATGTGTGTACAACAAACAAAAGAGCTGCAAATATATGCAAAGCAAAAGCTCACAGAACTAGAGGATAGACAAACTCACACACTCTCAACCATTGATAGAACAACTACACAGAAGTAAGCAATGTGCGTTGTTGAGAAGAGCTCAGCAACACCATCAACCAATAGGATTTAATCAATATTTATAAAACACTCCACCCAAGCCAGAGCAGAATGCACATTCTTTTCAGGTGCACATGAAACATTATTCAAGAGAATCCATATGGTAGTCCATAAAACAAACCTCAAAAAATTTAACAATTGAAACCACACAGAGTGTGTTCTCCGATTATAATGAAATCAAACTAGAAATCAATAATAGAAAAGTACAGGAAAATATCCAAACACTTGGAAAGTAAACACACTTTTAAATAATCCATGGGCCAAAGAAGAAGTGTCAAGGGAAATTTAAAAATACATTGAACTCAGTGAAAATGAAAATACAACATATCAAAATTTGTGGGATGTCCATAAAGCAGAACTGAAAGAGAAATGCACAGCACTAAATGTTTACCTAAGAGAAAAAGTCTTAAATCAATAATATATACTCCCACCTCAAACATCTATTTTTAAAAAAGAGCAAAATAAAACTAAAGCAAGCAGAAGGAAATAGAGTTAAAAGCAGAAATCAGTGAAATTGAAAACAGAAAAAGAGAAAATCAGTGATCTTCGAAATATCAATAAAATAAAATTAAAATACAATTGATAACCCTGCAACAAAACTGAAAAAGGAAAAACAAACAAACAAATAAACAAACAAACAAAACAAAGACACAAGTTACCAATATCAGGAATGAAACATGGGATAAAATTATAAACTCTGGACCACGCCAAAATTATAACAAAACTACAGAGCGACTGGTACGTGGAGTCACCAGAGGTCTGCCTGAACAGAAGCCCTACAACTAGGTCACCTCAAATAGCAGGTCACCTCAAAACGGCAGGAGGGGCGGAGACGTGAAACAGCCTGGTCCCACAACCGGTCCCACAACCGCAGGTGGCGACAGAGAATCAGAGGGCTATCTGGGCTGCAGGGTAAAGAGCAAGAGGTCCCGGTTGCACACTGGGCTCACGAGCCCAGGGTTCCAGTGCCAGGAAGAGAAGTCCCCACAACCTCGGGCTGTGAAAACCTGCAGAGGTTGAGGCTAAGTGAAACGAGGGCCGCAGGAAGCAGAGATCTTCCTCTTAAAGGGCCCATACCCAGCCTTACTTGCTGATGGACTCACTTACTCTGAGCTCTAGCGCTGGGGCAGCTCTTCAAGGGGTGCCAGGGACAAATGCGGAGATGCTGAGCTATTGGGCTTTAGGGCGATGGCTGGACGGAGCACCGACTCCTGGACAGAGGTGTAGGCAGAAGCTACTGTTCCTTTTTTGAGCTCTCTTCCCACTCAGCCTGCACCGCAAGTGCCATCAACCTGGATGACACAGGTCGCTCTGCCCAGGGGATACCCTGAGACTCCTCCTCTCCCAACTGGTGGGCCTACCCAAGCCACTTCCAGTGATTTATTCCATACAAATGGGCTGTCTTGGCTCCTGCTGTGAACTTTCATAAAATCTCTCAGAGACTCACAAAACTCAAAGTAGCAGCATCTGGCCTCAGCACGCTCTGTAACCCCTTGCCGTGCAGCCCCAAGACCCGTACCAGTGGCAGCCACCTCGGTTTCTGACTTGGCCCCTCAAGGCACCTATAAGCCCAGCATGGGTGGCAGCCATATGTGGATTGCTTGGTGACTCTTACCAGGTGTCCCCGGAGGTGCTCAGGCTACGGCTGAAACTGGGCTGCAGCTGGACCCCTCCCACGTCTATGCTAAGGTGCCCTACAGCACACCTACTACAGAAAGCCACTCTACTAAAACCAGAAGACCTACCTAATACATAGAAACAGACACAGGGAGGCAGCCAAAATGGGGAGACAAAGAAGCACATCTCACCTGAAAGAACAGAATAAATCTCCAGAAAAAGAATTCACCAAAATGGTGAAAAAAGCATTATACCAGATGCAGAGTTCAAAACATTTGCTATAAGGATGCTCAAGGAACTTAGGAGAAGAGTAGACAGACTCAGTGAGAACTTTAACGAAGAGAAAAAAACGTAAAAATAGAGATGAAAAACATAGTAGGGAGCCAGTCAGAAATGAAGAATACACTATATGAGGTGAAGAGTACATTAGAGGGAATCAACAGAGTGGATGAAACAGAGGATCGAATCAGCAACATAGAGGATGGAGTAGCAGAGGACATCCAACCAGAACAGCAACAAGAAAAAAGAATCCGCCCCCCCCCCAAAAAAAAAATGAAGATAGGTTTAAGAAGCCTCTGGGACAATGTCAAGTGTAACAACATTTGCATCATAGGCATACCAGTGGGAGAAGAGAGCAAGGAACTGAAAACCTATTTGAAGAAATAATTTCTGGTGACAGAAATAGACATACAACCTCAGGAAGTTCACAGAGTCCCAAACAAGATGAATCCAAAGAGGCCCGTGCCAAGACACATCATAATTAAAATGCCAAAGGTTAAATTCAAAGAGAAAATCTTAAAAGTAGCAAGAGAAAAGCAATGTTACATACAAGGGAACGCCCATAAGACTATCAGCCAATTTCTCAACAGAAACTTTATAGACCAGAAGGGACTGGCACAAAATACACAAGGTGATGAAAATCCAAGACCTACAACCAAGATTACTTAACTCAGCAACGTTATCATTTAGAATCAAAGGACAGATAAAGCGCTTGCCAGACAAGAAAAAGCTAAAGGAGTATTATAGGAAATGTTGGAGGGACTTCTTCAAGAAGAAGAAAAAGATATATATCAAAAGTCTAAACAAAGAATGGCAATAACTACATATCTATCAACGACGATTTCAATTGAAAAAAGAATTATATGCTCCAGTCAAAAGATAGGGTGGCTGAATGAACAAGAAAACAAGACCCCTTACATATGCTGCCTACAAGAGACTCACTTCAGATTAAAAGACACACACAGACGAGAAGTAAGGGGATGAAAAAATACATTTCATGATGGACCTCGAGGGTAGTGTGCTGAGCGGAGTAAATCAGGTAGGAGACAAATGCCACCAGTGCACACATAGGCGGAATCTAAAGAAGAAAACAAACAAACAGAAACAAACTCATAGATACAGAGAACGTTTGGAAGGTTACCAAATGGGAGGGGCTTTGAGGAGTCGGTGAAAAAGGGGGAAGGCATTAAGAAATACAAATTGTTAATTATAAAATAGTCATGGAGATAGAAGGTATAGCATAAGGAATACAGACCATAATGTCATAATAACTATGTATGGTGTCAGAGGGACACTAGATTTATTGGGGCGATCACTTTGTGAGTTACATAGATATCTAATCACTATTTTATACACCTGAAACTAATATAGTATTGTAGGCCAACTATAACTGAAAAATTAAAAATTATTTTAAAAATTATAAACTCTGGAGATATCAACAAGATAACAAGAGAATGCTATAAACAACACTACACACATAAATTTGACTACTTAGATGAAACGGTTCTTAAAAAACAGAAACTATCACAATTCATAGGTCTATAAACTATTAAGAATATTGAATTAATAATTTTTAAAAACTCAGAAAAGAAATCTTCAGGTCCAGATGATTTTAGTAGATAATGCTACTGAAGTTTAAAGAGGAATTAACAGCAATTCTACATGATCACTTCTAGAAAATAGATGCAGAGGAAACAACTTCTCAATTCATTTTGTATTACCCTGATTCAAAAGCAGACAAAGACAATACAAAGAAAGAAAACTACAATCCAATATCTCTCATAAATATAGATGTAAAAATCTTTAACAAATAATAGCACATAGAATTCAACAATCTGTAAAAGATGACCAAATGGGGTATATTCCAGGGTTACAAGGCTGATTCAATATTCAAAAATCAATCACTATAATTTAACATGTTAACAAGCTAAAAAAGACAATCATATGTCCATATCAATTGATGTAGAGAAAATATTTGACAAAATTCAACAACGATTCATGATTAAAAAAAAAAACCTCCCAGAAAAACAGCAATATAGGGGAACTTCTTAAACTTGATAAACTGCATCTACAAAAAAACTGATGGTGAAAGACTGAAGGCTTTCCACCGAAGACCAGGACAAAGGTAAGATAGGAGCTTTCATTACTTTTATTCAACGTAATACTGCTACTGCAATAAAGCAGCCCAAAGGGGGCGGGTGATAAAAGGCATCCAAATTAAGAAGAAATAAAACTATCCCCATTTGCAAATGACATAATTGTGTAGCTACGACATCCCAAGGAATCTACATATAAACTCTTAGAACTAATAAGTGAGTTTAGCAAGGTCACACAATACAAGATAAACATACAAAAATCATTGTATTTATACATACTAGAAATGAATGCCAAAATTATACTGTGTCATTTATAATAGAAAAATACACTTAGGTGCAAATAGAACAAAACATGAATAGGACCTGTATGCTGAAAACAACAAAATCTTGATAAAAGAGATTAAAGACTATATAAACAAATGGATAGGCATGCTGTGTTAGTAAATTAGTGGACTCAATGTACTAAAGATGTCCATTCTCTCCCAATTAATATATAAATTTAGCTCAATTCCTTTCAAAATGCCAGCAGGAGTTTTTATAGATACACTTAAGATACACACAAATTTTATTCTAATTATTTGAAAACACAAAGGACCTGGAATAGCAAAAAAAATTTTTTGAATTAAAAAAATAAAGTGGGAGGAATTGTCTAGCCAATTTCAAGACCTGATATATAACTACAGTAATTAAGATTGTGTGGTATTGATGGAAGAACAGACACATAGATTACTGGAACAGAATAGAGAACCCAGAAATAGACCCACATAAATATGCCCAAATGATTTTTTACACTGGTGCAAAAAGCTATTCAGTGGAGGAAAGACAGCCTTTTCAACAAATGGTGCAGGAGTGAAGGACATTCATGTGCAAAAAAAAAAGAAAAAAAGAAAAAAGAAAAAAAATTTAAAAAAGATCTTGATATACATCTCATACCTTACATAACAATTATCTCAAAATGGATTGCAAACTTAAATGTAAAATGTGAAACTACAAAATTTTTAGTGAAAGAATAGGAAGAAAATCCCTGGGACAGAGAGCTAAGCAAAGTGTTCTTAAACTTGACACCAAAAGCACAATCCATCAAAGAAAAATCTTGACAAATTGGACCTCATTAAAATTTAAAACTTTCACTCTGCAAGAAGGACAAAAAGACAAGTTATGACTTAGAAAAAAATATTTGCAAACCACATATTCAACAAAGAAATTGTATCTAGAATATATAATTTATAATACATAATCTCATAACTCAACAATAAAAAAAAAACAATCTAATGAGAAAAAGTCATAAATGGACGTTTCACCCAAGAGGATATACAGATGGCAAATAAACACATGAAAAGGTGTTCAACATCATCAGCCATTAGAGAAATGCAAATTAAAACTACAATGAGCTATCACTACACACCTAGCAGAATGGCTAAAATAAAAAATTGTGACAACTTCAAATGCTGGTAAGAATGCAGAGAAACTAGATCACTCATATATTGCTAGTAGAAACATGAAATGGTGCAGCAACTCCAGAATAGAGTTCTACAGTTTATTAAACAACTAAATACACAATTATGACATGACCCAGCAATTACACTCCTGGGCATTTGTCCCAGAAAAATGAAAGCTTATGTTCACACAAAACCTGTACATGAATGTTTATAGCAGCTTTATTTGTAATAGTCAAAAACTGGAAACAACCAAGATGTCCTTCGATAGATGAATAGTTAAACTGTGATACAGCCATAACACAGAATAGTACTCAGCAATAAAAAGGCTCAAATTACTGATACATGAAACAATCTGGATAACTCTCCGGAGACTAAAAAACCAGTCCCCAAAGATAATATCCTGCACGATTCCATTTATATAACATAATGTAAATGAAAAAAGTATATATAGAGGAATAGAGAACAAATTAGTGCTTGTCAAGGACTTAATGGGGGGTGAGGGTAGGAAGGAAGTGAGTGTGGCTATAAAAAGGCAACATGAGGTATTCTCAGGGTGATGGAAATGTTCTACATCTTGACTGTACCAATGTCAGCATCTTGGTTGTGAAATTGAACTATAGTTCAATTATAGTGCAGGAAGGTACCATCAGGGGCAACTGAGTGAAAAGGACATGATTATTTCTTACAACTGCATGTGAATCTATAGTTATCTCAAAATAAGTTTAATTTTTTAAAAAATCAACTGCATATAGATGAATTACAAGCATTGAAGGCAGGTATCCTGGGCATTCAACCAAGGAAAAGGCAGGGGAAAGGATGGTGAATCATTTAAGAGTTTATTATATGTTTGCAAAATACAGTCCGAATAAGACTATTCAGCGAGTACTCAAAAGAATCCAGATGTAAGCAGCCACCTGCTGATTGCACACCAAAGTCACGTGGCACTCCATGGTTCTTGGGAACAAGCCCTCAGGAGGAAGTGCCCTTTCAGAGAAAAATGGCTGTTTCTGTGGCAGTTTGATACAATCCATATTATTTCTAAGTGGATTTCCCATTCTGATGCTTCCCAGGACACTATTAGGCCCTGCTTGAGTGAGGCCTGAGTCAATAGTGTCTCCAAAATGCCAGGTTGACCACAGACTCTCCTCCCGCTGCTATTCTGCAACAGGTGTTCAAAGGGGATTGAGAGAGGCACAAGGTGAGACAGGGAAGGTTCCTGGGGACTGGTACTCAGTTTCTCTCTTCCCATCTCTGGGATGCAGCCTCTTACATTGAAACCACCAGATTTCTGCATTCTAGGAGTAGATTTGGATGCTAGGATATTTGATTGAGATAAATGTGACACATTCTCTTTCCAAATCTTTATGGGAAAGGCTACAAATGATTCTCGTAAGGCCAAGCATTTATAGTCTGACTTGAGATCCTATATGTTTCACTGTCATTCATTAACTCTTTAACAAGAATCTATGGAAAACAGAAATAAGACAGAAATTTCATGGAGTGAGTTCTTCATTTTAGAAAATCAATACTCTTAAGAAAAACTCCCTAAGAGAGTATTTTGCAACCAGTTAACTATCTGACTCCAGCAGTCATTTCAGAGCACAGTGACAAAGGACTAATTGTTCATGTTAATGAGAAAGATTCCCATGTGACCGATCCACCTTCCTCCTCAGAAGTGCGTGTGGGAATGGATTCAGGCCAGGACAACAGGTAACCGGTACTGCTCTGATAAGCTCTACGACTGCCGTCCTCAGGAGAAAAAGCTTCCTCAGGGTCATTCAGAATACCATTATTTGGAAAACGGTTAGTGTCCTCCAAAGGTAAGAAGTCTCTAGGTACAGAGTCAAAAGAGATGGGATGCTGACCTTGTGTCCGGCCATAAGGAGTTTATCCCATGTTAGATGCTCAGTGATACTTCAAGAGCTTTGCAGAGAAACAGCTTCACCAGATGTGGACAGAGAATGTCCTCGGGTAGTGGTCCTGGTGACCACAGCACCGTCAGCCCTCTCCCCCACCTCTTTTCTGTCACTTATCAGTATGAGCAGGTGTTTCTAGTTTTTTCCATTTGATTAGCCTTGTATGGTGGAAGCTTCCAAAGGCAGAGAGCTAGCAGCCCTTCCAGAATGTACTTCTGTCTGTCCTATATGCCCGTCAGAGTGGGAGACCCCCAAACACAGATACAGCTTCGCTCAGTGTAACATCACTGGTTCACTTTCTCCCTATCCCTCTCCCTAAAATGCCCAGACCCGGGCTCTGCTCACAGGAAGTACTCATTAGAGGCTATTATTGATAAGGCCAAAGAATATTCATTTTAAGACTGATTCTGGAAGAAAACAGAGTTAGTGCTTTTCCCTGGATGAAGAATAGGAAAATCAGACTATCACATTTTTCTAGCACTTTTACTTCCAAAGTTTTCTGCTGTATTTTTGAATCCTTATAATCACCCTGTGAGGGGTTTTTACAGATGGGAAAATAGAGGTTCAAAGAGTTGAAGTGACTCACCCTGAGTCATACCAGGGGTGAGTAAGCAGAGAGCTGGGAATATAAGCCGGGCTGCCAGCTTCAAGCCTTCGAGTCCTTTCACTAATCTGTATGGCCTGAATTACCTTTCATAGCACATGACATACATCATCTTGTCTCACGCAACCTCATGAGATGGGAAGACTGGTATTTTTCTTAACTTACATACTGGGAAAATAAACCCAGAAGGTAAATGGTTTGCTCACAGTCATATTGCAGATGACAAAATAGGACTTTAAGTCCTAGCTCACGTTCCTAATTCAACGTTTTCCTTTTATGGTATACTGATTCTTGAGAAACTATTACTTTTATGTAGGACCTCTGAATGATGGCAACATGCCATCCTGTCATCTTATGAAGCCAGCTTCTGGTCAAAGGCAGCACCCCCCATATGGACCTTCTCCAGAACTTCCCAATTAAAGTCCAAAACCAGCCACAGTGGCCAAAGCCTGCCTCCCTGAAGACTAAATACCCTGGTCCCTAAGCCACACCTAGATAGATTAAGAAAGAAGCAGGTCCAAACCACACTTACCCTGAAACCCTCTGTCAAGTGACAGACACTATGTAAAATGGTTTTTGCTGAAGAGGATCAGAGGTCATAATATTTCACTCTAAGTTCTTAAGTGCTGTTCTCTGCTGCACCTCACTCTTAGCTCATGTTTTTACCTTATGAATCACTGAAAAATAGAATCAGAAGTTCCTGTGTCTTCCAGTGGTTCACAAACCTACAAAGAGGCCTCTACCCTTAGCCACCTACCTCCCTCCTGTTTCACCCTTCTCCCCCTCCTCAAGTGCTTTCCACCCCACACCCCATGATTCCTTCTCTTTTTACTCCATCAATCTCTCCTTGGACACAGGATCGTTCCACAATTATCTTTAGACATCGATCAGCTCTACTCTCTTGCTAAGTTCCTTTCACCATTCCCTTTATAGCCAGACTTTTTGAAAGAGTAGTCGAAACTCTCTTTCTCCCCTCTGAACATGTTTCACACACTCCAATCTGACGGTGACCTCCACACTCTAATGGAATAGCTGTTGTCAAGATCACCAACAATCTCAAGCTGGTTAAAGCCTATGGACTCTTCCATCCTGATTTAAATCACCCTCTCAGTAGCTTTTTACAGATTTTTATACATCTTCCTTCTTGAAACACTCTCCTTACTTGACTCTCTTAATGCCACTTGCTCCTAGTACCACGAAGGTATACACCTCAGACCTCCCTCAGACCTCTAGAACTAATCCATCAGACAGTTCTGTTGCTCATACCTCCAAATACATATAACTCAGGACCCAGTCACTATTCTCCAGCTTACTTCTATAGCTCTATCCTGTCACCTTCCCTCTCACAGTAGCATTACAGTAGGGAGAGTGGCCTCCTAATCTCTCCCTACTTCCATTCTGACCCTCCCCAAATTCATACACCACGCAGCAGCTTGTATCAATCATGTCACTTCCCTGATCAAAACCCCTCAGCTCATCACACTGAACTTCCAACAAGACCTACATTCTTGCAGTGACCTACAAGCCTGTCTATGTTTTCACCTAAGTCTTTCACCCTCTCACCAACCACCACACCCCACTGGCTTTCTGCAAAAATACCAAAGCTCTTTTCCTACATTGGAGCAGCTTGAAATGTTCCTCCCCTACGTGGATGGGCTGCTGTCAACATTTAGGTCTTGGCTTAAGTGTCATCTCCTCATAGAGGCTCTCCCTGACCACCCTATCTTAAAAAGACTCTCTACCACCCCGCTTCCTCTGTTACATTCTATCGTATCGCCAAGTTTGTTCCTTTTATGGCATTCATCAGAAATTATAATAATACATGCATCTGTTTATTCACTTGTTTACAGATGTCTCTCCCACTAGACTAAGCTCTATGAAGGCAGGGTGTTTGTCTGTCTTCTCACCACCATATACTCAGTCCTTAGCACAGCACCTGGCACACGGTAGGCGCTTAACAAAAGCCCCCTAAAGAAATGAATGACTGGCTAAACAGATAAAGCTAAAGAAGACCCAAATAATAATATAATTCTTGACAAAAATAGAATGTCAAGGATGTTCTTAGAATACTATAATAAGCATGAGAAAGAAGGGAGACTATGTTATATCTTACAACCATATTCCGATTATATGTACTGTCATGAAGAAATAAAAAATAAAAAACCAGAGTCCACATATACCACTTAACAGCATGAAAGTTTCCAGCAGATGCCCCCGACCCCAGGTATTACGGTAAAGGTTATCATTTATCGAGTGCTTACTGTATGTTCTACCCTGAGCTAGTAAGCCCTTTCCATATGCATTTAATCCTCATAGTGTATGAGGTACATACTATTATCATGTACAGCGAGGAAACTGAAGCTCAGGGAACTAGAGTAACTTGTCCAAGGCCACTAAGGGTTTAAGCAGTACAGCCAGTGATGGAAATCTTGTCAAACTTAATGCCAAAGTCTATACTTTTACCCCCTATGCTCCCATGCCACATTCTGGGCTCAGCTCTCTATATGCAAAATACGATTTAATCCTCATGACAACCATGTGAGGTAAATATTGGTTCACTTTATAGTTAAGAACATTCTGCCACATTCTGGGCTCAGCTCTCTATATGCAAAATACGATTTAATCCTCATGACAACCATGTGAGGTAAATATTGGTTCACTTTATAGTTAAGAACAAAGATTCCCGGGAGGCTGACAAAGTTGCCACAAAGCTAATTAAGTGGTGAAGCTGAGATTCAAACCCAAATCTGATTCGAAAGCCCCTAGTCCAAACCAGCACTAATCAATGTGAATATCATGCAAGCCACAAACGTGAGTCGCATACGGAATTTTAAATTTTCAAGTAGATACATTAAAAAAGAGTAAGAGGATACAGGTCAAATTCATTTTGACAATATCTTAACCCAATAAAACCAAAATATTATCACTTCAACATGTAATCAATATATAAAATTATTCATATTTTACATTCCTTTTTTCATACTAAGTGTGAAATCTGATATGTATTATGTAACTTACTACACCCCTTGATTCAGATGAGCCACATCTTAATTGCTCAGTAGCCACATGTAGCCAGTGGTCTACTAAACCATAAAGTTAAACTGCACCATAAGAATATCCCGAACTGACTTAAAAAAATGGAGGAATTTCTTTCAAAAGTAGATTTGGAATGGATAAACAAACTATCCACACACCGGACAACAAAAACTGGATTAAAAGACGTGAACCATAAACGTGTGTACAAGCACATGTGTGGAAGATGCAGAGGTGGAAGAAGGGAAGATATGTCAAAAAACAAACAGATTGCTGCGAAAACCACTTAAGAAGGGCTTGCATCACAGTAAGTCAATCAAGATACAGCTCTCGCAGGCTGAACCTGACAGAGCCTCAGCCCGGACTCCCCCATCTTTGCTTCATAGCTGATCAATCTCAGGCAAGGCAAAGTCTCCATGCCTCAGTTTCCTGACCTGAAAAATGAAACCATTATCAGATAGACACAGTGAAGATCATGTAAGAATATAGGTGTGGATGTGTGTGTATGTGTATGTATAAATGTATAAACTTTTCTTGTAAATAGCTAAGCGATATTCAAACACTAATATTTTTGTGCAAGTAAAGAAAACGGTTGGTTCAAAAAATTCTGGACGAGAATCAGGAAAGCTCCAGCAATCAGCTACAGAACACGTCCCTTTCACCTAAAGGCCTTGGTTTCCTCAAGGATCAGGGAACGAGAATGACAGAACTGAAATGACCTACAAAGAAACACATATATTTGAAAAAATATATAAACTGGCCTCAGAGACCCCATCAATTCTATGGACTCTTACGGTCTCCTAATAAAAACAACCATGAACTCTTGGACACCAAAAGTTAACTGCAAGGATCCAAAGATCTCACAGTTTAGAGCAGAAAAGACAGGTGCAAACAAATTACTAAAATATAACAAGTGGTAAGAGATGTGTGGATAAAAGCACATCAGAAGCAGAGGAAAAGAGAACAAAGTGACTGAGGTAGTCAGGAAAGGCTTAGATGTGAAGTGATTCTCAAGCTCTCCCTTGAAGGACAGGCCACAGTCAGACAAAACCTTGGTTCTCCAAACCCCTTACTCCGGGCACAACCCCTCCCACAGCACCCAAATGTGTGCCTCTTTCCTTTTCCCCTTCCCAAAATACAGCTCCCAAAACCTTCCCTGTTTAGAAACGATGTGGGTTTCGATGACTACAAAGCGAGGACAAATTCAGTTCCCCCCAGAAAAAGCACATTCAAAGAAAAAGGAAGAGCTGGACCTTAACGAAGCTGAGAATGACATTCAAGTCACAAAATACAGCCTGATTTGGGGTTGCAGACATCTCAAACTAAACACTGCCTAATTCCTATCATAAACACCCTTCTCCATAAACCAGGCAGGCTCTATTTTTAGCACTTTTTCCATGATGCACTTGGTCTTTAATAGAAGAGATAAAGGCAGCAGGAAACAAAAGTATTAACCCATATACTTTATGTCACAGTTGAGCACCAACCCGTATGACACCTTCACGAACATAAGCCCATACTGAAATGTAATTGGGCAACAATCTTGGCTGCTTCTTATTTTGCTGAAAAGTACTTCATTTGTATTCTTTTCACTTTTTATTTTGAAATCTTCAGCTATATTTTTGAAGTTTAAGCATAGAAAATTCACGATGAGGTAGAATCATGGTAACGTTGCTATCATTATCAAATCAGCTACAAATGGTGGTCCGTTATCCATGACCAAGGCAGACAACTTTCATGAGGAGAGGGAGCAGTTATATGTGAAAGGGAATCCACATTACCTGAGGACCTACTCAGTGTCAGGCAGTGACCCAGACGCTTGCGTCCTTCTTCCTTCATTCCGTTAATGAACACTTATCAAGCACTATATATTGGCGTTGTGTTCTTTGGTAGATATGCAAACAAGAGAGACATTGTCCCTGCTGTCGTGGACCCCCTTCAGCTATCGGAAGATGCAAACATTAAACAACAGCGGTTGCAGAGGCCTGAGTGCTCACAGAGGAAATTGTACAGGACGAAGAGGGCTTCTGAAAAGGAGGCCCAACTGGCATGGAGTGGAGCAGGGCCTGTTGGGAAGGCCTCGCAGGGGAGGTGTGATGTCTGCATTGACACCCGAAGAATGGATAGGAAGAACTAGTCCAGGCAAGAGAAGGAACAGAGCTTGCAGGCAGAGGAAGGGCATGCTCCGAGGCCCAGGGGCAAGAGAGAGTTTGACAAGTGTGAATGCCACTTGGCTGACACTAAGAATGAGAGGAAAGCTGCCAGATGAGGCGAGAGAGGAGTTGGGTCTTGTACGTCTCAAATGAAATTTTAAATTTATCCAAAGAAATAACAAGATGGCATTAAAGGATTTTTCGGCAGGCAGTAATAACATCAGACGTGTCTTTTAAAGCACCGCGAATCTTCCCAACGGTCCTTCAGGGTAGGTAGTATCCTTATTTCATGAAGATGAGGAAAGATGAGTGAGGCTAAGTAACTTTCTGAAGTCACATGGCTGGAATGTAGTGATGTTTTGGATGAGGATATGGGTCAGTCTGACTCTAAATCTCCATCTCTTTCCACTATATCATCCTGTCTTTAAGGAAATAAACAAAAGAAGCAGAAAACCCTTAAACTTCCTTTCAGCTGATCATTTATAACTTTTTTATAAAAATCAAGTGCAGAATTGATCTTTGGCATCGTCGAACATTTGAGTTACCCCTGCCTGACTTGAGTAAACAAAGTTTGTGTAAGAACAGTAAATGTACATATGAAACGACCCTCCTAGGAAAAAAACTGAGAATTCTCCCCCGCAAGACCCCAGCCCTCAGACAGGAGAGGGCCGCCAAGAGGAAACAGCACGGCCCTGGGTGCACGTGGAGTGGGCAGGCACAGGCCGGCCCTCAGGGCTGGAAGGCGACGGGAAGGCCATTAGTTCAGCTGCTCTTCCCAAGCTCACCTTCAATGTACCATCAAGTGGTCATCCAAAACTCCTCCAGTAACGACCAATCACCTACAAGCATAGCCTTTTCCACATTGAAACAGTCTTGAGTATTTAAAAAGGCCCTTTAAGAAGCCAAATGAGCTCAAAACCCAGGTACTTGTGGCAGAAGTTTCTGCTGCCAAAGTTACCTTCCTCTTCAAAGCAGGAGAATACTACATGGAGAGTGAGACACTAATGGAGTACTGTCACTTTCCCTGCGTCTGAAGAGCCAAATAAAGTCAATACTCTCAAAACAAACAAACAAACAAAAAAAATGTAGAGCAGGAAATCTCAATTTTAAGGCATGGAAAGCCTGTTTCTAGGACAAGGGATAACACCTTTGCTCACATTTATCCTGGCAGCCTCTACCGGGGATTCTGGCCTATAGGAAAACCAGGGGCCCTGACACAGACCCAGCCTGGACACACATACCCACCTTCTTTTCTCCCTCAACAGAGGACAGCGCACCTGCTCCTCACCTGGGAATGTGGCTAGCAGGCCTGGCTGTGCATGTGTTCAACAAGGAAATGTCCATTCTCTGCATCTCTGTCCAGCTGCCTCCGGAGCTGGCTGCTTCAGCACCATCTCAGGCTCCTCATGCATGTCCTACTGAGGGCCGGCCGTGGCGGTACTCTCGTGCAAGTTAGATGCCTAGCCTCTATAGTTATCACATCAAATCCTTGTGTTCATAAAACATAGACGTTCTTTAAAAATTAATGAAAATGTTAAAACTTAAGACTGAGTGAAACAATCGAAAGCACTGAATGTATCACGGTGAGGGAAGTAGCACTTATGATTAGGCAGTGTAAGATGGCGCCACCTCATTGTGAAAACTTTGACAGTTTCTGCCCAGTTTTAAATGTCTATACCCTCTGTCTCCTTAATTTCACTTCTAGGAATCTCTCGTATTCACACTAGCACAAGTATTTAGAGAGATAACAGTCAATCGAGTGGGCTAAGCAAATATGGTAAGCTGTCCGTATACACTGAACACATTGAGATGCTGTTTAAAAAATTAAAACATTTCAAAAGAAAATGTCTAAAAATTAAAGTTTAAAACCTCAGACCAGAAATATAGTAGGAACATAGTAGGAGGTGAAACCAAAGGGCCTGTGAGTTTTTCAGAAGAAGGGCTTGTCAGAACCATGAATGCACTGTAGGGGACAGAAGAGGAAACCCCTTGATCTTGCTGAGGTGACAAGAGCTGCCCTGACAGAGGAACACAGAATAGAAAATTCCTACCTCATATCTCAAGGATATGAAAAAGAAAGTGGCCATCTGTCTGGAACTCTGGGTGGAAAAAGGGTTGTATGCAAGAAATCAGAACCCCAAGTCTGTGCCATATATGAGTGGGGAGCCAGAATTCACACTCTTCCCATAATTGGGAACCCGAGGATTGAAAACATTCCGGAAAAATTGGTCTGCACCAAGCAAATCTTCACAGTGTGTGCCATGGGCCAACCCAGCCACCACGTCCAGATGCCTCATGAACTGGAGTCCCCAGAGGCTCCAACCAAAAACCCCCAGTTGCAGATAAACTTACCACAAGAGGAAACTAAATACCAAGAAAGAGGATTTAAAGTATGCCTAGATTTTTAAAGCAATAAAAAAGGAAGAGATATTAGCAGACATGAACAGGACATTAATTTTAAAGAACAAGAAAATTTGGAAGAGAAGCAAATAGAATTTTTAGAACTGAAAAAGACATATTGAAAACAAAACAAATAACTCAATGAACAGGTTAAACAAAAGAAATACCTGTCAATCTAAGATTAAATACTCGGTTAAGCTATGATTTAAGAGGGAGGAAAGAATAAAGACATGTTTAGACAGGTGAAGACTAAAAGAATTTATTATTCTCAGGCTCCCTGTGAAGAATCTACTCTTGGAAATACTTCAGCAAGAAGGAAACTAACCTAGAAGTAAGTTGTGGGCTTCAAAAATTAATGATGAGCAAAGTAATTGGTAAACATAGATTGATAAATCAAATTTTAAGTATAAACTATAAAAAAGAAAAATAGTAATAGCTAATTGGAAAGTTAGAAATAGGGGAAACTAAAATGCATGAATGGAAGTAATTCATAGTTAACATAGTCTAAGGTCCTTGTCTTGTTCTCAAAGAAGTTCAAGTAAATAACATTAAGATAAGTATGCATGTTAAAATCATGTAAGTGTAATCATTAGGACAACAAAAATAGAATGTATGCCTTTCAAACCAACAGAGAGCAATGAAACAATAGAAACCAGTGAAAGGAGTCAGGAAAAAAGGAAGGGAGGAAGTGAGGAAGGGAAAAAAGAAGGCGTAGTAAATAGAAAATACAAAATTAGATACCAGAAATAAGTCCACGTATGCCAGTAAGAACAATAAAAATACACAGATTAAACTCTTCCTAAAAGGTGGGTACTCTCCCATAGTAGTTAGGGACTAAAGTCAGACTGAATTTGAATGCTGATTCCACCACTTATTAATGTATCTCAATTTCATAATCTATACAATAGTAATTCTCACCTAATAGGGCTATTAGATAAATCTATTAATACAATTTATGTATGTTTACTACACTGCTTGCATAGTATTAGCGTGGTATAGAGTTTGAATGCTCTGTACAAGTTAGATGTTGTTATTACTGACATTGCTTTGAACTAAAAGCAAGAGCCAAATATATGTAGATTAAGAGATACACAGAAGGTTGTAAAATAAGGGATAGAAAAAATATACCAGGTAAATACTAACTCAAAGAAAGCAAATATAACATTAAGCAAAATATTAATTAAAGCAAACATTTTTGTACAAATAAAGAATTTTAATAAATAAGAAAAGGAACAAATAACCTAACAGAAAAATGGGCAAAGAATATAAAAAGGAAATATACAGGAGAAGAGAGCCAAAAGGCTAATAATCATTTAAAAAGTCAAACCTCTCCAATAATCAAGGTAATGTAAATCAAAATGAAATACTATCATCCATCAGATTAGGAGAACTTTAGAATTCTAACATTACCCAGTGGAAATAGCATGCGGGAAATAGATGGTCATCTCATATATTGCTAGTAAGAATGTAAACAGTACATACTCTTTCAACAGTAAAAAACGAAGAACTCAATTAGATAATGAATGAAAGATATGAACAGGCATTTCACCAAAGAAGATACAAGGTTGGAAAATGAGCTCATGAAAAGATGTTCAATATCTTTAGTCATTAACAGAATACAAATTAAGACCACAATGACATATTACTACATACTTCTTAGAATGATTAAAATAAAAAAAGAATAGCAATACCACATGACGGAAAGGATCTAGAGAAACTGGATCTTTCCTACATTACTGGGGGAAAGGTAAAAGGACACAATCAGCTACAACTGGCAAAGAGTTTGGCAGCTTCCTATAAAACTAAATGTGTACTTGCGTGCATGTATACATACACACACAGACACACATATATATATCATATTTATAGGCATTTAGTGGACAATTGGGTGATGGACAGAGGGGAGGGGTTTGGGGAGACTGGGAGAATGGGGTGAAGGGTTAAAGAAGTACAAATTAGTAGCTAATGGATGGTCACAGGGATGGGGAGCACGGCATAGGGAATGCATTTAGCATTAATACATTGGCTAGGTGGAGGGTCAGGGGAGGGAGAGAGCAATGGAGGGATTGTTTTTACGAACTATGTACATGTCTAACCAATGTACTGTATACTTGAAACTAATTAAAATAAATAAATTTTAAAAAATATATTAGCTAAAACAAATTGATGTGCATGTAATTGCCAAAATGTAATAAAAGTTTCTATGCAAATCAAATATATATATAATCATTATATATATATTTAGGCATTTATCTCAGAGAAATGAAAACTTATGTTCACACAAAACTCTGTTATGTTCATAGTAGTTTTCTTCATTATATAGCCAAAAACTAGAAACAATTCAAATATCTTTTAGTGGGTAATACTTAAATAAACTCTGGTATATCCACACGGTAGAAAAAGGAACAAACCATTGATACTTGCAACAACCTGGGTCGATCTCAAAGGCATTATACTGGTGAACTCGAAAGGTTCACTCTGTATCACTCCATTTATATAACATTCTCAAAATAACAGAATTATAGAGATAGAGAACAAATTAACGGTTTCGGGGATCGGGAAAGAATGGGTGTGTGACTATAAAGGGGTTACATAACAGTTCCTTGATGTCGATGGTAGCAGTGGTTATAAAAAGCTATACATGAAATAAAATTGCATAGAAGTACACACACACACAAACACAAACGAGTGCTTGTAAAAACTGATAGAATTTGAATGTGGCCTTTAGTTAACAATATTCCACACACTGGTTTCCTGGTTTAGATATGGTACTATAGTTATATAAGATGTTATCATTGAGAGAAGCTGGGTGAGGGGTACAGGACACTCTCTGTACTAGTTTTGCAACTTTTTGTGAGTTTATAACAATTTCAAAATAAAAAGCTTTCAAAAATCAATGTTGGGTATAAAATGAAAGCTGTAAAATGTCACAGAGTGATATAATTTGTGTTAACTATATAAAAAACACACAAGGATACTATATATGTTTTATGGATAAATACATAAGTAATAAAAATATTAAAACACCAGCAACAAGGAGACACACAACTTCAGGGTAGTGATTACTTCTGGGAATAAGTTCTAAGAGGATCTAAACTTAACCTGTAATTTTAATTTTCAAAAAATAATTTGAAGTGAGGAACTAACATTTACTAACTAGACAGTATAAATAAATGAATGTTGATTAAATTAGTCTCTACTATTCTGAAAGCTTGAAAGATTTCTACATTAAAAACAAAACTATGCATATAAAGAGATTCACTGAAGCATTCTCTGTTAATTACCAAAGATTAGTAACAACATGACTATCCAACACAGGGGGACAGCTAAATGGTTTGGATGTGATCATGCGATGGCATACCAAAAAAAAAAAAAAAATTGAAAAGAATGAAGGGGATATGTGCTCTTAGGAATATATCCCAAATACACCAGTAAGTTTAACCAAAAAAAAAAAAAAAAAGTAAATTAGAAAATAATGTATGTAGTATGAGCACATTTTTGTTTTTTGAAAACTCAATATAGATACATACACTTATAATAAAACATTTGCACTGTTTTAAAAACAGTTACTTGAAGAAACAGTAGGCATTTCACTTTTTACTTTATGTATCTATATGTTTTAAAATCTGATTTAAAAATATTAACCTGAAAACTGAGAAATTTTTAAAGGGATACATAGAGCCAAAAATCAAAATCTAATATTAAACTAATGTTGTTGAACACTAACTATATGCCCAAGTGTTCACATTCAGCATCTTCATTATGCTTCATAAATCTATGGGTCCATGTTTTTCTCGTTTGAACTTACTACCTCCATTTAAAAAGAAGGAAGAGGAGGAAACAGAAGCTCTTAGATGTGAAATGACTTGCCCGAAATCACACAGCTAAATAAGTTGTCAAATGAGTCGTAACCTGTAATGTTGTTTCAGCCCATTACTCCTGTCATCTTCATGAAAAACAGAAGCATGTAAGGCATCTACCGGATCTCCTTGCAATGAAGTGGTATCAGGAGCTGTGAGCTGGGCAGCACTTACTACCCCTGACATGACTAAACGAACATGCCTCTGCTCCAGCCATCACTACTGCATATCTCAGGTTATATCTTGACCTGGCTCCTTCGCAGGGAAGAAGGGAGAGGATGTAATAAGAAAAAGTGATTTTACTTCCACATCTTCCCCACAGCCATTCCGTAGAGAGAGAGGCTGGCACTAAAGTGGTCCTAGCCAGACCAAACCCAAGCAAGGTCACCCCTGCATGAAGGTTACACAGTGACTTATACACCGACTATGACCTTCCTCCCTCTGAAGGCAGAATGAGTTACAGCAGCGAGGTGGTGGCAAACTTAGAGCTGTGCCCCCCCAGATCCCACTTCAAGAAAGGATTCTCTGCCCAGCTGCATGGTGTACAGTTAGCTGACAGACTCCCATTAGCTTCCTAAGGGACAGGAACCTGAGCTTTCCAGTGAGGCACCTGCCAATAACTGAGCAAGGAGGTGGTTGAGGGGCCTGGCATGGGACTCCTCTAGCTGGCCATCTCCCAGGCAGAGCTCCCTGTCAGGATAACAAGGCCTCTATCAGATCTGCGCTGTGGTCTGATGCCACCTACCCAGGACTGCTTCCTCCCTCTTTTCTGTCACAGATTTGTGAAATTCACAGCCCAGGGGCACAGGCTCACTGAACTAGCTAATCACAGGATTATAGAATGTTTCTTCTCCCCTCACACCTTACCACCACACCACTAAGGGCCTATTAACCCAAGTTTCTTTTACCCAGCACATCATGTTCAGCTTTCAATAAAAAAGTTGCAAGACATACTTGAAGGCAAAAAACACAGTTTGAAGAGACAGAGCTAGCAACAGAACCAGACCCAGATATGGCAGGAATGTTGAAATTATGTGACCAGGAATTTAAAACAATTGTGAATAATATGGTAAGGGCTCTAATGGAAAAAGTAGCACACAAGACCAGACAGATAATGTAAGAGTAATAGAAATTCTAAGAATGAACCAAAAAGAAAAACTAGAGCTCAAAAACACTGTAACAGAAATGAAAAATGTCTTTAATGGGCTCATTAGTAGACCGAACACAGATGAGGGAAAAAAATCTCTGAGCTTGAGGATATATCAATAGAAAACTCCAAAACTGAAAAGCAAAGAGAAAAAGAACTCGTTAAAAATAGACGAGAATTCTCAAGAACTATGTGGCAACTACAAATGGTATAAAATACATGTAATGAGAATACCAGAAGGAAAGAAACAGAAGAAATAAGTTTCAAATATGAAGCAATAATGACTGAGAATTTCCCTAAATTCATGTCAGAGACAAAACCACAGATCCAGGAAGCTCAGAGAACACTAAGCAGGATCAATGACCCAAACCCTAAATGAACAAAGAAACAAAGATACAAGAGACAGGAGGGAGGAATTAGGAATATTTTGTTATTATAAGGCACTTGCAGTATAGTGTTATCTGAAACAGGTCTTGGATGAGTTGTAAATGTATATTGTAAACTCCAGATTAGTAAAAGTTTTTTTAAAAAAGTATAATATGCTACAAAAAGAGTGAAAATAAAATCATATAAAATTTCCAATTAAAAACACAAAGGGCAAAAAAAGACAAAATAGGAACAAAGAACAAGGACAACAAATAGAAAATAATAAGAAATATGGTAAATATTAATCTAACTATATCAATAATCACTTTAAACACCAATAGTCTAAATATGCCAATCAAATAAGAAATTGTCTAAGTGAATCAAAAAACGAGACCCAATTATATGTTGTCTACTTTAAATATAAAGACAAGTATAGATTAAAATAAAAGGATGAAGAAAGATATACTACTATGCCTATACTACTAATCAAAAGAAAGCTAGGGTAGCTATATTAATTTCTGACAGATGAGACTTCAGAGCAAGAAGAGTTATCAGGGGCAGAGAAGGGCACTACATAATGAAAAAGGGGTCAATTTTCAAGAAGATATAACAATCCTTAATGTGTATGCACCAAACAACACAGCATCAAAATATGTGGGGCAAAACTGATAGAACTCCAAAGAGAAATAAATGAATCCACTACTAAAGTTGGAGATTTTAACACCGCCCCCCACCAGAAATGCACAGATCCAGCAAGGAAAAAATCAGTAAAGACATAGCTAAACTCAACAACAGCATCAATCAATAGATATAATTCACATCTGTAGATTATTTCATCCAATAACAGCAGAATATACATCATTCTGAAGCTCACCTGAAACATTCACCACATTCTGGGCTATAAAACATACCTCAACAAATTTAAAAGAATAGAAGTCAAATAATGTTTGCTCTCAGACCACAATGGAATTAAACTAGAAACCAATAACAGAAAGATAGCTGTAAAATCCCAAAATATTTGGAGATTAAACAACACACTTCAAAATAATACATGGGATCAAAGAAGAAATCTCAAGAGAAATGTTAAAATCTTTTGAAGTACATGAAACTAAAAACACAACTTATCAAAATTTGTGGAATGCAGTGAAAGCAGTGGTCAGAGGGAAATTTATAGCATTGAATACATATATTAGAAAAGAAGAAAGATCAAAAATCAATAATCTAAGTCTCCACTTTAGGAAACTAGAAAAAGAAGAGCAAATTAAAACCAAAGGAAGCAAAAGGAAATAAAATTAGAGCAGAAATCAGTCCAATTGAAAAAGAAAACCATGGGAGAAAATCAACAAAGTCAAAAGCTGGTTCTTTGGAAAACTCAATAAAATCAATAAGCCTCTAGCTAGGCTAACTAAAGTTTACAAGCCCCTGGGATGGGACCCAGATGTTTGCCTCACAGTGCCAATCAAGACCAACTACTTAGGCCAGACAGGTAGACAAAAACATTAACATCATTTCTTTTCTTTCATCCATTTGATAAAATTTTTGAAAAACACTACTGACAAGCATCTATTATGTGCCAGACACTGTTTTAAGTGCTTAGAACATATTAGTGAAAACCAAACACAATAAATAAGTAAACCATACAGTACATTAGAAGGTATTAAGTGGAAAAAACATATAGAATAGGTTGTTATGAGTATTTTTTTTATTTTGCTTTATATATAACATATATGTATATAGGCTAAGGAAATACTTTATTTTCTTCCCTCTCTTATGCCCTTATCATCTAACATAAGATATATTAATTATAGTTAAGTTTACATCTCAGTAATTAAGTTACTGGATACCGAGGAGAGGAGTCACCCAAGGACATCACCTAAGGACTCTGCATATTTGGTTAGGCTGAAGTATGATTTTGCTATTGTCTTTATTTGGAGATTAGTATGGTTTAAAGAAATATGTATGAGTGCCAAATTGACAAGGGTAAACTGTAATGATTAATTTTAAGAGTCAAATTGTCTAGGCCATGGTACCAGGTTATTCAATCAAACACTAATCTAAGCATTCCTATGAAGGTGTTCTGTAGATGCAATTAACACCTACAATCGGCTGACTTTCAGGAAAGGAGATTATACTCTAGAATCTGGGTGGGCCCCATATAATCAGTTGAAAGGCCTTAAAGGCAGAACTGAGGTTTCCTTGAGGAAGAAGAAACTCTATCTGTAGACTTCAACATCAGCTCCTCCCAAGAGTCCCCGGTCTGCCAACCTGCCCAGCGAATTGGGATTTGCCTAGCCAGCACCCCACAACCATGTCAGCCAACTCCTGGCAATAAATGTCCTAATATGTAAACATCTCACTGATTCCATTTTTCTGGTAGAACCCTGATCGATACAGGTAGCCACACAGAGAAAACGACATTTGAGCAAAGACTTGCAGCTGGTAAAGGAGTTGTCACACACAAATATCTGTGGGAAGAGCAAGCCTGGTGTGTACCAGGAATAGAATAAGAGTGAGCAAGGCAAAGAACAGTAGGAGAGGTTACTTTATTAACCAAAAGAAGAAACAAGGACAGGGAAAGTACAGGCTGTAAGCTGAAAGGCTTCTTTTATTATTATTTCTATCATAAGCTGAGCCCACATCACGACAAGAAAACAATGCTGCCGCCATACAAACATCTCTCTAACGTGACACAAATGAATGCTACCGTCTCCACTGCTGGTGAAAGCTTTTGGCTGCTACAAGGACATCCTCTGTAGTTAACTCATTTGATGTTCATTGCACACATGCAGAGCACCCGCTGTGAGCTGCACCACGCTGGGAGTTTCTCCCTTAGAAGGATGGGAGCCAGGGGTCAGGTCAGAAAGGGCCCTGTCATTCAAGCATGGATCAAGAACTGACTGGCCGCCACCAGGCAGAGAGACAGCTTTTGTTGTCATCGTTGGGTAAGATGGAAGTTTGCCGTGTGGAAGGTATAATGATCTTAATCGATACCACCCAGGTCTAGTTGATAAAATGAAGACCAAGCATCACCAAAGACAGATAATAGTAATTTTGGTGCATTAAGCTTGGCCAACACCTTGTCCTGGCTTCCCAGCCTCTCACCTGTCCCAGCCAAAGGGAGGATAACACCCTGGATAGTGGGATTATAGGTGATTTTTATTTTCTTCTTTTTATTTCCTGTATATTATTTTTATATAACACTATGTATTGCTCAAATAATAAAATTGTTTATGGTTTACAAGTAAAGCCCCTTTGTATATATAGTCCTTCTACCTCCTTCCCTACTCCTTCGAAAAAGTGAACTGACACGTAATCTCAAGCAAGTTGGAACAGAGCTGTCTGCAGTCCCTTCCACACATGGGAAGGTACAAAGTACAAAGCTGAAGGGAATTCGGTCACTTATCCAAAGTCACACATTGTGGTGTGTGGCCCAGCCAGGACAAGATCCTGAATGTCCCTGCAAACCAGCATACTTGCTCCGTACCATTTTCCCAGCCAGTGGCCCCCACAGAAGTGAGGTGTAAGATCAGTTGACCTCTTGCCCTTACCTCGGCCAGGCGCGAGTGCTTGTGGACGTTCTCGCCTTTTTGCACGCTGGGAGCCAGCTGCTGCAGGACACCCCTGCTGCTTGTCAGTGCCCTGGTCAGCCGAGCAAACTTCCCCCAGCCTGAAGCATGTGGAAAAGAGAAAAGACAAGTTCAACGTTGTCCTGAGGCACATGGACATTCACACCGCAAGTTACACGGTCAGAAGCAGACATCCCCATTGTCCTCCCGAGCTCCCATGAGTCACTCCGCATTCTTCGCAGTGAGAGTCGCTGCTCAGAAAAGCATGCAGACATGCTCAAATTTGTGTAGCGATTTACTTTTCCCTTGCGCTTTCACTTTATCCTGATCTCAGCTGGTGAAATAGGTAGGGCAGGTTTTAGTACCACTTTGCAAAAGTGAAAGCAAGACACAGAGTGCCTAGACAAAGAGAAAGAGTCTAGAACCCAGATCTCTCTGCTCTGGCCTAAGGCCTTTCTGCCAAATACTACAAGGCAATAGAGGTGTTTCTCTGACTTTGTGACTGGGCTCAGGTTGTTCCCAAGCCCCACATCACCTGATGCGGGGACCACCTGGAACCAAGATGGTTCCACGTTTTAGACAGACAAGCTAGTCAAATCATCGTTCTATACGTTACATTCTCCAAAGCCAGGGGAATAAGAAATGAATTTAATCCCTGGGTAGGTGAGGGGAAAAGCACTGGCACATTTTAGCCTGCTCTGGTGTAGGGGAAAGACGGTTGATGGCAGGTCCCCTTAAAACAAGAAATTAAAAGAGCCTAGTACTGAACTTAGTACCAAGAACGCAGAAAAGAAATCTGGATACAAGTCCCATCTCTGCCTCCAGCTTGCTTTGTGATCACCACAAGTTGTTTAAGTTCTCTGGGCTTCAATTATCCCATCAGTAAAGTAGAAATTAAAACACTCTACTTTCCTAAAGGCTAAGCGCATTTGCCTGGTAAAACGAAGGCGCTAAGTTTAGAGGGCTGTGGTTAGTGGGCTAAAACAGAGGCTGTCCGGAGGCTTCCCTGGCCCTCTGTACTAGTCCCTCCAGGAAAAGTAAAATGCTGGTCTTGTTCAATCCAGCCCACTGTATATCCCAGACTCTAAGACATATGAATGAACTTGACTGAGAATTTAAGACATATGAGTAATCTTTTAAAGGTCCCAAACACGATTGTCCATTCCCAATATCCCAAACTCATTTGCATCAAGGCTATGACCATGGCAATTGCCCCATAAGACTTCTGAAAGCCTGTCAGGGTTCCCAAGGCCAAACTTGGGGTTGAGGGGCTCCAGCAAATAAACACAGCATGAAACTATTTTCACATGACAGCTAAAAACAGGACAAGGCAATTTTATTTTCTGTCCTTTAAGTTTGGCAGTATTCAGCACCTGGCAGCAGAAATCTCATCGGCCAAATTTTACCCTGGAGCAGCTTTTCAAGATAGACTTAGAATCCAGAGGAAAATGGAGCTCGTCCTTTCTTTGCACAACCTTTAAGAATCATGATCTGAATAAATTTTTGTCGACATGGCAAGAATAGCAAAAAGTTCTTTTTTTGTCACATTCCAGAAGTTCTGGGCTTTAATAAACAGTAGTGGCATTTTCATCATCCATCCTGATGCCATTAAGCAGAGAAATGGGGCTGCTGGAGCCAGCTTGAAAAGAAGCCCATGGTGGTCGGGCCGTAGGGGACCCCATTAATGCTAAAAGGAAGGGACAGCCCAGGCTCTGCAGGGGTCTTTGACATCTCCCTCAAATGTGCCATTTATGAACATGCTCACTGGAATTTGCTAATGTCAACTGTGGACTAGAATTTTTTAAAGTCTCTTTCAGAGTCAGGCTCTCCTTCAGCTCAAAACAAAGCGGGAGTTGAATTCTACAAAGCTTTTCAAGAAGAGAAGAGAGTGCATTTTTCAATCAAATAGAAAATAGTTGTGCATGAAAACATCGGCAAGGGCTCTGCAACCCCCCATCCCCGCCCCTCCACGACCATCATTACCACCCCCACCATGACCCAGACTCTACGAACAACAATAAGAAGTAGGTGGCAGGGCAGACTTCCCAATCCTGCCTGCAGGGAGCTCAGGGCCCTGGTCCATCAGCTGAGAGAGCACAAAAGGATGAAAAGAAAGCTCCCTGGCCCTCTGGGCATTTCTCCGGCTCCGGCTAGGCTCTCACTATTTGTTCCAGCCCTGAGTCACTTTCCAAGAATGTGGCTCTTCAAAGAGCAGGCTGAGTGGAGGGCACGGGAAGATGAGTGGGTATTGGATGGAGAAAATGGATAAACAGTGTGAAATCTGCCATCACACTTCCACCGGGATGGGCAGGCTCTGCCTATTCTGAAGGAAGGAAATAAGTTCTTTCCCAAAGTCCGCCCCCACGTTTTCCTTTCTGAACTGTGGATACTTTCTAATAAGAATCATTGCCTAACCAGGTAAAAGAATTTCATTCATTCATGTATTAGTTCTATAAACATAACTACTATATACCAGGCATGACGTTAGGTATTAGAGATACTAAGATAAAGAAGACACAGACTCTGGCTTCAAAGAGCATGCCCTCTAGTAGGGAAGACTGACAAATACATTGTTTAAAAACGGTGATAGAGTAAGCTAAGTTCTATAACAGAGATGAGTATGGGATGATATGGCCAAGACTGTCCAGAGAAGGTGTATCTAACCCAGCCTGGGAATCAGGGAGAGCTTCCCAGAGGAGGTGACACTAGAGGAAAATTTTGGAAGATGAGCAGGAGTTAAGAACTCAAAAAGGAAAAGATAGATATTCCACACAAAGGAAAAGCACCTATGAAGGCAGAAAATCATAAAGTCAGGTAATATGTTGGGAACAGTAAGGCATTCGAAGTGGCATTCGAAGTGGCATAAATGAGGCGTGGCCTGTGGAGGAGAGAAGGGTGCAGACACAGCGTGATGCTAAAGAAGTTGTCAGAGGCCAGATCAAGAAGAACTTAAGTGATAAGAAGCCAGACAGCATGTTAAGAAATTTGAACTGTATCCTAAAACTCATGGAGAATCACTGAAGCAGTTTAAGTAAGGTGGGTAGAAGGAAACATAAACTGAGTTCTTTTAAGAAGGGTAGTACGGCAGTGTAGACAGTATACTTAAAAAAAAAAAAAAAGTGACAGAAAAGACAAGTCAGAACCCCAGGCAAGACACCATGGGGGCCTGGACACATGTTGTAGCCTAGGCCAGGCCAAAAGGGAAGACTTGAGAACAGCTACCAGATAGATTCAAAAGGAGTTGATGAACAGTAGCTGTAGAGGGAGAGAAGAGGCAATCCAGGTGGCCTCTGGGTTCCCGGTTGGGTGAGTGGGTGACAGCTGTGCAATGAGATTATAAACACAGGAAGAGAAGGAAACGGGTTTGATGGAAGATAATATGTGCAATTTGGACCAAAGATGTCTCATAGCAATCGGGAGAAACAATCCTGGAAGGAAGGGATCTCCCGTTGTCCACAGTGCAAACTGGGAGGGGACCATCCACTGAAAATCTAGTTCAAGGAAGGCAGCTGACGCACCCCCGCCCTTCAAGGAAGCCTTTCCCGGTTACTGCCCGACACCCAGCAGAGCTGCCCACTCCCTCCTGTGTACACCCATTTTCCTTAGGGAGACTTCCGTTTATTCAGCACACACTTATTGGGTGTCGTTTGGGTGAGGGGGGGTGGGCAGGAGAGGAAGTGGAAGCATGAGAGGAAAAGGACAGAAGGAAGGGAACACGTGCAATCAGCTCAGAAGTACTTATGGGCTCCTGTCCCCATTCTCAGCAAGGATAACCACTTCCCCCTTCCTTGACTCCACATGGCTTCTGGTTTCAACTGGGGTGAGCCCCCACTAAACTGCTTTAGCCCACACAGCCCCGTATCCTCCCCCAGGCCAGAAGAGATGGCTGTGGGATGAGCTGGGACTCCAGCTCCTCCAAGGTAAGTGCAGAGATACCAAAAAGACAGATCTATAGGCCCCTCCCTGGGAACGGTGCTGAGTCATTATGAGTGGAAGTTACCGAAGACTCCTATGAGTTTTCTTCACTCCGATTGGGGGACTGTGAAGCCAGGCTTGTCCAGAGCTGTAGTCACAGATCCCCTTAGAGGAGCTGGTGCCATAACCCAACATCCAGAAAAGATCGATGGACACACGGGACCAGGATGGGCAGTCCATGTGGACACTGCCTAAGTGTCCTCAAGTCTCCCTCCCCCAGTCTTTTCCCTATCAGTGTACAAATAATCAAAAATCTAGGATGACTTCAAGTAGCAGTTCACATTCTGTCATCCTAAGGGCCAAGACGACATGTGAATATTGGAGGCGGAGAGGGGGAATGGCTTATATCCATTGCTCTGTTTCTTTCCCAGGAGGGCCTGACAAATATCCCACATGAAGACATATGGAGAAGGGTCAGAAGCTACGACAGCTTGCCAAAGCCCTCATCCCCAAATATTCTAAATCTCTGGACTTTTAAAATCTCCTCTGGAGTTTTCCATTCATTTTGTCGTCCGTGTTTGGCTCAAGTTTAAGTATGAATTTAGAAGTCAATATGTGCATCTTTGAAAAAGAACTTGCTCCTTTAACACAAGATTATTGGAGGGGGATGGGGGATAAGAGAGAAATCCAGAGCTGTTACCAAACAGCAAACATAGCTTGACCTTCATTTCTGCTCCACGCCAAAGTGGGCATTCTTTGTCAGACAGCAAGGGAATCAGTCAAAAAATGGACAGAAAAGAGAAGATGAGGAAGTCAAGGGCCTGGATAATTCATAAAAAGGATAAGACAACTGACAAACTAATGAAAGAGGGGGTTCAGGGAGCATTCCCGGGGCCCATGTGCTCCAAGCTCCGTGAAAGGCGAGTTACCTTGTATTAGGTGTCAAAACAGTCTGCCGCCAATTATCCCATGCGGTTACCCCTCTGTGGGTCGTTTGTGAGAAAATGTTAGGCACAAACTGGCTTCTCCATCACTATGAGGATGAACTCACCCCATTCCCAAGCCTGACATGAGGCACTACATGATCAGAGAAAACATAGTCCTTTTAGAGACAATCTGAGCACAACTGACTTAAAAAAAACTAATCTGGTGGTGGGAAAACATCTCATGCTGCTACGCCAAGGAGCAATTATCTGGGGATTTTTCTGGGGGTTTGGATTATCCACCCTCCCATTTCATCTCAAAAGTGAATTTTAAACAAGCCTGGGTCAGCGAGACTCTCAGGACTCTTCTGACGGAAGTGTTGGGCCGAAACCCAGGCTGGGTCTGCTGGAATCTCCGTGTGAGAGCACATCCAAGGAGGAAGGTCATGGCAGAGAACAATCCAGCCACACAGCAGCGTATTTTCCATCTTGATTTGATCCTTGCGGCCAGAACTGCAGTTTATGGACTTACAACAAACAAGGCCTGGAGAATTAACATGCTCTTCCATCATAAATAGATTAGGATAAAATTTGATCTTGTCCTAAGCAGACCAGCACATCAATGTGGGCCAGGGTCCCAGTGACATGACAGGTGGGAGGGTCTAAGCATGTCTGTCATGGCATTTGAAATAAACAGGCTTATAAAGTCATGTCCCAGAGGAGACACTAAGTATGATCCACTAGCAGCATGATCCACCTACATTGAGGGCTAAAGGGTATGCATCTGTGTTTTAAATTTTTACAAATCAAGCCACGTGTTATTACTATTTATTTCACAAAGATAATATCTGGTTTCTTTGGCTAATAAGTAAGACTGTGTGTGTGTGTCTGTGTGTGTGGTGTGTGTGTGTGTGTGTGTGTGTAACAAAACTCTTTTATCAGAAAGGAAATATATCATTGAGGCAGATTCAATGAAGTGGAGCATTTTCTTCCTGAAAGAAAGTGAGTCTAAGTGAGTTTCACTTCATCACTCACAGAAATGAGTCTCACTTATCACACAGAAGAGATGAATGTGATTTATCTCTTCTTTCAGGTTTCATGAGAATCAAATGAAGACACTAGGTGACATGTGAGGAGTATTCTCTGTTGAGTATGCCTTTCCTGATAACCGACACCACCTCATGTCATCTGCAAATATCCTAGTGGCGACAAAAAGAAAACATTCTAACTCAACCAAATCACGTGTTGTAATTGTTAAGTGAAAAATTGCATGCAAAAATAAGTGTCAAAATATCTGATTACCTTTAAAATATTATTTATGAGTTTATTCAGTCAAAAAAGCAAATGGCCTTTCTAGACAGTAGCAAGATGACAATCATGAGTGAGTCTATCACCACATAATAGCTACTGCACTGAGAAATCTTCGAGTCAGAAACTAAAAATTGGAGAATTACAAATCTGGTTGAGAGACTATATATCTTCTGTGTTCTCAAAACCAAAAGGCAGGCTGAAATTAATTTATTACACTATCAGATAGTTAAAAAAAAAAATAGGATGCACTGGTATACACAGCATTGTGCTCTGAACTCTATAAATGTGAGCACCTAAATGTGCTAGGATTTTAAATATCCTCAGAGGACATAGCCCCTGAGAGAGCATCCACGTAATTAACAATAGAGTTAATTATTTCCTCCTATAATGTCCATTTAACAATAGCATTTTGTCCCATCAAGAATAATGTTCCCTGGTTTAACTCTCTCCTGGACTCCACTCTCGTCTCTCTGCTGCATCTCAGGAAACCACAATGAGCAAAGCTCACCGGTAGAGCTGGAAAATCAACCACAGAGCCAGGAAGCACTACAATATGAAAGCTCCCTTCGTCTCTTGGTTATCCTGGGTGCACACTATAGAAGAGGGATGGAAAAGCGTGCTGTGACACCCCCTAACCCAAACCTCTGAGACTAACATACCATCTTTTGTATATCCTGATGAGCGGGACCCCTTCAGGAGTTTAGTTGTTCCAGAAATTCTGAGCGATCTCCTTTCCTAATCCCCAATGTTATTTCAATAATACATGCATGTGATATAGCCGAGGTGAGAGCTAAAATCTGTGGTCACAGCTGATTAAATGATCAAATGAATTAACTGTCTGTGGACTTAATCAGGCAGGTAGACATGCTAAAATTTATCTTAAAAATCTTGAAATGCTAGAACTCAGTCAAATCTAAAGAAGTTTATATATAAATGAGATGAATGTGGCCATGGACTGCCTCATTTGGGTGACAGACAACTGTCATGTGAAAACCTGAAAAGATTCTGATGATACCAGAAGTGCCCAACTACCTTCTTCTATCTGAACTTTCTTGGAAAGGGTTAATCTAAAAAGGTATGAAATTGATTCGCATGTTTTCCAAAACAAGATTTTTTCTCTCTTTCTCCTCCCTCAATGTATTCCAGAATGATACAATGCTTTACTCAACATATTAAAGTTTAAATCTTGATCTTTGTGCAGAGATTGCCTTGGCAACCTCAAATTCTCTGTAACAAGAGTCACACTTACAGGCAAAAAAAAAAAAAAAAAGGCATAAATATATTAGTACAAATCAGAATTACAAACCTTTACATGAATCATCCTCAATAGGCTGTTTGAAAGCTGTTATGTCACTAAAAGTGCAAAGAAATAAGACCACTTTATCCTGTTCATTTCGAATTGGAGCGATTTTCACAAAGAACCACACAGGTGTCCCTGAAAGAAATATCAAAAGGTTGGTCAGTAATTTGCCTTCTCATTTGAGGGGCTATGGAAGTGAAGACTTGGGAATGAATAGGTACAAATATTCATTTATGTTTTAGAAAGCTTCATTCCTTTGGGTGCTGGGGTTATTATACCATTAATTTCTCTTCTTGCTGGAATAAAAACTTTCACAGTGACTACTCAGTGGTGCTTTTCTTCTGTTCAAATAATTTTTCTAAGTGCAGATCTCTTAACTCTTGTAAAATGATTAGAAAACAGATTGAAAATCCCTCCTGATGTATGGAAGTAACTAAGGTACAGAGATCTAAAGACTTACCTTAGACCACGTAGTGGACAAGTAGAGAGTAGGGGCCGGGATGGGCACTATCAACCACGGCCGGCAGACTATGCAAACTCAAATTTCCATTGTTAAAGGGCCCCAGTGCAAAATCCAGTTTGGGAATCCATCAATTTGGCTCCCATGCTCAATAAACTGTGGGTCCGAAACTATATTTCTAAGTCTTTCTCCCCAAAAGAAAAACCCAAAGGGTCCGATACAATAGCAAATGACAACACATGAAAGAAAAGAATCACCACAGTGATTCTCTCAGCAAAGGCTTCCCCAGAAAGGGAGGTTTTTGGGTTACGGCTGTGATTACAGCAGTGCCTTAGGAAGTTTGGTGAATGTTTCAACTTCCATTCCTTGTTCCTGAGCTAAAGTGGGGGATACATAAGCTCTTCCAAAGCACTGCTCTGATCCACAGAAGGAGAAGGTGGGCAGGGCTTATCTGATTGACTTCTCAGAAAGGGCACTCACTTAGCCTATGTCTTCCAAAAACAAACTGGGGAGAACAACAAGTATTTCCTATCTGTAGAGGACATCGGCCAGACTGACCAATCAATTCTGTGAAATGAAATTAAACGAGACACAAAACAGGATGCTCTTCCCTATCTAGTTCTGTAGCCCAGTTTCTAAAACAGCATCTGGCATGTAAGAACTTAGGAACTACTTGCTAAATTTTGCATAACTGGAATATCCCTTTACATACTATTTTATGACCATTTTCAAGTGGAAAAAAAAAAAAAAAACCCCAGTAAATATTTCTCCAGGTTGTTAAGTATTAGAGAAGCAGCCTACATGCCAGGCACTGTGCTCAGCATTTTATCTTATTTTAGGAGATAGTAACTCTAAGTAACTTAAGCAAATAACTCACTGAATCTTGGCGATGGAAACAGGTCCTCAAGAGGTCACCTGGGTCTCTCTGCCTGCAATCACATCAACATCTACGCTACACAGCGCGGACAGAGAGACATCTCTGATTAACGTTAGGGTTAGCCGACTTAATGATAACTCGCTTACACATCTGGCTATACCACTTATTCATATGTAAGTATGAATAACCCTAAAATGTACACTCAAACAGGCAGCAAACGGATCAGATGGGAATATGTTCTCCTCAAATCTTAACTACTACATATTCACCCATAGTTAATTTTGATCTTCTGCTCATTTTCTCTTTCCATCATTTTCAGCTATCAGTTTCTGGGTGCTCTTAGAAGACAAATAAACTATAATGTCACTAAGAAAATGTTTTGAAAGAAAAGTCTACCAGACAAAAATCACAAATAGCATTCCAAAATCAAGAATATGGCCTCTGAATTATCCACTGTTTAGAAATTTTGTTACTACTCCTCCGAGTCCCCTCCTCAGAATCTGTAGGATTTTAAACCATTTTCAGTTAAGCAACAGAAAATTCAAAAGAGAATGTCACACCAATTGATCCTACACACCCACAGCTCTCAGGTATATCTTAGCTGGTAAGACAAAAAGCAAACAAATCAAAAAACCATTTTCTTTTTGCTCTAAAGAAAACTTTAAGCAATTTTCTTTTAAGATGGTAAGCCAGAAAGCACTTCTAATTTATCAAACTAGTAATAAATCAAATAAGGGGACCCCCCCCCATTCATGATGTCTAACACCAGGAGCCTTGTCTTGCTGGAATCCCAAGAACCTTCTCTTTCACAGCTGCCACCTGTGGGCCCTCTACTACGCTGTATCAGCCAGGTCCAGTGCCTGTGAATGTTCCAGTAGGCACTGAGCCATCTAATCTTTAGATTCCATTTATGACCACTGGGAGATACAGGTTAAACCCTGTGTTTGAGCCCTATCTCTTCCTTTATTGATTGTCTTGGCTGTGTCACTTTAACTTCTCTTAGAATCAGTTTCCTCATTTGTAAAATGGGGATAATAGACCTGCTTTAGAGGCAGTAAAAATAAACACATGTCTCGTACATAGTTATTTAAAACTATTACTTTCTTCTTTCCTTTTAAATTCCTCACCTGTAAGATTGAAATGCTCACTATCACATCACAGGGGTGTTTGGATGGCTTAAAAGAGCATGTATCTCATATGTTTAATGAAACTCTGGAGCTGCCTCCACCTGCTCTGAGAGAAGAGAGCCAGTCTCAACCACAACAAGCAGAAAGCTAGAAAAACCAAGGCTTAAGCCTCGAAGTAATTAAAATTAATTGAAGAGCAAAAAACGAAACCTAAACAAATGAAGTTACATTGTTTGTAAATGAGAAGATTCAATTTTTTAAGTCAGACCTCCCTACTTAATATACAAATGTAATGCAATTTCAAACGACACCTCAATTGTTCTTTTTTCATTTGTTATTCTCAGAGCTTGATGAACTGAAATTCAATTCAAATAGAAAAATAAAAATAGAAGAATGTCCAAGAAATTTTTGAAAAGAAAAATGACAAGGACTACCTACTACTGTAATTGAGAGCCATTGGCACAGGCCCTAAAACAAGCAATGATGAAAATAATTCTACATTTACTAAGTGCTTACAGTGAAGCCATGTCCTTATATATTATGGTTCACTTCTCACAACTGAGAGGTAGAATTGCTGCTATGACATTATTCCCATTTTACATATGGTGAAGACCACTGGAAAAATATCGTAACCAAACTCATGCAGCGAATAAGTTACAAAAAGATTCCTGGAAAAGGAGAGGAGAGAAATAAACCCAAGAATGTGTGAGAATTCAGCATATAAAGAACAGGGCTTTTCAAATGAGAAGAGAAGAGCTGGATTTTTAACAAATAGTGTAGTGGCCCCACCTTATCCAAGATTTCCCTTTCAACAATTTCAGTTACCTGCAGTAAACTGTGGTCTGAAAATACTTAATGGAAAATTCCAGAAATAAACAATTCATAAGTTTTAAATTATGTACCATTCTAAGTAGCTTGAAGTCTCATACTGTTCTCAGTAGTGATGAAATCATGTGAGGCCCTGCTCCATCCGCCTGGGATGTGAATCATCCCGCCGTCTCCACACTGTGTATGCTCCCCGACCGTTAGGCACTTAGCGATCTTGGTGATCAAGTCAATTGTCGTGGTATGGCAGCGCTTGTGTTAAGGAACCCTTATTTTACCTAATAATGGCCCCAAAGTTCAAGAGTAGACATGCTGCCAATTCAGATACGTCAACGAGAATCCATATAGTGCTTTCTTTAAGTGAAAAGGTATATATATGTATATGGAAAAACATAGTATCTATAAGGTTTGGTACTATGCATGGTTTCAGGCTTTCACTGGGGGTCTTGGAATGCATGCCCCACAGATAAGGGAGGACTACTATACTGAGACAACTAAATAAGCACTGTGGAAAGTAAATTAAGTTAGACTGCTACATCGCATAATACATAAAAATAAATTCCAAATGGTTTAATGTTCTAAATACTCTAACATAGCTATAAATGTATCAGAAGTAAAAATGGAAGAATATTTTTATTATCTGAGTAAGGTGAAGAGCTTCCAAGGTACTATATAAAGCGCAGAACCACAAAGAAAAATACTGACATAAAAATTTTTTACTTCTATATAGTATTTTTTTAAGTTTCTAAAACAAATTTTTTTAAATATGAAAATTTTTTTTTCATTTTGTGTGTGACTTGGGATCAATATCCCCTATAGCTCCTGAATAAGCAGAAGACAATCCATTAGGAAACTAGGCAAAATATGACTGTTTTCCTATTAGATATTTCTCCACAACTAGATTATAACCTCCTCCAAGGCAGACTCAGTTTCTTATATCTGGATCTCGCTGGCTCAAACCCACAGGCCTACAGTAGGTAATCAATAGGTGCTTGGCCAGCAGCTTCTTTCTGGCCTGGTAGAATGCTACAAGATGACTTTCTCAGGGCTTCTCTGATGGAGATGCTGATCCAGAGCTCCCCAACATAGGGCCACCAGCCTAGCCACAAGCCATGGAGTCAGTCCCACACTGGTAACTGTTCCCCAGAGGGTGTACTGCTTTCACTCGAGGCTGATACCTCTTGATGTTCTCATTTGAAAAATGGAAAAACTAACTGACTGGCACAAGATTACTGAATGAGTTTATTAATGACAACTGTCGCTGATGTAAGAAAATTATTTGCCATACTGAAAATGAATCAAGTAACAATACAAAATATATAGCAAACCAAAATGTACAGGTTTACTGGTCAGACTGTCCAATAGATAGAAAGAAACCTTTTAAATAATCCATCCTTCAAGATATTTAATGGTATTCTATACACTCATTCCAAAACACACCATGAAGCCTTCTACTGCCAACACCCCCTAAGGGTATGACAAATATTAATGCTTATCAATAGACGATCCTTTCTACAAAATTATGCTTGCAAATACTAAAGAATGGGAGAAGGTGAAAAAAGAATCAAAACAATTTATTAAGAGCTTGTAAAATATCAGTAAGAAAATCACTAGAATTAAATAGAATATACAGGCAAAGAATCTGGACAATTAACATTCAAAAGTATAATTTCAAATGGATAGTAAATAGGAAAAAATACTTGAATCTCACTCACATTAAAAATACTCATTAAGCGAAAAAAATAATTGTAGGCAATTTGATAATTTAAGAATTATACTGTTTTATGCTGGCATGGTACGGAGTTGGATGCTCATAATATTCAAGTGAACTTGAAAATGGGTTTCGATTCCCAGAACACTATTTGACAAAATGTCCCAGAAACCTTAGTTCATATCCCTTGACCCAGTAATTCTCAACTTCTAGGAAAGATTTCATAATGTCCACAAAATATCTTTGCACAAATATATTCGAGCCTTATAAATATCCAGTAACAGAAGTATTAATAAAATTCCAAATTATGTTTTCGAAGAATTTTAACAATGGGGATATTTTTGTGATAAAAGATTACATAATTGTATGATTTCAAATTGCATATATGTCAAAATCTCAATTATGTAACATGTGCACAGACAAAAACTAAAAAGAAACACACCAAAAAGTTAAGAGGATAGTCGTATTCCTCTGAATCTTTGTCTTTGGGGTGACCATTTTTCTTCTTTATGCCTTCTTTTATTCTCCACAGTAAAAATGCATTAATTTAAAAATGGGAAAGAAAAATAAACATTCTTTTAGATGATGACATTTCACATTTTAAAATCTCAACAGAAGGAGGGGGAGTTCCCCCATGGGACTCAAAACTGCTAAAAATGATGAAAGTTTCAAGCTAATGAACCACAAAGTTTAAAAATAGAAGCAAACTCTGCCTCTTCCTTTCTCTCCTCCCACCCGTTGATGCTCGGTCTGCTCCTCCCGCTCCATCACAGGTCAGTTCAGCCCCACGCTGCTCAGTCCTCAGCTCTGATGCCCTCTCTCTGAATTACATACTTTTCTTTCATCTGTTTCTTGGTAACTATCGAGTTCCTTTTTTTAAAAAAGAAAATTCATTTACCTTTTTATTTATTTTTTTTAATTTTACTTATTATGGTGACATTGGTTAATGAAATCCAATAAGTTTCAAGTGTACAATTCAACGGTAAGTCATATATATTTTGCATTGTGTATTCACTGCCCATAGTTAGATTTCTTTCTGTGACCACATATTTGATCTCAAGTTCAAAGCCACTCAAACAAACATTCGCTGAGCACCCCTTCCAGGTCGGGCTCTGTACTAGATTCTTGGTTAGTTTTACTTCAGGCCAGACAAGAAGTTCCTAACAGGAAGTGCTGTGCTTCCCACTTCCTGGGCACTGCGTGAAGCCGGGCAAACTGAGGAAAGAGCCAGTCAGTGGTCACCACCATAGTCAGCCCTCCTTTGTGCATTTCATCAGCCTGGGGTACTCTTTGCCCTTCTCTCTGCCTACCTGATACCTATCATTCAGTTTCTGCATAGATTTCCTGTCTTCTAGGAAGACATCCTTCCCTGACCTCATAAGTTGGGGTTAAATAACCCCCCATGTGGTGTCACCATCAAAATACTTATAGCTCTGTCCTGTGGATGCTGCCCCCACCCCTGCAAACACTGTGAGAGTAGAGGTTGTTTTTCTGTAACCGCATCCCTGGCAGCAAGTCTAGTGTCTGACATAGTTGGTCAATAAAAAACTTGAAAAAAAGCATAGAATTTGGTGCAACTCATATAAAATTCCCAAGCTTAATAAATAATTTCAAGTTTCTCAATTCCTCAGGAGAGGGTGGGATTTGGAGGAGTCGGGAGCAGGGAGCAGGTTCCTAGGAAGAAACTGACACTATCCACCTCAATTTCATGCTTCACATTTTATGTTCAGGCTTAGCCTTCTGTGGAACCCCTGCTCATCCACTAGATATCTCTGTGTAAATTAGAAAGAGAAGCTCCTCCCTCGGCACAGATGCAATTCTAGGCCAGGAGCAAGCTGGTTTCCAGCTGTTCCCTATACAGTGTGTTACCTGGACCACCATATGAGGTGGCCTTGTCTTGCACTCACAGTTACACTGTCCCAGTCTCAGAAAAATGGCCATGGAATAAGCATTGGAAACCCGGTCCTGGCTGAGCATGACCTCAGGTAAGGTATCAAACTATCTAACTCTTTATACCATGGAAATAAATGACATCAGCCATGCCTACTTCACAAGGCTTAGAGAATCAACATTTTCAAATAGAGTGGAGTCATACTCTCCAGTTTATTTTCTAAAGTCAAAGAGTAGGGCAAAAATTGCATATGACCACAATTACTCTTGAAAATGCCTTAACATCACCTGTAAGGTGCAGCCCTGTGCCGGGGCTGCCATGCATCTCTCAGTAAGCTCACCTCAACCTCCAGGGAGAGAAAAGATGCTGATACTTTATAGAACATCAGCTGAACTAACTGGCTGACATGCAGAGGCCAGGTCTACCTAAAGTACACAACTTTAAACACCGGAATCACCTTTCATGGGATGAGATGCAACACAAGGCCTTCAGTCCTGGAGGCGCAGAAGGAAGAGCAGACTCCCTTCTCCCATCTCACACTCACTCTGGGTCTCATGCTCACTGAAAGAATGGCAGGTGAAATCACTAACTCAATTTAAATTATGCTTCCTTCTCTCTCCCTTTTGTGCCAAACAAATGTAGTGGAATCTGGACAAGTTAAACACACAGTTTAATGAAGCTTAAAACCTCTGTAGCAAAATATAAATACAAGGAATTATTTTAGTGATACACCTACCCAATCCGTGTTCTGTATCATGAGGAAATCCACACTGTTCAGTATACAAAGCTTCCAGTATGGAAAACCTTTCATTTACGCCATTAGCTTGGGCACACGTGCAGAGAAGGCCTCTGCTGGCATGCTCCTGGTCAGAGCTATTGCCTTGAGTTGAGTTGTGTTCCCCGTAGTGGAAGGACTGGCATAGAGCTATTCACAGTCTTTCATCTCAATTTTCTTATGCCAAATGATGGGGTAGGAGCTAGACCTCCTGGCTGAAAAAGTGAGATGGAGCAAGGTAACGTCTCCAGCATAAAAGTTACAGGAACCACCCTCTCGGATCTGTAGATGCCCAGAGCTAATCTCTCAAATCAGCATCTGCGAGGCAACAGTCCTCTCGGGTGCCTGCTTCAACCTGCCAGACTGAAAACAATGCCCCAGCTACTTCCAGATAAAAGCAGCATGTGTCCTGCTTTCCAGAGCAAAACCTATCACTCTGAATGCCACCACGTCCTCATATGCCATCTGGGCCATTTTGGAAACGTTCTACTGAACCTATAACCTACCATTTAATACTACATATAAAGAACAGGATTCTTTACAAACAAAACAGCGTTTGTAAAAACAAATAAATAAAAGCTCTCTCTGACACCTCTGCAGCCCTGTTACAGCCATATGCTCCACTTTCCATATTCCTAATATTGCTAATCTCCATTCTCCCAAGAGAAAGGCAAGTTTTGTACTTACATGTGGCTACTGACCTAAAACTTCATTAAACATGCTTCGTGGAAGTAATTGTAGCCAAAACAAATACAAATTAACAATGCACTGTGACTATTAATACCATCTCTGATAAAAAACTGAGGTCACCAGGAGAACAAAATTTTATTCAGAAACTCTTAATTGGGTACCTGCTGGTATTACCTACTGTGCTAGGTGCTGTGGGAGATAGAGACAAGGAAGAAATGGACAGAGTGTCTGTCCCATCTCTTCCCCTAAGATGTTGTAAAGTCTACAAGTGTGTAAGCCAGCAACTCGCCATAAGTAAATCGACACTAAAACACTAATCTTGGCAGAAAAAAAGATCAAGAAGACTTGATTGGTTAGTGACAAGTTCAAATGTTCCTGTGAGGAACAGTCTAACTCATCAATCCATACCATTTATCCCAACACACACGATGGGTTTAAGTAACGACATTTAGCTCGTGGGAGAGAAGAAAACCCAAGACAGCAACAGAGGAAGAGGAGATATTTTACTATGACAAGCACATTAAGATATGGTTCAGAATGGCCTGAATACTCACTGTTCTTCTTGTACATCAAAATTTCAAAGGAATTCATCTCATAGTTCTCAAACGTTTGCCGCACCTTTTCGATTGTATCTTTATCGGTCAGCTCCCCGTACATAAAACTGCAAATCAACCAAAGAGCTCCAGTTAGGTTAACGAATATTAATTATGCTACCAGAATATGTTCAATATCTGTCTATACCTAGAACTGTGCTATGTGGAATGAACACACACACACACAGGCGCACACACACACACACACACACACAGAAAACATTCACTCAAAAAGGATTTACTGATTCGACTGTGATCAAGACACCATCACTGCCCCCCAAAAACAGTCCAATAAGAGAGACACACTAGAAACGAGTAGATCAGAAAATAGGATGGCCAATGCAAAAAGAATTACAGAATACAGAATAGTCACAGAGCACTGTCCGAGTGGCCACAGAAGGCCTCCCAGAGGTAAGAACAAATGAGATCTAAAGAGCAGGTGGATATAAGCTGAGAAAAAGAGGAAAATGAACATACACGGCAAATGATGGGCATATGCAAAGGCACAGAGGTGAGACCGAGGTTAATTCTGGAACCTGAATGGATGTAGTTCAGTCTGGAATATAGACAATGAGGGGGAAAATCTGCAGCAGATTACACAGAGAGGTGAGCACAGGCCAGACCGTGGAGAACACGCCTAATAAGCCTTGTGAAGTAATTTAAACTTTATCCTGAAAGAACTCTTAGGAAAGATGCAGAGTAAATTTGGGCCACCTTTTTCCTTCTAATGCAACAAAATAAACAAAATTTAAAAAATCATAAAAAGTCACCAGCCAAACAAGAAAAGGGGTGCAATGTGATGATGCTCTAAACGTTAAGACAGAGCTAAAGAAAGAACCAAAAGATTCAGTCACTGTCCATACAGCTCTTTTTTCTACCATTTTCCCACCAAAAAAAAAAAAAAAAAAAAAAAAAAAAGCAGTTCTTTTTTCTACCGTTTTCCCACCAAAAAAGAAAAAGAAAAAAGAAAAAAAAGAGAAAAAAAGAAGAAGAAAAGCATTGAAAAAAATTGAGATGACAAAATCCTACAAATTCTTACTAATACACTTCCCTACTACTCATGTTTGGAGAAAAGCTGACTAAGGAGGAAAAAAAAAATTAGAGAAAACTCTGGAGAGTAAAGCTCCTACCCACTAGTATTAGCTCTCGATAGAGGCAGGAAACTGCTGGGCCCCACACTGAAAATCATCCGAAAATCGAGATTTGTTCCTCTAGGAACAAGACACACCCTCAACTAGTCAGAGCGAAGGATGGCACAGGACACTAACAAAAGGCAAGAGGAGAAAACTCATCTCTCAATGGGGCTGGAAAAGACGGTTCTCTGAAAAAGGCTCCTCATGGGCCCAGTGAGCATCTCCCCTGCCCAGCCCAGGCCTCAGGTGACAATAAGAAGAACAGCACTACTCAGTCCTCAAGTCTTAGGTAATGTAGAACAGAGGCATGGGATCCTAAACAGTATACTCTGCATCTTCTACAACTATGCCTGCCAAATGCAATCTAACTTTTTCTTGATGACTTGAATCACAGAATCATAGAATTTCAGAGCTAAAAAGAACCTGAGAGGTTATCAAGTGCAATTCCTGAACCACCAGGTCAAGCGCCATGCTTAGCTTGATACTGGAACAGCCCAGGGCTTCCTGCAGGCTTCCGATTTCCAAGAAAAGGGCCCTAGATGTTTACTTTTTATGAATTCTCTGGCACATGTATGATTACTTCCCTTTCCAGCCCGCTGAGAGCTGTTATTGTCTACGGTTCCTCTGTGCCTATCTCATGTAGCATTCCGCCTTTGGGTTGTGCTCTTCACCTATAAACCAGGAAAGAAATAACCAAGCTTGTTGAATTATCTTTTAAAAGAAGAATAGATCAAGGCTAAATCAGCCCTGCCTGAAAATAAGAGATTTTCTCCTAGGAGGTTAAAAACTTAAGCTCTATGATCATTTTATTTAGCTGGTTGCTCAGAGGCCTTTTTAGCTTCCTCCCACATTCTCGGAGTTAATTTGCTAAATAAGCGACCTCCATTTAAGTGATGTGATGGTATATATATGCTGGCGATTTCCTTCACAAGATAAAACAAATGGCTGTAAAATAGAGCCTTCAAATAAGAGAAGTGCCATATGACAGGCAGCTTTCATTCATCTTATGTACTTTTCAAGCTGTAGTTTACTGGTAGGTGTTACATTCCCTTTTCCGAGACATTAGATTTCAGATGCCTCCACGGCAAGAATTAAGCAAAAAGGGCTCCTGAGCTATGAGAAATATAGCTAGCACCACATATGTTTACTTTATTTCTTGAGAGGGACACCTTCGGAGAATTTAAAAAGTTTCTTAGAATTTACATAAAAGAAAAGTTGGCTAAGTTAGCAAATTTTTCTGATTTTCTTCCCGTAAATGTGCATATATAGATGTAGATGCAGATATAGACACTTAAGAGGACAAAGCATACCAAGAATATGAGAATTCTATTGTACTACTTAAGAGCCATAATTTCTAAACCTTTGAACAGAGGGGGGAAATCTTAAATTTTCTATTTCCCAGTCCCTAAAATCTAAAATTTAAGAAAATAGTATATCCAAAACATTTCATACTTTGCACCAATCTAGTTACTTGGCTGACTTAATAGCATGAAAATGCAGCTTCTAAAAACCAAAGATGATGCCTGGGGCAGACAAGTTTTTCCGCCTTTCATAGATGAGTTTATTTGTTGATTTGGCAGCATTGGGAAAATGATGCTGCTTCATGCAAACATACTGAAGACAGAAGACTCTGAAGAAAGACGGGAGTGAGAGCAGCCAAAGGCAGAGCTGAGCCAAGACTCTGACAGGGCCCTGAAGGCAAGGTCTGCAGCAGGTTCCACTCCACACCTTGAAGACGCTTTCAAAGAGCTGTCCTAACACCAAGGCCCAAGGGTGCTTGCTGCTGGTCAGAAACCCCGTCAAATACACAAGCGACACTGCGAGCACCATTTGCTGCAGCTTCTGAGTCAGGGATCAGAGAGAGGTGTAAGAAAAATTAGAAGGCAACAAAATATTGGTTCTCTTCTGTTTTCCCAATGAAATGTTCTATGAACAAAGTCCTTGTCTCCAACACTGTAGCTATTCTTCTAAAACAACCATAAATCTTAAAATTAATTTAATCATATAAATTTGACTTAATTATATTTAATCTTCTAACTTTTGTGTTAAATTTTATCTCATACCTCATAAACTCCTGAGTTCACATTTTTATAGATAAAATGATTTTCCTGAGTTTTTCTACAGTTTCCCGCCACCTCACTGCAAGTTCGTCGGTGGTGGGAACCATGTTTTAAGTCTTTGATTTTCTCCGCACAGTGTGTGAACTGGAGGTGGTATCATCATAAACATTCCTGAATACACACTGAATGGGAGGAAGGCGATTCTCACACTGAGTAAGCCACTTTCTTTTTCTAAAGATACCGCAATGGATTGTCCAACAAAACAGCCCCGATCATAAATACCTGCAGGTACTGCTTTTTTGCATCACTTCCGCCCTGTGATAGCCAGACAACTTGCAAAATCCATCATTGCTGTACACGATAGGCCAGTCCACTATCTGGGCATTCCCCAACACGAAATTCGTATCTGTTTAAAAAAAGAAGGAGGAGGAGAAAAAAAGGGCCCATGAGGCAAGACATTAGTTGAGATTCATTGAGGACATACATAATATCAACCAAGCCAGGTTGATATTTTGCTTCCCTCCATAACAGTCTCTTGAACAGGAAAATGGCTCTTCGAGGAATATCAAAAAAAACCACTGCTTTAGAGCAAATATGTTGAATGTAAATGCTTAGGTTACCACCCCCAAGACTGATGAATCCTGAAGAAATCCAGTGATTCCCATGAGACAAATTTTAGTCTGCATTTTTCATCTCAATGAAAGTTATTCTGGTAATATGGAGCAAGAGAGAACCCAAAGTCATTTCTTCTGGGCTCCATCCAGCACCTTAGGCTTGTCAGTCTTTTGGCCAGAAGCTACAAATTGACCTTGTTGACCCTGATTAGCATTTGCCCATCTTAGGAGGAGAAGGCCTTCCTAAAGAGGCAGAGGAAGGGAACAGCTGAGTGCCTCTTGGAACACTCATACCAAAGAGAGCCCTCCACTTGGCAAGGAAGTGACTAGCTCCTCTTAATACTAGAGCTTTGTAGAGCCTGATCGAGATGCTCGTAATGTCAAAAACCTTCTTGCTGATTTTGAGATTCTGTAGCCACATGTCTGAGCTCTTTCACAGAGCACCAGCTCACCATTCGTTTCTGTTGCAGAGATTAAGTAGGCCAAATAAATTGGCTGCTTAGTGTGTTCTCACCACTTCCCACAGTTTTGAAGATCAAAAGTCTTTGATACTTTTTATACTAAGGAAATCAACTGTCTGTCTTTTCTTTCAAGACCTTAAATTAAGCAAATAACACCAGAACTAAAATGTAATCATTATTTTAGCTTGGCCATCTCCTCTGCACAGAATAGTCACCCATTTTGAAAAGGAATAAAAGAAAGGAAGGGAGGAAGGAAGGGAGAGAGAGATAACAGGCACATACCCTTCCATACCCTTTTCTTGTTGTAAACCGTATGGGGTTTTGTTTCTATATGTATACTACGTAGAGTGAAATAATGGTCACGAATAATGTCCTCATTTAATTGGGAGGTTAATTTTGTTCTAGTGTAGCATTTACAATTTATTCACAATATAAGTAACCATCCCTTTGTGTGGGGAGGAGTAGAGGAAGGAGAAAAAGGAGGAATAACTAAATATAGTAAGCTGTTCTTGAGAATGCCTTGATCTATTTAAAAGAAACATAAACACAACTTTCATGAAGTTAATCTATAAACTTGCTAATTTTATAAACATGCTTTCATGAAAATCTACAACCAGTTCTTCCCTCTGTCTCTCCCAAATATAGGCATACCTCAGAGGTATTATGGGTTCGGTTCCAGACCACCACAATAAAGTGAATGTCACAATAAAATGAGTCATGAGTTTTTTGGTTTCCCAGTACCTGTAAAAGTTATATTTACACTGTAATGTAGTCTATTAAGTATGCAACAGCATTACGTCTAACAAAAAAACAATGTACACACCTTAAATAAGATACTTTATTTCTAAAAAATGCTACCATCTGAGCCTTCAGTTAGTCTTTATCTTTTTGCTGGTGGAGGGTCTTGCCTCGATATTGATGGCTGCTCACTGATCAGGTTGGTGGTTGCTGAAGGTTGGGGTGGCTGTGGCAATTTCTAAAATAAGGCAATAATGAAGTTTGCTGCATCAACTGACTCTTCTTTTCATGAACAATTTCTCTGTAACATGTGATGTTATCTGATAGTATTTTACCCCCAGTAGAACTTCTTTCAAACTTGTAGTCAAACTCTCAAACTCTACCACTGCTTTATCGACTATATTTGTTTGATATTCTAAATCCTTTCTTGTCGTTTCAACTGTCTTCACAGCATCTTCACCAGGAATAGATTCCATGTCAAGAAACTACTTTCTCTGCTCATCCGTAAGAAGCAACTCCTCATCTGCTAAAGTTTTGTCTTGAGATTGCAACAATTCAGTCACAACTTTAGGCTCTATTTTCTAATTCTAGGTGTCTTGCTCCTTCCATCACATCTGCAGTTACTTCCTCCACTGAAGTCTTGAACCCCTCAAAGTCATCCATGAAGGTTGAAATCAACTTCTTCCAAACTGCTATTAATGTTGATATTTTGACCTCTTTCCATGAATCACGAATGTTCTCAACGGCATCCAGAATGGTGAATCTTTCCACAAGGTTTGCAATTTATGTTGCCCTGACCTATCAGAGGAATCAGTACTAGAGTGGTTATCACATTACAAAATGTATTTTTTTTTTAAATGCCTACAGCAACTAGTCTTCCTAGGTAGTCTCCCATCCAAGTATTAACCAGGCCCGACCCTGCTTAGCTTCCGAGATCAGACGAGATTGGGCATGTTCAGGGTGGCATGGCCATAGATTCAAAATGTATTTCTTAAATAATAAGACTTGTAAGTCAAAATTACTCTTTGATCCACGGATTGCAGAATGGATGCTGTGTTAGCAGGCATGAAAACAACATCAATCTCATTGTACATCTCCATCAGAGCTCTCGGGTGACCAGGTGCATTGTCAATGAGCAGTAATATTTTGAAAGGAATCTTTTCTTCTGAGCAGTAGGTCTCAACAGTGGACTTAATATATTCAGTAAACCATGGACCACATAGCAAACCGATGTAGACAGACAAAGAGAAGCCAGAAAGGAGATGATGAGCCTAAAGACCAGACAAGGAAGGGTCTTCAGGCTTAAGGTCTTTGAGTTTGTTCTGGAGACAGAATAACCCTTCATGTAGGTCTTCTCTCCTTGAATAAACTCACATTTCTTGAACTGAGCAACTAAGCCTTAAAAAGAAGTGCAAAAATCACTAAATTACACCTAAGTGTATATAAAGTCTAGTCAGTTTAACTATTTCTCTTGACTCCTAAGGCTATAATTAATTCCTCTAAGAAGATCTAGAGTAGGAGGGAAAAAATGAGTGAACTTTTTCACGGCTAATGCCCCACTGAGATTATGTGCTAAGAAGGAAGAACAGCCAGTTGTAAATAATGGTTTAGCTACCTGTGTTTATTTTCTTTCCTATCCTATGCTTCACTAAAATAAAAGTAAATAAATGAAAAAGGTAAAAATCCACACACACACATACACACAAAATAAGAATATAGTAAAAAATCAACAGAAAAAAATGACTACGGAAAAAGCAGAAAAAATATGGGAAGCAAAGAAGAACTTTTTAAAAAATCCCTAATGGGAGTGGCTCCATAGTGTGGGGGTTAGCACGTCTGCTTTACACGCAGAAGGTCCTGGGTTCACGCGCCAGGTGGAGCCACGGACCATACATACCCCAGGTGCGCCAGGCCCTCGGTACACCTCGCCTCAGGTGCACACCAAGCATGTGGGAGGAGACACCCCACCTTCAGAGATCCAGTTCTTAAAAAAGAGAAATGGCAACATCGGGCGGGGGGGGGCGGGATTAAAGAGGAGAAAAAAAATCTCTAATTAGCATACTTGAAGAGATTCAAGAGATATTGCATCCATAAAGCAAAACTAGGATGAAATGGGTAAAAAAAAAAATCATGAGAATAAAACAAAAACTCCTTCAAATTGAAAGGGAGTAATAATTAAAAATTCAACATTAATAAAGTCTCACAGACTATAGGATAGAAAAAGAAAGAGACAAGATACATAAGAAAAAAATAAGACACAGAGGATCAATCCAAGAGGAAGAAAGACACGCATCCTAATAGGAACAACACAATGAACAACATGAGAAAAGGCCAGAAGATTTTAAAAATTAAAACGATTAAGCGTAAGGGTAGAATAACGATATTTGCAGGTATGCAAAGAGCTAAGAAATTTATGTCCATATACCCTTTCTTAGGAAGTTACTCGAGGCAAAACTGAGGGAATAAAAGCAAAAAACATGGGGACGAGGGGAAAAGTGGCTCCAAATGTAGAAAGCAGGGAAGAAAACTAATAGAGAGCATTCAGTACGGAATGGTCAGAGAACGGAAGTTGCCGAAGAGAGTTATCTAGGGATAAATAACATAGAAATTCAGTAAAGATATTTAATTTGGGGGGCAGGAGAGGAAATTAGAAGCATCAAAAAAAAGCTGTGCAAGAGGGGAAAGCAGAATATGGCATGTCACATTATTGTCATAATAATGTAAACACCGTAAAATTTCCAGTTTTTAAAACTAACATATACTCAAAGCATGGAATATTTCATTATAAGTATCTGAATATAACCTCATCGATTCTGACACCATAAAGATACAAATGATAAGCTTAGAGAGAGAAAAGAGAACAATCATGAGATGGTATCTAGAGCTGATATAATAAAAGAAAAGGTATTAATAATTTAAAATTGCAAAAATAACCATTAAAGGAGCACTATAATCATAAGAGGAGGGAGTAGAAAGTAAGTAAAGTGAGCTAAAAACAGCTAAATTAACAGAAGTGACAAGATAATGTCTAAAATTGATAAATCTAGAAATAGTTGTGATGCATGTTATTTAGAGATGTGGAAGAAACTATAAGAAGAGAAACAGCTAAAATTAGAACATGTGGCCTCTGGTAAGCAGGATGGGCAAAGGGACAAAGGATAGTTGTTTTTCTTTATAAGCTCTTCAGTTTGATTACTTTAACCATGAGAATATATTACTTTGATAAAAATAAGTACACTATTAATTTTTAATGAATGTAATCAGAAAAGATTAAGTTATTGATTAAATTTCTCATTACTAAGAAATGAAAGCAGGATATATTTCAAGCTCCAGATATCACCGTAATTTCTCATAAAAAGTATTTTGGTCATCCTTTAAATGTATTCACCATTCCTCAAGCATTCCCACTGTCCCAGGGGTGCCTATTCACCTACAGTCTCATCTGGGAAAAACCAAGTCCACTAGCATCTTTACTGTCTCTAGAAAGGAAACAGAAAAATAGAAAGTGCCATAAGCTTGGAATCATTGGCCTAATGACTATCCACTCAGAGGATTTCTCATCATAGAATTTAAAATTGCAAAATAGTTTTCACTACTAACCCACGCAAAGAGAATAGCTTCCAGCAAACAAGGTTCTCACTATGTGATATAAGGTCTAGGTATTCTCTCTTTGGCCAAGGACTTGAGTAAACGGAAGGAAGAATTCTAATCTTAGTCAGAAGACCATCTACCTCCAACAGGAAAGAAATTCCTCCCCCCTCCGCTGCCCTAGCACACACGTGTGTACCCAGCTCTGGCTGGCTGAAAAAGAACATGTTCTGGATTATCTTCAGTTTATAAACTACAAATAAAGGACTAGAAATTACCTTCCAAAACACAATGTTATAGGTTGGGGACTACCCATACAAATACCTCACATATATCGTCAAAACTAAGGGATTCCACATAAGCTATATTCCAAGTATTAATGAGGATAGGTACCATTTATTGATATTTGCTCTGTGTCAGGCTCTGTACTACGTACTTTATCATATATTAAGGTAGAGTTTTTGACCTTTACAACAGTCTTCGTGAGGCGGTATTACTTTCCTGAATGAAGTATCATGGATTTCATTTTGCTCATGAAGAAACTGAGCTTCTGAGGACACAGTCAGTTATAGCAGGTTAGAATGGGGATTTAAATGTGGGTCTGAGTTCAAAATCCATGCTTTTAATCATTATATTACATAGTTTCCTTCTTATTCCGTTAAATACTAAAATCAGACTATTTCTATAAAAATCTTTGTAACACCTAAGATTTATGTGCCTTTCTATAAAAACATTAAATATAATAAGACCTTTAATTAACAAGTCAACATTAACACTATCGTCATCATATATTATGATTCTACCTTGTGACACAATGATGCCCTCAGGAAATATTGACATGGGTAGAAGTAATGGTTTCTCCTCTAAATGCTTGGGCTCTCCTGTCAGTCTTTGCAATGTTTTGTCCTTCCCTCACTTGCAAACTATCATCTCTTACTTCTTAAAACTTAGTGTGCTGACCTATTTCTATAACAATCCTGCTTCCACAGAATAATAGAAGAGGAGGAGGGACAGGAGAAGGGACAGAAGAGAGGAGACTTTGTGCCTGGATCCTCATTTGAGACTCGGGTTGGAGAGAACACCATACCACACTGGTGACTCAAAGGTGCTACACAGCAAATCTGGCCCGTGTTAGCACTACTGAGCCTCCCTCAGCACCCATGGGGTCTGCAAAGAATTCAGAAGTTCCCTGCCCCACTGCTGCTGAAGTTGCATGAGCAAATGGTTATCACAGTGAAGTGAGGTGACAAAGGCAATGTTTTGTCAAACTGTCCAAGCCTAAGATCAACTTGGGGGTTTAGGCAAATAAAAGAGCTGAGCTGCAAGGCCAGTGAGAGCCTAGATTAGATCAAGTTACATACAGAGAGAGACAGAGACAGAGAGACAGAGAAAGAGAGAGAGAGAGAGAGAGAGAGAGAGAGAGAGAATGTGTTAGGTTGGAGCAGGGCAGCAAGTTCTGTTCAATCCAAAGACCAGCTGTAAACTTGAGCCCCACAGAAAAGCTGATCACCCAATGACCAGCATACCTGGGGTCAATGCCAGAGACCCAAGAAACTAGAGAGGAAAAATAAGGCCCCAGAGGTCATGTAAGTGATTACCTCCACCCACACACCATCTTGGAGAGAAGCGATGCGATAGGAAGAATTGGCATCTGAACACAAGAGAGAGATTGAATTACCCAAAAAGACAACTTAAACTGAAAAAGATTGAGATAGCACTACTGAGAAGTTTGGGGTCTCCCCTAACTAGTCTTCCCTTGCAGTTCAGTGAGCTGGTAGCTTCTAAGGGAGAGAAGATTTGTTAAATAAAATAAAGAAGTGAATCTAGGTAGATTGAGTCAATTTGCCACCATGCCTCCAGCAATATGTCTGCCATAACAATAGACAAGCTCAGAAAGTGGGAATCTTCTGAAAAAAAGTACATAAGGTGCAAGGACTCGTAACAGCAACTTTGCTTAGGCAAGGCATCTTAACTCCTCCAGGTGGTTGGCTACATTTCTTCTGGTTAAGAATGCCAAATAGAGGGCTCTAGCGAAGTGAAACAGACTTTCTAGCCAAATGGAGCGAAGTGTGTTCCAAACATCCAAACATAAACTACTCTGGGATTACTTAGTATTTCCAGACTCAGTAAATGAAAACTTATTTTGAAGCCAAGCAAAACTGAATTAGGGAAGTAACGCATTGCATGGACAAATCTCCCAAGATTGCATCAATATTGGCCTGATCTGGATACAAGATATTGGAGAGTTTAAACTGAGAAATGTTAGGATATCTGCCATTCTTCATTGATGAAGAAGACATCATCATCACCATCATCATCATGAACAATATGCATTAATAGTCACTAGATCGTTACCCCATGAGGTCAACAGGCACTAGTATTAACCCATTTTTGTAATTATTGAAAGAGGGCTTAGCAAATTGAAGGACATTTTTCTTATGTCATGCAACTAGTAAAGCTGTGACTATTAGTCACAGCTGTACTTAGTCAGAGTTCTCCAGAAAAACAGAACCAGTAGGAGATATGTACGTAAAGAGATTTATTATAAGGAATCGGCTCACGTGATTATGAAGGCTGACAAGTCCCCCACACTGCAGTTGGCAAGAGAGCAAATGGTATAGTTCAAATTTCAGTCTGAAGGCATGAGAATCAGAAGAGCCGATGGTGCAAATTTCAGTCCAAAGGCTGTCAGGCTTGAGACCCAGAAAGAGCCAATGTTTCAGTTCAAACCCAGGAAAAAGAACAATGTCCCAGCTCAAAATCAATCAGGCAGGAGGGATTCCCTCTTACTCATGGGAGGGTCAGTCTTTTTAGTCTATTCAGGCCTTTTTAACCGATTAAGCCCCACCCCACCCCCAATTAGGGAGGGCAATCTTCTTTACTAAGTCTACCAATTTAAATGCTGAATGCATTCAAAAACATGCTCACAGAAACACCCAGAATAATGTTTGACCAAGTATCTGGGGCACCCCATAACCCAGCCAAGTTGACACATAAAATTAACCATCACAAACACCAAAACCAATGCTCCTAACCGCATCGCGTTCTGCAGCAATCTTTTACAGAATCAGAGGACCACACCTCGCAAATTCCACAACCCCCTCAAAGTGGCACACTTGGACTCCAGGTTTGGCAGAACAGAGTACTTCTCTAAAGCTCTATTTCAATAAAGAGTTTTTACGAGGTCAGCACTTATCCTTCTACACCTGAAGTTTCCACTGAGAGAAAGTGGTGCCTATCCACCCCCAGAAAGAAGTAAAAGTAATCAATACTTTTGACCCCTTTTTTAATCCCTCTCACTTACACCTCCCTAGACTGATCAGCCACCAGCAGGTATCTCAAGAGCGAAGAGAATCTACTCTGTGTGTCTTGGCCTCTCAAACATGCCTGTGCCCTAGTAGCTGAAGAGGGGGCTTCAGCTACTTGTCTCCTTGTGATACTCAGAATCCATTTGTGGCAGGCCTGCCAGCCCTCTGCTTTGTCAGCTCCAGCTTCTCAGCCTAGGAGTAGGCCATAGTTCATGACCCAGAAGCCAAAGTCTAGGCTTGGGGAGGATGGCACCATCATGTAATGAGTAATAAAGCTGATATTATATTGGGACCCTCACTGGACTCCTTCAGACAGTCTTAAATTGAGTAAAAACCTGGAGAAATGAGGATAAAGTGGGCTCCGACACATTAACAAAGATCAAAGCTCCAAGATCCCAAAGAGTAATGAGACATCTTCCACTATGCTGCCTCATGGCACTGCCAAATGACACTGGCGAGAATCTCCATAAAATACCTACAGAGCAACAGGCAATACAATCCTTTCCAGAACACTGCTGGTGATTTGTAAATCTTCTTCACATTCTTTCTTCCTTTAAAAAATTTTACAAGAGACTAACCCCTTACATGTCTCAGGCCCTCGAATCTGTGATAGCTGGTACAATCAAAGCATCACTATAAAGAGTTGAGTTGTTTATAAACACTGTAAACACTGGTAGGCCTCCTCAATAACTGTGCTTCCTTGGATTCATGCCTTTGTTTAGGCCTCTCCCCTTGAATCTGGTCGGGTCTGTGATTTGCTTCAACCAATAAACCGCACTAGAATAGATGCCATGCCAATCCCAGGCCTAAGCATTTTAATGGCAGCTTCTGGCAGCTCTGCCTCTGCACTCCTGGGAGCCATGAGCTGCCATGTGAGAACTCCAGTTATACTACTAGAGAGACCAGATGGACACTCCACAAGCAGAGGCCACCTAGTGAAAAAGAGGTCCTGAGATTATATGGATCAGCTCTAAGGAACCTAGTCGACAATGAAAACCAATGGAAGAATAAGGGGTAAAAGACGCCCTTCCCATTCCCCAGCAATCCTTAGCGTTCTCAGAGCATCATTTGAAAAAACAATGGGGACAACAAGTTGGCTTCTGGTGGCACTGTTGCCCTCAATGAGCTGTGTAGGTAAGTTTCTTCAGCTCTATGGGTCTTAGTGGAGACAAAAGACCTCCGTGCTTCTGGCAGCAATAAAAACTGACTCTCTAAGTAACTGGATTCCTAACAACAAATCAGATGCACCTACCCATGTGGAGTAATCAACCAGTCACTACCCTGAAATGTAACTTCCTAAATGGACCCTGTAAACCCTGGGCCACTTTAAGAATAGCAGAAACACCTTCTAAATTTAACTAAGTGGGAAGCGACACTCACATTTCAGGTGAATCATGTTGTACTGGGCTTTTACTCAACGGGACTATTTGGGTTTAGAGACGTGATATGATGTGCACTGTAAAATAAAAATGTATCATATTGTCAAGGGATTCCTCAGTAGAAATATATTACATCTTGGCATGTCCATCTATATACAGAAAATATCTGTGTCTTTGGAATCAGTAAAATCTAGGTAAGACATATGCTTTTGACTATATATAGCTTTTACAGGTAGAATGTGTAACTTCCGATCAACCAATGATCTTTTCTGAAAAACCAAGCCTGCATCCAAATTCAAAATTTCTGAACTGATCAAGTCCCTCCTACACTGTTCAGTAAGATTTGTGGATTCAACCTGGCTGCCCTTGCCATGATTTATTCATTGGCTCTCAACTCAAAGTTCCCTGTGTCTCCAGGTCTTTGATGCAAATTAGCCAGATTCTACTGCCTCCCTCTGATGCATTCTTTACCCTCTGAGGATCTTTAGCTGCACGAGTGCATGCAATTAAATGTACGGTTTCCTAAATTCAACCTTCTTCAGCCCACACAGTTTTCCTCCTTGAAGAATAAAACAAACATGTATCTAAAAATTGGAAAGACTTCCCTCCCCCACCACATAAACTTTTTTCAGCTGACGGGGCATAAGCCAAACTACACTGCAGTAGTCAGATGTGTGAAAATCATTCCAAACCTGCTATTTGCCCATAAAACATAGCCCAGAGATATTCTAAAAAGAAATTATTAGAAAATTGCTTTTCATCATAATTACCACAAATAACAAAGGAGAAACTAACTAAAGCAATGACTTAGAAAAGTGACTCAGTTTGAGCAATTACACAGATAAAAGCTACATTCAGCAAGCAGTTCACCCAAATTTATTGTTCTCTGCTGATACTGGTTATTTAGAGGGTTACAATAAATATTTCACAGTGTGCTTCTACTTACTTGAGATATTTTACTTAGAAGAGAACATGTCTTCATGACACTTTGCAATGTTATAGATTACTAAGGCTATCAGTGCTCTTACAAAAAGTAAATGTGAGTAAAAATTATTTTTTCCTTTCTTTGAAAATGAAAGAAAAATAATGATTGAGATAAATGATGAGAACAAGAAGTTTGTCTATAAGTGCTAGACAAAGACCAGGAAACAATAGTTTGATTTGCCTGAACCTAAATAAAATCCATACCAGAAATTATTTAAAAAAAAAAAAAGATAGATCAAGATTTGGTAATATTGGGGAGAATGAAGAGCATGGGATGAGAAAGAAGAAGCTAAGTCAATATGACATACTAAATGAAACATCTGAAATCTTAATATCAGCAAAAGTCACTTTGTGGCTCTATTGTGTTTTTCTATAGTAAAAATCCAGGAAAATCACTCTTCTAAATTGTCAAGGGCCCAATCTCTGCACAATACAAACTGAACTCCCTAGAGATTCCATAGTTATTTGCTTTGTCTCTGATTTTAATATCCTACAGAAATAGATTTTTGATTAAGTCAGTAAATTACAATGGGGAGAGAGATTTTAATTTCAAAAGCAAACTCGAACACTGCATTTACTGGATAGTTACTCCTAAGTACATGGTTTCCATAACATGACCTCCATCTTCAGTCAGTGTCAAATTAAAGGATTTTAAAACAATAAAAACAGATAAATCTGTTTCACGAGAAGTATAAAAGAGAATGAGAATATACATGAAATTGTGTTAGAAATATAGGGATTTTTTTACTAGTCAATGATACTTAATAAAAAAGAGGTCGGTGACATGCTGAATTACTGCTAAGAAAAATTTATTTGTGTGATCACTTGCTAAAATATTTATTCCCAGAACCCCCCAAAAAAGATGACTCGAATTAAGCAATATGAAAATATTAAATGGTACTAGAAAAAAGACTTCTTAAGTAGTTTTACATTTGCTTTTTCTATTATTTTAAAACTCTCTTGGTAAATGGCTCAGTAAGGATAGCATATAGCACCAAGTGGACGGAAGAGAATCGCAGAGCAGCTCAGTTTAATACAACAGACATCTAAGTATCCACTTTATCCCAGACATGGCAGGCGTGCAGGGGACACATCTGTCCATATGAAAGCTAGCGTCAACTTCCCCATCTAGGTTTATGTGTCCTGCTCTACACAGCATGTAACTCCAAATCCTGCTCCCCGACCCAGGCCTCAGGCACAGGAGACTAGATCAGGAGTGGACGACTGGCCAAACAACCCATAGTCAGGGCTGGGCCAATTAGATTCCAGCACAAAAACTAAGACACAGAGTTAACAATGCACATGCTGGTGAGTAAATGGGGTCAGGGAGCAGCTACTGAGGCCTGTGAGGGGAGAAATGGACAGACACAGACAGACAGACAGACAGACAGACAGACGCACGCAGAATTGGTTAGATGGAGGCAGAGACTACAGGCAAAGACAGCAAACAGGGGCAGATGGAGAGAGATGACAGACAGATAGTGACAAAGACAGCAGACAGAGACACAGACAGATGGGGATACAGACAAAAGGCAGACAGCAATAGAGACAGACAACGGAGACAATCAGTGGCAAGAAGTAATAGGCAGAGATAGGCAGGAAGACAGTGGGAAAGGAGAGGAGAGACGGAGCCTGGGGAGAGGGGCGAGGCCAACAGAGTACAGGTGAAAGGGCACGAGCCAGGGCTGAAGAATGGGGCACCCAAGAGCAAGAAAGAGACCGATGGCCAGACCTAGAGAATGAGTGAGAGACAAAAGAGCACAGGACTGTTGCACAGAGTACAGGGGAAGGCAGCGAGGGAGACAGAGACCAAGAGCCAGAGAAAGACACAGGGAGAAGAAAACCAGAAAATCCAAAGAGAAGGCATTACTAGAGACAAGTGAGAGGCAGGCACTGGGAAGCTGGAGGAGAGAATGATAAAGTTCATTCGTATATAGGGACCCGCAAAACAGAGGCTGCACCAGTGGCCAGCTCACATTTCAACTCCAAGCCTAAGTCAGTCCGCACTTACAAGGAACCGCCTCACTGTCGAGGAAACCTGACACCAATCACAATCCTCCAGCTCGGGGTTAGCTAGCTTACCTTACCCTAGAGAACGGGGCCTGCTGGCCAGATCAGGAAATCCCTGACCTCCTAGCCAGTCACCAGTTTCTGTGTTGCTGCTTCTGAGGTTCTATAAAACTTACTCTTGCCCAAAATCCCTCGAGAAGAGTTCTTCACTGCTTGTGAGGCTCCATGTGCCTCCAACCCATGAATCGTCTTCACTTAAATAAAGGTCATCAAACTTGTACTAAATTGTTTTAGCTTTGTCATTTGACAAGAATAACGGAGAAAACTGGCACACTTGATGAAGTCAGCCAGAACACAATCCCTGGACGTTCCAGGTAGGTAGGAAAAGTATAAAGTGGAATTTCATTTGTCAGAAGGAGAATGATTAGAATTTAGGACCTCCTCTGTCTTTGAAAAGTATCGGCTATCATTTCAAAAAGGTGGATCGGGCACACACATTTATTCCTCATTCTTGAATGATAGCTAAAAAATTAAATGGAATATATCCACAGCAACAAAGAGAAGGGAGTTACCAGCAGGCATGAGCTCCAGTTCTGGAAGATAAAAATAGATAGAAGATGATATGCAGCAGAGGAAGCCACAATTTTAAAATTCCAGAGGGGTCTGGGTAAGGAGGGGGCTAATGGGCCCAGCAGGTCTCTGAAGAGACTCGAGACATTGAAATGCTGGCTACTACCTGAGGCAGGAATGGGATGTGAGCAAAAACTGGGAAACTAATTGAAAGTCTACAGAGAAAAAGTCCACTCACTCTCTCACACACACCCTACTCTATCCACACACACCCGCCACCAAGCATTTACCTCTCAGGTAAAAAAATGCATGGGGTTGTCTTGAAAGCAAATGTCCCGGAACCACAATGTCCATCAGAACTGCCTGCAGGGCTAGTAAAACAGAGATAACTGGGCCCCACCCTCAGGGTTTCTGATTCACTAGTTATGAAGTAGGCCTGAGAATTTGCCTTCCAAACAAGATCCTAGAAATTCTATTACAAGAAATTAACCAAAGGCAATGTACTTAATCTCTTTAAACCTCAGTTTCTACACCTGTAAAATGGGAATAATAAAAGTGCCCACAAAATAGAGTCATAGTGAAGATTAAAGATGATGCACATAAAATCTTTGGCACACTGCCAGGCACGCAAGTGAGAAAGCCTATTTAATGTGTTCAAGGTCATAATTATAACCAATAATTATAATTGGTGCTTAGAACTAGTGTGAGCTGGCTTCTAATGTCTCTGATGAACTCCCAATTTACTATGGTCTTACTTGACTTCTGTGATTATGAAAGTGAAAAAAGATGGAAAAGGAATGTGAAAGTAGCTCATCAAGCCTGCAGGGGACCAACTCGCTGTGTTTAAAGCAAGGGCAGGCAAATGGCGCCTTCATCAGGCAGAACACAGGTGTTTTTTGCTATGTCGGAAGAAGCCCCTGAATGCGCAACCCTTCACCAAGTTCCCCCCCATGATTGAAACTGGTCCGGACAAAAGGTTGAGAAAGTACTTCATCCAGAGAACAAGTAACTGGTTCTATTGGCAGAGTTCTGGCAAGAAAATAATGGTACTTAGATGGATAATTAGAGGATTGTTACTGACAAAGGCTTGGGTGAAGTATAGGCAGCGTGGTATGCTAGTAAACCAACTGGGATGGAGATAGACCTGATTTACAGCATTTGCCAATTTCTGAGGTGTAAAAACTCCCACCATGGCCAATTTCAAGCTACCAAGGTGAAGCCCGCTAACCAGAAATAAGACATGTGCATGATCAGATCTTGAGAAGTACGGCAGCCAGCTGCGGCCTGCCCCAAGCACACCACTGAGGAAAACTCAGGGGTAGCACAGCACCCCAGGATTAGTTAAGAGTTGGAAACTTTAAGCCGCCCAACCCTACCCAAACCCAAAGAAAGCGAGCTGGAGATGTAACCTTTAATCAAAGGAAAACAGACTATAACGTCCTTACAGGGACAGGAGAATAAATACCAGGGCCTTCCCCTCCACTCCCTTCTCATGGTGGTATGCCCCACGACTAAGGCCAGCCTGGAGGCTGAAAGCAAGGGAGCCTATTAACATACTCCTTATGGGTCAGCCTCCTGGGATGCACAGAATGTTGGAGAAGAAAAGAGAATGGCTCTAAGGGGGCAAACAGAGATAGACAGTACACTGGTCATGCAGAGGCTCAAAGCACAACATTATTAATGATAGCCACATAGAACTCTATTCCACTCTATCCTTATCATGCCGAAACAAAAGTAAGAAAATAAAAACTTAAAAATCCATTTAGAGGAAATAAATATAGTCTTATCATTCAAATTAGCTCCATTTCACTTGCCATGGTTCTGAAGTTCTAGCCTAAAATATGTTTTCCCAACTCGCTCTTAATAGAAACCAAAGTTAAGCAATGTGTATCATCTTGCAAATGCTGACTCCAGCACTCTGAGAATGCCAGTGGAGGATGGCGCTGCTATCGCTTTAAGGGAAGAAGGAGATGAGGAGAGGCCATTCCTCTTCTTTACTGAAGCATCTTATGTCACTGCAGAACCTTTCAATAGCTATGAGAAACAACAGTTTGGAAGCGCTCTCAGTTAATAATTACATTAATAATTACAGAATTGACTCAGTTAATTTCAGAATATATCAGCTTTATGCAACACAGGGCTAATCGAAAGAGTCGTCACTTTAATTTACGTAATGAACCATCTTAGGATGAGTAAGCAAATTGATTCTGATTATTGGCATAACTCTATAACACCCAATCAGAAGAGTTTTAAGTAGTTTTGTCAATACCGGGAGTGCGTGACTGTTAGAACAGAGACCGTGAGAACTGAGGGAGATGCTGAAGTTGGCCAGACTGCAATCTGTTCAGCAAGACTGCACTTGCATAGAGAAACAGAGCATCAAACAAATTCCAGCATCTAGGATATACTGAAAACTCACAATGGGTGAACAACCCAAGACAGCATGCCAAAGAAGACAGGGCAATGAGATATCCCAGAGGAATGAGATTTTTTTAAGGAAACTTCCACCACACCAAAACAAAGCTTCACACATTCTACAGCCTTCTTTAAATCAACTTAAGGGATCCGGTCATCCCACACTGAACCTCACAAAAGAAAAGATAGCTTTAAAATCCAAGAATGATTTGGAGTGAGGAGTTCATAAGGGGGAAGTGTATAGCACATGTTGAGTCAGCATAACATCTCTTAAATCTTTGGGGGAGGTTTACAACGCATACTGGTCTTCAGCCTGGATTCCTCCGTGAGATTCGGCATTTCAAAAGTCTCACTGACTTTGGTATTCCCAGTCTCTAGCACGGTATCCGGCACACAAGAAGTGCACCATGTTTATGAAACTAAACCACAAGCTATCCTTTGCTCTGCATTTTAATTTATCTTTGATTTTTTATTCTTCCATGAAATCTGTGCCTTTTTAGTCATTTTGGCTTTTTTTTTTTCACTAAAATAAACATAAATCATTC
>NW_006432945.1:2698942-2702041 GCF_000325575.1 Pteropus alecto
CAAAACAAAGCTTCACTCAGTCTACAGCCTTCTTTAAATCAACTTAAGGGATCCGGTCATCCCACACTGAACCTCACAAAAGAAAAGATAGCTTTAAAATCCAAGAATGATTTGGAGTGAGGAGTTCATAAGGGGGAAGTGTATAGCACATGTTGAGTCAGCATAACATCTCTTAAATCTTTGGGGGAGGTTTACAACGCATACTGGTCTTCAGCCTGGATTCCTCCGTGAGACTCGGCATTTCAAAAGTCTCACTGACTTTGGTATTCCCAGTCTCTAGCACGGTATCCGGCACACAAGAAGTGCACCATGTTTATGAAACTAAACCACAAGCTATCCTTTGCTCTGCATTTTAATTTATCTTTGATGTTTTATTCTTCCATGAAATCTGTGCCTTTTTAGTCATTTTGGCTTTTTTTTTTTCACTAAAATAAACATAAATCATTCACTTCCTAGTTCCTTCCACTTCCAGCTCTAATTCTTACATAATCTCTGTCCCCAAGGTTTACTGCTTCTCAATTTAAGAACATGAGTCTCTTAAACACACACACACCCTTTGCATGTGCCCTTTGCACACAATTCTAATTGTGCAAGTCTTTCACGTCATTTATCATCATGTGTGAGTGAGTTCACACTGTGAGAACATTCCAACGCACAGTAGATACTGATGCCTCCCAAAGGACAACAGCAAGTTTTGTTTTCATTTCATTTTGATCATGTGCTCACTACTAACATAACCCTAAATGGCACTGTTTTATTAGTTACTAGGTTCTTTGGGCAATATCATTATTCAAAAAGAAAAAAAAAAGAGGAGAAAACACCAAGTATTGGCAAGGATGTGGACTGATGAGAACTTTCATACACTGCTGCTGGGAGTGTGAATTGACGTGAACCCTTTGGAAGTGTTTGGCAGCCTCTACCTCAGTTAAACATGTGCATCCTAGACACAGACCCAATATGTGCCCACATGTCCCAAGAGACACGCGCAAGAAAATTTGTAGCAGCATTAATAGTAAAAAACTTGAAACAACTCACATGTTGTTGGAGGTCATCAAGAGGGTATGACCTGCCAGTTGACTCTTGAGCTGGACCCAAGTGATTGGAGTCTCCTCAGCCCCGCCCTTGACCTTAGAATGTAGGTTCTGCACCCTGTGCCCACAGTGGGAGCCATTTCAAGGACACAGCCTTGAGAGAGGAAGGTGTTGTTGAGACCATCTGGACAGACACATGAATGAACCAAGTTAAGGGCTCTATATAAACTTAAAATTCTGGCGGGCAGTGCAGAGATCTACCCATCTTGCATCTACTCAAGACAAGCCTTACATGTAAGCTCCCTTGTTTACTAAACCTACCACCAACCAATCTGAGGTGGTCTGCCTCTTTCTTCAGTCTCTCCTTGCCTTCCATGTTTGGGGCCCAGTTTGTGAACCAACACATATCCATCATCAGCAGAATGGATAAATGAAATGTACGTTATGGTCATACCATGAAGTATTACCCAGCGGTGAAAATGGACCAACAGTACACACAACAACACGGATGAGTCTCCAGCTGACAAAAGAATACGTGCTGCATGGCTCCATGTATATAATGCTCAAAAAAAGATGAAAATAAATGGTGGCGTCCAGGAATGTAAAACAAGGTGGTAAAATTATGAGAAAACGCAAAAAATAATCACCATAAAATCAGGAGATGGCTCCCTTTGGAGAACAAGGGAGCTGGGATCAGGAAGGGTCCCGGGGGGCTTCTGGACAGCCGGCAAGATTCAATTTCTTGACATAGGAGGTGATAGCACAGTACTTACTTTATACAAATGTATAAAACTGTATAAAATTATTTTATGTGCTTTTCTATTGTAGTATTAAACTTTTTTAATGTTTAAAAAAGGGAAGAAAACTCAATACAAGATAACTTATCAAACTACAAAAAAAAAATGGTTTTCGTGTGGAAAAGGAGTGAGGTCAGGTTAGTTCCACAAGGCGGACCTCAAATGAGTGGCAGCTATAAGAGGGCGGATTTGGGTGAGATCAAACAACACAACAACAATAAGAAAAGAAGGAAAGGGAGGAGGAGAAGAAGGGAAGAGAAGAGAAAAGCAGAAAAGAAAAAAAGAAAAGAAAAGAAAACCCAGTTCACAACTATAGTTGCTTGAAAACAGAACATTCCTTGTGAGAAAGTGAGTGTGCAATCACAGAAGCCATTCGAGCATGGGCTACATAGCCACTGGGAGGGATGCCCTGGAGAGGATTCCAACACTAGAGGAGGAATCGTAAAGAATGTCCCTTCAGACCTCAGATGCTGTGATTCGCTTTCTCGCCAGTTACAGGTGTGGCCACTTAAAGAGAGAAACTAAAACAAAAACAAAATCATGGTCCAAATATCCTAAATGTATAAAACAGATGCTCGCTCTTTTCGAAAAGGGATCGTTTCAATAAATAATTATATTTTAAATGTTTGTTTACAAGCCATTAACTATCTCACCAAAAATAAAGGGGAGGGGAAGACTAAGGAGCCTCGAAGTAACGCTGAAGGAAATACACTGTCGAATGAAGCCCCATCACAAATGAAGAGCTGGAATGCGAAAGAACGAAGCCAGAAATGCAGTTTACCGACAGTGTTCCTCAAATGTATCTGCTCTCTAATGACAGATTACTAAAAAAAGATGAGTTTCATAACAATCATGGAGTCTGGACACTTTATGGCCTTATATTAAATCATAACACTTCGTCCTCTCAACCCCCCAGCTTTTATCAGCCAACAGATTAAACTTTTTGACACTTTCAGAGAAAGACAGCTGAGCCTAGGCTGAAGGTTATTTTAGAAAATATTGCAAGAAAAACAAGCTCTGTTGAGCTGGTCATAATCCAGATTAGGATTCATTCTCTTTTCAGAGCAAGAATGAATTTTAACCAGTTTTCTGTTTTATAAATATTACCGTGGTTCAACACACCTATGAGAAGACACAACACTACCTGCGGCTCTCATCTTGTTTGTTAACTAATTATATCAACAACCTGAACCAACTTAACACTCTACAAAAACACAGCTGATTTAGCAATCTGCAAATTATACATGTACATAAATCTGGACCAAAATGTA
>NW_006432945.1:2702091-2706295 GCF_000325575.1 Pteropus alecto
ATAGGTTTCTGAACACGTTAAAACATATGTTCTTCCTCGAATGGGACTGTGTAGGGTAATATTTCTGTAGTTTCCTGGCACTAAATTCTGCCAGCCTTCCTAAACCAGGTCTCCTATTTGCTTCAGCGAGCATCCTGAAAGCTAAGTGACTGTAGATTTAAGCAACCATCAAAAAATATTCTGGAACAACACTTTCCAACTATAAATACAAAGAGAAACAGGGTGGCTTTGACTACGTGGCAACAAAGTCAATAGAAGGATTTGAAATGATGATCACCAATATGACCATAAGCAAAATCAAATCAAATCTGGACTCTTAATTAGTCCTGCTGACTACTTCCAACGATCCAAAAAAGAGATAATTATCAAATTTCTACTTCAAATGGTATTCAAAATGTATCAAAGAAAGTTAAACTAGATTTTAGTCCCAGCAAGATCAGTAAACACCTTAAAAGTGTTTTTGCGGTTTTTTTAAAGTCAGGCCTAAGTAAGAGCTACAGCCAGAAAACACTGTGGAATAAGGGCAAGATCCCTGGATCAAGATTCACTCGAATGTATCTTACTCAGGATGAGGGGGTTTCTCGTTTCCCACCGTATCCCCAGTGTTCAATAAGTATGCTCAATAAATCTTTATGGAATGAAACCAGTCACAACTGCTGACTAGTCCCTGAGCTGCCTTTAAATGCCGTTTCTAACTCTGCCTCTTCCTAACTGTAGTATATTATTTAACCTGAGTATTCTTAGTTCCCAAAACTCTGAAATGGAAACACTGTACCTTCTTTGCTGGCTTATGAGGATCAAAGGTAATATTTCATGAGAAGTGACTTAATATTTTATAACAGGCACATGAATGTTAAGTGTCTGTTATCCAACCTGTGCCTTTGGCCAAACCATCGACAAAGGTGAAAATGCTGCCCTTCTTTGAAACAGAATTAGCTTCTCCTTTGTTATTCTGTTTAAATGTGGTAGTGTGGCTGTTCGCCAAAATGGATGTTGTTCTTGTTGTTATAACATTTTATTTAATCTCCACTGGGAAATTATGCTTCTCTTGAGAAAATAATGGTAAAACAAGGAAGGTCACTGCATGGTGGACCATAAGGAACATAACACTGAGGTCAAGAACCTTAGGGCCTCATCAGCTCTGACCTTAAAAAATTCTGAGGAAATGCACACACTACAATTTCTTCATCTAGACAATGATGAGGAAGGACAGACTAGATAGCATCTAAGGTCTCTCTTATCCTACAGTTCTATGATATTTCAGACACCAGATATTCAAATGCCCCCAAAGTCAGTTCTATTATTCATTAGCATATAATGAGAGTATTTTTTTTAAGGATGATGAAAACAGTTCCACAGGCTAAGTCATAATGGCTGAGGAAATAATGATGTTACAAGAAGGATGAATGATACCCTCTAAAGAACACCTGCCTCAGGCCCTGTAGGCCTGCCACTTTACATGAGTCACTTAATATTCCTAGGACTCAGTTTTCGGATCTTTAAAAGAGGAATACAAATACTGCATAGGACCACTGGGAGAAAATACCTAATAAATGATCAAAAAGTATTGCTATTTAAAGGTAAAATGCTATTTAAATACTCTAACGTCCAAAAAAAAAGGCTGGTAGATTTTAGGGAGAGACAATCAATATTTTTAAATAGACTTTTTCCATCACGATAAAATAAGATGATGCATGTAGATATTGTGATATTTCCAAGAGTCTACATTTTTTTCTACATTTTTGTGATCAAGAAATATTATGAAAGGAATCACTGAAAACTTAAATCCCACATTTCAAGATCAGAATCTTCTGAAATAATATATAATTTTTAAAGTTCACAGCATGTTTTAGTTTCACTGTTGATGCTGTTTGGTTGGTTGGTTGAGTGAAGTCAAGCTGTTGGAACTGGTGCTGAAATTAAAGTGCCAGTACTACTTATTCTATTGACATGCTATGTCTGCCTGCAGAGGGGAAGTGGCCCTGAGAAGATCGACTAAACTGGAAAGTATTCTCCCTTCTCAGCTCCAGGATTTTTTTTTTTTTTTTTTTTTTATGGTGGTGTCAGTGTCAGGATTTTTTAAAACTTATTTTATTGTGGTATTAGCTCCAGGATTAAGTTATTCCTACAAGCCCAAGAAACTTTGTACCTATTATAAGAGTCTCTTAACTGCTCTCTCCACTCAAAAACATAATATGGCACACGTTAGATACGGGATTTCCCTCTCACTTAAAAAACATAGCCACTAAACCAAAAAAATGGAATTGTCAATGATATTTATGAGAACGTTGATGTCACTGGCAAGGGGATCCCCAAATCTGCAAAACTGCCTCCATACCCACTAACAGGCCAATAAGAATAGCAATCACAATGCATTCATTAACTCTTAGTGATTTTGTTTAAAAACCTATAAACCTCCAGCTTTTTTATGGTAGACGAGTTCATTGTGGCTGTGGATGTAGTAATTATCATCCCCTTGTATCCCCAAGTAACAGCTGTGACCTTGCTCTAAAAGCCACCTTAGTTTAAAAGAGGAAGACCTTGAAGAGAAAAGTGACTGACCAGAAACTCTTCAATACTCTTATTCTTGAGCACATGATAAATGATCATGTCTAAGAGTGTTTAAATAATACATGATGATTTGCCATCCTACTTAAGTTTTTCATTATAAGATAAACTTAAATCATTTTTAATGAAAGAGTATTTCTTTCAAAGTAGCATGTCACTTTTCATGCCCTTCCCTTGAATCTCTAACTAAATCCAACTAGAAGCCCATAGTTTTCACACAAGCTCCTTAAAGCTCTGAAACCGAGATATTTACACATTTTTAAAACCCATTTCCCGAGTTGCTCTTCACGTCCTCCTAATGAATGTCATTTGTCTCTGGAAGGAGAGGGATCCAGGAGCCTGTAAAGAGCATCTGTAGGTTTGGCCCTTTTCATTTTAGTCCTTTGATGAACGGGTGTGCACTGCTCCTTCCAACCGACAGGTTCTTGTTTGTTCTGCAAGTGTTTCAGTTGGGGTACTCCGCATTGGGTTATAAAGGCGTTTGAAATGTTTTCCTTTCCAGCTCGGCTCCTGGGACTCTCGCCCCGCACCGCTTCATGCTACTGTCCATCTTAACGCCATTGGGAAAGAGAGGGGCAGGGAGCATCGGTTTATTGGGTAATAAGAGAGATTTACAGGCTCGGAGAGTTTGGGAATTTACAGGTGAGCAAGATTTATGGGTATAAAACACTGTTGTAGGTTTGGAAAGGAGGGAACTGTGACAGATTCCTACCTGTGACCACTTAGCCAGTTCTGCACCTGTGCCCTCCACTTCCCACCTGAGTCCAGGAAATTCTGCCCCTCGTGAGTCTTAACCCTGAAAAGGGTAGGTGAGTGAAGAAGTGGAATGGGGGAGCCTGAAGCACACCCCTAAATCCCGCACGTCCCAACACCTCGGACTTTCCTCCGGCTGCGGGGATGGAAGGTAGAGAGAGGCAGCCGCGTCCGGCCGTCCCTCGGGGGCCGAGACCAGAACTGCGCGTCTCCAAGGCTGGCTCCCCCTGAGGGGAGGCGGCGCCTCGGGGAGCAGCAGCCGGAGCGCCCTGAGAGCCTTCACGGAGGGGTGGGCAGTACCGATGCGGAACGCGCTGCCGCTCCGGCTCCAGTTCCTGAGGCGTCCAGCTTCCCATCACTTTTCCCAGTACTTTGCTCATCAGCCGTCAAGCTCTCTGGAGAAGAGACCCAGAGGCGGGAGAAAGGCCCACGGGCATCCCCGGGAGAGCTCTCTTCTTGGGAGAGGAGCCGACCCTGCCCCGCCCTACCCACCTTTCCCAGCCTCCCGGAGGCAGCCCGGGCGCCCTCGCCGCGGCTCCCAGCAGAGCTCCGGGTTCTGCTGCATCTGCCGGCGCCGAGCGGCGGGGGGCGACTGCAATAAAGGCACGGATAAAAAGCCTTGGTAACCGAAACCCAGATGCACCTCTTACCATTAGACCGCCGGACAATATTCTCCAGAAACGTGTTTTGCGGGGCCACCAGTCCCCTCCTGCCCCCGGCCATGGTCATCCTCCCGACAGCTTGGGGTCTGGGGGCGTCCCGGCGCGGCTTCTCACGGCAGCAGCAAGCGGGACGCGGGGCCCGCGCGCGATCCCAACTCGAAGTGCCCCATGCGCCCCACGGGGACGCGGGCGGGCAGGGGCGGCGGCTCCCTTCGGCTGCC
>NW_006432945.1:2706476-2715373 GCF_000325575.1 Pteropus alecto
GGGGCCGACGCTGCATGGGAGCGCCACCTTCTGGGCAAATGGCATTCAGGATGCTCCTTGGGGGCTTTCTTGGTGGACTCACACCCAACAAGGTCACCGTGAGTCTTGGGATAGTAGGATGTAACTCTTCCTTTGCTCCGTTTCAGGCGGGAGCCTCTGGGACTTCTGAGGCTCTTGGAACACCTTCCTGCTTTCCCCTAGGGATTCTTAGCCTCATTTGTGAAAGTCGCCCCACCTTGATTCTAAAACCAGTTGTTAATTAATGAAGCTGTATTTCTAAGAGGTCAGACTTGCAGAGTGACTGCACTCCAAAAGAGCTGTCTTGTGTTCTTTTAAAGATAATCAAAAGCCAAATGCAGGCTCCGGACATTTGATTAATTTGTTGACTGACCTGATTTCCACTCTTATCCAGCGAATAGTTTACCAAAAAGCCAAGGGGAAATATATATAAACATATATTTTAGCTGAAGCACAACCTCTTATGATCAGTATGGTTAAGAAACAGAAACAAATTGTCTGACAAATATCAAAACGGTGGACTTGTCTCTGAGGACAAATGCTTGGAGTAGGGTACTGGGGCGAGCAGGTTCTCTAACGTTTAACATTAAATAATAACCACAGCCTTGGCTTGCAAGACGGTCTGCACTACACAGGAGGAGGTGCTGGGCTTCACACCTGACCCCTGATATAATGAAGAATCATATACACCAAAGGTTCCTGGGAAGGAACTCAGACAATCCTCCTTTGTTCATTTATTTTGGGAGATTGTTTGCCTGTCCTTTTACTCTATACCTCCAGTGGGTGTGAACAGAGACTGAGTCTACGCCCACAAAAGGAATGAGCTGATAGTTTTCTAGTTAGTTCCAGGCTGAGTCAACAATCAATACCAAAAAAAAAAAAAAAATCTAAGAAGAAAACTGAGCCTGCAACCTCATTTGTCCAGGATATCCATCCTGATATAGCCTATTATTTGTAATGCAGATACCCTGTCTCCATTTATCAATATCAAAAAATAGAAGAACTAGTTCTTGCCCAGCAATCTCTGAGTTGCTGTGAAGATCAAATGTAATTATGTATCCTAAAATGTAAAATGTACTCTAACTTGAAAAGTGCTGTAAAATGTACTCTAACTTGAAAAGTTAGAGTAAACATCATTACAGTAACTAAATAAACTGGGCCATTGCAAACTTCACTCTTTGTCTCATCTTGTGTAAACTGCTTTAGCAGTGTTAGGTAAGGCTTTCATAGGCTTCGAAATGGAAGTAATGATAAATGTCTTGCATAACAGTCTAACTTAGAGCTGTGATTTCTTAAACGTTAGCTCCGTCTAGTGGTTCTTTGTTCTATTACAAATGAGATAACAAATGGTTGTTGAAGAGAACGTACTCTGAAATGTATTTGCTTCTGTGGTGGCTGCCCACTTCATCTGAATAAGTTCATTTAAATAAGTCTCTTAAGGTTATGTTATCTACTGCACAAACATGCCCAAAGGGAGATTTTTCATGACAATATTAAAAACCTATCAAGCAACCTCATAATCCTGCTTGTGAAAAGAAGATAAAGAAAATAGGGAGCAAACTATCATAGTTAATAAAATTTCTCAAATTTTAATGAGCTCTCATGTTCTGTGGCTCAGATAAAAAGGAAACAGATGATACTCATTTGAAGTGAGAGATGTTAAATCCTTGGTAGGTACCTGATAAGAAAAAGGAACAAGGAGATAACTTCCATTTTAGTTTTAGATGTATGAACACCGTCGTTCTCAGCCCACACTGTGTGTGTGTGTGTGTGTGCCACTTTGAATACTATTTTTAATGGCACACTTGAAGAGATTAAAAGAACTAAAAGAACACTAAAAAGTCAGCAATGTTTAACCACCATCACTACTCAGTGTAACAGCATCTCACATCTCAGTGTCTATGAAAGCATATCCAGTCGTTTCCCTCAACACTATGTTTGTGTTCTGCCCTGTCTACATTCTCTTTGATATTCACAAGCCAAGGCTGCATGTGTTCAGTAAACACACCACCTTTCTTGGGGCTGGTTTGACAATACACTCTGCTTTTTGCCTCTCATTTGCCGCCTTCTGTTTCCTACTCTACGTTCAGTTCTAGGACCAGCTCAGCTTAAAGTTCTTTCTGAGCTCAGTATCATGTAGGAATCTCAGATAGATCCGACTTTAATCTTACGAATTTGTCAAAATTTGGTAACACATTTGGGAGAGATTCACAATACACCAATGTGCTTTGGCAAACCAGTTGAGAGCCCGTGTTTTTTACATGAGAGACAAAGCCACAACTGCCTAGAACTTCTACCAAGAAAGATACAGAGTCTGAAATTAAAACTTCTAAAAGTCTATTCTGATATTTCTAGCTTCCCTTCCTTCTCAGTGGTTCTTTTCCTGTGCTCCCTCAATATTTTGTTTACCACTCAATTATAGCACGTGTTTATGTCTGCATAGATGGTGAGCTCCTTGAAACAAAGATAAACTTTGCCAATATTTGTTCTCATAAATGTAATTAAATCATGCTGAATTAATGAGTTTGCAAAAGGAATTGATAGTGATGGAGGTAGAACTCTACAGAGAGAGCATGGAGACAGAGGTCTGCAGACTGGCTGGTATAAGAGTCCAGGGGATGCCTGAACGATCTCTATGTCCTACAAAAAATCCATCGAATGAAGAAAGAGACAATGCCACACACCAGAGGGCACACGCACAGCAAGTGGCATCATGCAAAGACAGGAATTATATTTTTTTTCCTTTATGAAAACCATGAGGCATAGTTGACAGATTTCAGGAATCCAAGAACCCCTCATACAGAGGAGAGTTGCCTATGAGATCTGGAATGCCTAGGTGGGAGCCAGAATGAGCAAGCAGCGATGCTTCACCATTGGCAATCAATTAGCATCATTAGGAGAAACTGAACCTAGAAATGACTTCGGACACCATGAGTGAAATATCTAAAAGAGGGAGGATTTGCAGAATGGGAAATTTTAGTTTTTATAACCCAATGACTGACATTTATGATATGTAATTTCTGTTAACAAAATTTCTTTTCAAATAGACTTATCAGAAGAGAGTTGGGCAGGCCGTATCTATTGGAAAGACCTGTTCCGTATGACAGATATCTTCCCCCGCACACACCTCCCTGCAAGTGCTGGGAGAAGGAAGAGAATCTGCCTTAATGAGAATCATAGACTATGAAGTTAACTCATTGATCAGAGGAAAAGGATGCACTGACGTAGGTGTTACACTCAACTGTGACTCACATGGCAGACATTTTGAAATGTTTGTAGAATTGAGTTGTAGCCCTCTAAAAGCCCAAAGCTATTTTCCCTTTTTCTCGACTCTTATCAAAAGAAAACATGATTTTTTACCACATCCTTTCTCCTGGAAAACAATCAAAAACTATTTACAACAATCTCATTTTATTATAACGAACATTTGCTCAGAGTCTAGAATACACCAAACACTGATATAGGTTCTAAGGATGAAAAGATGGTAATGATTGGCACCCGCCCTTAAGAAGCTCAATAAACACTTAGTGTTTACCATCTTTATGATTCTCTCCTTTCAGCTACTTTCCTCTCTTGACTGTGCCCTCTAAATCATGCTTTCTTTGTCCATAAACTACATTCAGCTTGATCCCTTCATTGAAGCCTTTCCTGCCTCCTCTGAACGGAGACTTGGCTCTCCCGCAAGGTCTTGAGGTCCCAGACATCCCACTCCTTTGGAAGATACTCATCTGCCATGGCCCATGTACCTAGAGCTAGAACTTGAGGTGAGAATTTGTCCAGTTCTTCACTACCATATCTGAACCACTATGCTTCCACATTCATGTAAAACTTCTCCTTTGAAAGGCTTAATCAGTAAAAATCATACTCTACTCCTCTTTACTTCTTCAAATAGATTTAGAAAAAATTGTATTCAATTTCGAAAACATATAGGTGCCTGAGGGACACTATAGAGAAATACTGAGTAAGAAGTTGGATACACAGGTGTAGAGCCCAAGAGAAATATGTGGATGGAGCCAGAGGTTGCAAATCACTAGCTGATAGCTCCAAAGGAGCCTGAGAAAGAACAGTTTGGAAGTGGAGACAACTAGGGGGAGCAGTTTTGTAGAAGCTCAGAAGGGAGGAGTCTTTAAATGAGAAGATTGAAGAACGGAATCACAGGCTTTGACCTATGTACCTTAAAGTCTCTTTGAAAGAGAATTAAATATTCAGAGAATAAGAAGAAATGTAATCTCTAAGGTGAAAACAAAACATTATGACAAAAAAAAAGGTAGATTTTGAAAAAAATAAGAATTTAAAAAATAGTCATGGAAATAAAAATTCCACAGGTATTCTAAATAGTTGTCTAGACCCACTTAACTGGAAAGGAAATTGCACAGAATATAGTCTAGAGAAATAAACAGATGGGAGATGCAAATGACAAGTGGATGGAGTGAGAGGCTCCAATTTGTGTCTAAAAGGAATCCCCTAAGGAATAAAAACATAAGATGGGGAAGAAGCAATATTCAAAGAGATAATATGAAAGAATTAGCCAAAACTTAAGAAACTGAATTTCCCAGAATTAAAGAAATTCTCAAATTGAAAAGGCAGGATAAATGGAAAGAAACAAATCCAGACCTAGACAGACTACAGTGAAACTTCAGAACTTTAAAAAAAAAAAAAAGTGAAAATCTTAAAAGCTACCATAGGAAAAAAATAGATGAGGTACAAAGAAATGAAATGATACTGACATGAGAGATATCAACATGAACAAGAGAATCAGAAAATGATAGAATACACGACGAGTCCCCAGATATACCCAACAGATGGCTAAAATTAAAAAGACTGATAAAATAAAATGTTGACTAGAATGTGAAACTATCAGAACTTTCATATATTGCTGTGGGAATGTAAAATGATAAAACTGCTTTGGAAAATAGCCTAGCAGTTTCTTAGAAAACTAAACGTTCACCTACCTTACAACCCAGAAATTCCACATATGTCCACAAAAAGATATTAGCTTATCCATAATAGCCAAATACTAAAAACAGATGTGTCCATCCCCAGCAGAATAAACTGTGATATACTCATAGAACAGAATACAATTCAGTAATAAAATGAAACAAACTACAAATAAATGCAAACAACATGGATAAATCTCAAAAATATGCTGAGTGAAAAAGCTTTAGACGAAAAGTACATGGTGTATGACTCCATTCATAGAGTTCTAGAACAAGCAGTCGAAATCATAGTGAAAAAGAAATCAGAATGATGTTTGTCTCTCACAAGGTATACTAGGGATTGCCTAGAAAGAGGCATGAGAGAACTTTCTGGAGTGATGACAACATTCTGTATTTTGATGAGTGTGGGTCAGGCAAGTAAATGTATTTGTCAAACTCATGATGCATCTGAGTTTTATGCATAGTGTATAGTTTATTTCAAAAAACAATACTCTAAACACAAAATGAAATCTGGCTAACAATATTCAGGCTAAGTGAAAGATGGTCAAATAGATAAATAGATGTATCATAAAACAAATGTGGTACAATGTTAACAATCACAGAAGCTAGGTGGTTAGTAGATAGGGGTTCACTATATAATTCTTTCAACGTTTCCATATGTTTGAATTTTTTTCATATGCATCTGACCTATTATTTTAAAAGAAGGATAAAATAAAGGCATTTTCAGAAACAAAAAGGTAAAAGGTGATATTTACTGAAAAAAACTATTCAAGAATATATGACGGTAGAAAAAAATGAACTTAGAAGAAATGAGTGAAGTACAAGATTCAATGGTGATCAGAGAAACTAGTAAAAACATGTTAGTAAATTTAAATAAATATCGTACCATTATTGATCATATCTTTTCTACCGTGGATCTGCAACATCCCCTCCCTATTGAAGCCTTCACATTAAGACGAAAAAAGAAAATTCCCGATCCCACTTCCCACTCTATCAATTGCTATCCTAGGATATAAGGTGATGTCCTATGTCATCTTCTTTACCGCTGATTCAAAAAGAATTGCCTCAGCTCACCGTTTCCACTTCCTCACATCCTATTCTTTCCTCAACGCAATCTATCTGCTTCCTCTCCCATCACTCTACTGAAATGATCTCACCAAGGTCACGATGACCTCCATATCACTAAAGCCAATGAACATGTTGCAGTCTCCATAGCAATGGACTTCTTGGTAGCATTTGAAACACACTTTTTCGTTGGCTTCTGGGATGCCACATTCCTGATTCTCCTCCCATGTCTCTGTAGTGGCATTATTCATATTTATGGTTTCCCAGCATCTTTTAAACACATTTCTATATTGTGTTCATTTCCTTTATTATGAGTTCCAAATCCCAAAGCAAAGACCAGGGCCTGCCTTGCCAGCCTCCCTTGCAACCAAGCGTAAGCCTGTGACATAATTCCCACTACTTACTGCATCCACTTGACACCTGAATTAGAAAAAAATGACAGGAGGAAGAAAACAAGTCAAACTCAGTTTGCTTGCATAGGTTGTTGTGAGGATTAAATTTAGTAATATACATAGAACAATTAGAACAGTGCCTGGCACAGTGCAAGCGCTGTGTAAGTGTTAGCTGTTATTGTTCTTAAAGGAACAGCGGCAGTTTTTGACACTCTTTTGGGGTACAATAAACATGCTTAGACAATAAACACAGAATGAATGATCAGGAGCCTTAGCCTAGTTTACCTTTATAAAATAACTATTGATTATTACAATATAGTTAGCATATAAACAAAGTTAGGGTTCATTACCCTATTGTATACAGTTTCAAATAACTCAAAAAATATTTTCAAAGAGTCCTATTTTCACCCTACATCAGCCAAAGATCTTCGTCAAATATAAGGCCCACAAAGCCATCAGAGGACCTGCTCCTGTGGCTACATTGCTGATGAAGATCCTGGATAGGTCAACAAATGAAAAAATAGATCAAGATGTTTGGGATGATCTATAGTAAGCTGGAAGATTCAGTGTGATTTCAACAGTGGTGTCAAACACCAAATCAACATTTCTGGGTATGAGCAGCTGAGAGGTACATGGCCAACTTCCACATATGGAATTTATTCCCTCGGGAGTTAAAAGAGGATCAGGAGGTGGGAATGATTTAGACTAGAGGTCAGAAGTTAACTCAATTAACCAGAAACAGGGACTCCTCTCTCCCATCTCCCCCTAAATGTACCAAGGTTTGGGATTAGTTAGGACTGTAAATTGTGTAAAACATGAGTCTTTTCTTAAAAATAGATTACTGCTTTGCAAGGCAAAATTTTATATAATCTACATATCTGTAAAATAGGGATATTACCCGCTTTACTCCATTATGATGAGATTAAATAAGTTAATAAATGTAAAGTATGAGAGAATGTCTGACACACCTTTGTTTGCTTGTTTGTTTGGTTTAGGTCACACACTGTACGCCCTTCCACTCCCTTTCACTGTTCTACAGTTTATGCAACTAAACTGCCTGAAACTCAGGGAATTATGAGGGGAAGGACACCGCATAAGAAAAGAAAGAAAAAAAGCTGTGAATTCTAGGAGTTTATCTTGAAGCTAAAGTCTCCCCCTCCCCCTTGATCTTTCTAGAAGATGCAGCAGAGGTCTCCTAAGAAAAGCTGTGGGCGGAGGTCTTGTGCCTACAGCATGATCTACCCAGCCGGGCCTGGCTTTCTGCCCACTATAGTGCCTGCCTCAGCCAGTGCCTCCCTCCCCCACCTCAGGCCATGGAGCCTAAATCCCCCCATAGCCTAGTGAGTGAGTTTTTATAGCTCACAAATGGTTGTCCAGCTGCACTCAGAGCACCCAGGAGAGCAGCATAAGATCTTCCTCTCTGTGCTTAACATCTAGCAAGATTCAGAATTGAAAATCCAACTGCAAAGTAGCTCCTATTTGTGCTTTGAAATCGCTGGGGAATCATTGTGAACCCAGCTGGATAGCTTTGGTTTGTTTACATTATGCTCTTGTTATCACAAGATTTTTTTCTTCACCAGCATGGGGTCTACTCGCCTCCACTCTTCAAATGCCACTTTGTTTACTCACTGTGGACATCCTTTTCTGAAAATACTGTCTCAACATTAATAGGCCCCCTCTGTGGCTATCTAGCAAGTCACTTTGCAAATTATTTTTTAGTAAGAACTGCAGAGAATAAACGATCAGGAGCCTTAACCAATTTACCTCTATAAAATAACTATCGACTATTACAACACAGTTCTAAAAGTCCTATTATAAGTCATCCCAGTGAGAAAGAAAGTGAAGAGGAACGTAAGGAGAAAAAGAGCACCCATAGCTCTCCAAATAGTTCATATTTAGATGGACATAAATACAGAAACGATAAAAGATAAATATCAGAGTTGTGAACCAAATACCAGAGACTAACTCCCTTAATAATCTGACAATTTTGAAAAATGCAGCAGGCAACTAAAACCTTATTCTTAGAGCAAGTAAATGAATATATAAAGCAGGGCATTGCCATTTGGACACTATCGACACATATAAATATAACAAACAACAAAGAATATGGAATTTTTCACTGTCTCGTTTGCTTTTAGCTTCCTCGTTAAAAGGAATAATATTTAAACTGCACTGAACTTTTCTAATATCATAAAGAAGAAATTGAAGTCTAAGATATGGAAAAAACATACTAAGAAACTGTATAGCTAGTTAAAGTTAGCTCCAGCTGAATGAAACATCGGAGGGACCAGAAACCTAAGCACAAGAACATGTTTTCCTTATTTTGTTCAAAAGGAGAAAGAAATGAATTATTTTGAAAACCACTGTTTAGTTTCATGGCACTTCTGAACAAATTGCTGATAGGTTATCAAACAGATGAGTTGGGAGGATCTAGAAAGGAAAGAGTTAACCACTGGGAACCAGAATGGGTAAACCAAATAGGGAA
>NW_006432945.1:2715400-2764721 GCF_000325575.1 Pteropus alecto
GAGAGAAAGAACGTAAAAAGAACAATTGTGAAAGCCTTAGAAGTGGACCAAAAAGATTTCTGGATATCTTCAGTGAAACTAGCACATCCTTCCAAGATAATCTGGTTTGTGGGGCCTTTGTACTTTTATGGTATTTGAGCTATTTACAACTCTGTAATTTGTATACGACTTATAGCGATCCAAATTATTCTTGTCCAGAGATGTACAAATGAATTTTTTCATATGCAGTTTCAATTGATTTTCCTCCTTCAATGTGGAATAAACAAAAGTTTTGCACTTCTGGGGGGAGAAAAAAATTGGCATAGATGATAGAGGCTCTGTTTATCCCTCTGGCGACCAAATCAAAGTTGTGATGGTAATGAGGAGCAGCAGCAAGGATCTGGATGAACAAGCCATACAACTAAAGAGCAGTCCAAGAAAGCACCCTACCAACGACAGAAGGTAGGACGGGGCGAGGACGCGGGGCTGCTCGGTCTTGAGCAGCTGAGTGAGACGGAGGCTGCAGCAGTGGCAGAAGCATCTTAAAGGGGCTGCGTCCACGAGCGGATTTTTGTGGTGACGGACCTGCTCGCTCTGAGCACCTGTGCCAATTCAGCTATGTGCAGTGGGCACCAGGGACTTACAGGGAGACGTTGTCAGAGTGAGAGCCTAGTAGAGACCCGCTCTGTCCAGAAGTGCCGGCAGTATCCATTGTTCCTTGTTGAGCCCTCCCCCTTCCCAGTGCACGGACACAGCACCACCATAGCCCAGACATCATCAAACTGGATAACAGAGGTGGCTCTGCCCAGAGGATCCCCTGAAACCCCACCTCCCCCAACTTGTAGCCCCACCCAAGCCACATCCAGGTATATCCTCAGTGAATCAGGTGCTCCTTGCTGAGCAGTACCTAGACTCACACTGGAGGCAGCTGGCCTCAGTTTCTGGTGTGGCCTTTTGAGGCAACTATAAGCACAGAATCTGTGGTTTGCTTGCTGAATCTTAACAGGTGGCCCCAGAGGGGCAGAAGCTTGGGCTAAGTTTGGCCCACGGCTGAACCCCTCTCAGGACTGTGCCACTGGACACCTACTTCACAAAGCCTCATTAATAAGACTGGGAGACTTAGAAACAGACACAGAAAGGCAGCCAAAATGAGAAGACAAAGAAGTAGAAACCATATGAAAGAACAGAGATCCAGGAATAATGGAGTCAAGCAATCTAACAGGTGCAGAGTTCAAAACACTGGTTCTAAAGATGCTCAATGAACTTTTGGGAAGTGTAGAGAACTTCAACAAAGAGACAAAAAACATAAAAATGGAAATGGAAATTATAAAAGGGAACCAGTCTGAAATGAACACATTATCTGAGATGAGAAGTATATTAAATGGAATAAACAAAGTGAATAAAGAAGAGGATCAAATGCCCTATCTAGAGGATGGAAAAGCCAAGAACACTCAATCAGAATGGCAAGAGATAAGATATCAAGACTATAAAAATAATTTAAAGAGGATATGGGACACTATTAAGGGTTCAAATATCTGTCTGATCGGCGTAACTGAAGAGAATCAAGATATTGAGCAGCTGTTTGAAGAAATAATGATGGAAAACTTCCCTAACTTGGTGAAGGAAATGGACATAAAACCCCAGGAAGCTCAGAGAATTCCAAAATTCAGAGTCCAAAGAGGCCAACACCAAGACACATCATAATTAAAATGCCAAAGTTTAAATACAAAGAAAGAATATTAAAAGCAACAAGAGAAAAACAGGTAAGAGAACACCCATAAGACTGGCAGCTGATTTCTCAAAAGAAACTATGCAGGACAGAAGGGCTTGGCAAAAAAATGTTCAACAGGATGAAGACCCAGGATCTACAACCAAGAATAATTTATCCAGCAAAGCTATCATTTAGAATTAAAAGACAGATAAAGAGCTTCCCAGATGAAAATAAGCTAAAGGAATTTATCACCACCAAGCCAGTATAACAGAATATGTTAGAGAGACTTCTTTAAGAAGAAAAAAATATGTATCACAAACATGAAAAAAGAATGGTAACAACTACATTCCTGTCAATAAGTACCTTAAATGGAAAAGAATTAAGTGTTCCAACCAAAAGATAGAGTGGCTGAAAAGATAAGAAAACAAGCCCCCTACACATGAAAAGGAAGGAGATGGAAAAAGATATTGCTTTGATGGACCTAGAAGGTATTTAAGTCAGACAGAGAAAGATAAACACTATATGATTTCACTTATATGTGGAATCTAAGAAATAAAAAGAACAAACTGACCAAAAACAGACTCACAAATATAGTGGACAATTGGTATCGGACAGAGGGGAGAGGGTTTGGGGGACTGGGAGAATGGGGTGAAGGTTTTAAAAAAGTACAAATTAGTAGCTGATGAAGGGTCATGGGGATAGGGAGCACAGCTTAGGGAATACAGTTAGCATTAACACGTCGTCTAGGTGGAGGGTCGGGGAGCAAGGGAGCAATTGGGGGATCATTTTATGAACTATATAGATGTCTAACCAATGTACTGTATACTTGAAACTAATTAAAATAAATTAATATATTAAAAAAGTTTTGCATTTCCAAAGTAAATTCATATAAATGTTTCTGATGGTCTATATGGCCTATATATGTTTTAACTTTTTGAATTCTCCTTTGAACTAGTGGTAGCATCTTACTAGTTCCTTCATTAATTAATAAGTTAAATAAAATCTTTGATTTGCTTTTATTTTATATTTGCACAAGAGGCATGATTTTCTTTTTAAAAAGTATACATCTTATCTACAGCCATGCTACCCTGAACAAACGCGATCCCATCTGATCTTGGAAGCTAAGCAGGGTTGGGCCTGGTTAGTACTTGGATGGGAGACCACCTAGGAAGACGAGGTGCTGTAGGCGTAAAAACATAAAAAAAATAAGGGATTGTAAGCTGACAAGATCCTTGCAATCTGTGAGATCAACCAAGGGTTGTCTCGCCTAAAAAAAAATAATAATAAAAGTAAAAGTATACATCTTTTTATGGGAGGATGAAAGGGATTTCCAGGCAGAAGTAGTGCTATGTCTTTAAAATATGGGAATGAGGAGTAACATGGTGCGTTGATAGTACAAATGCACGTGAAAGAGTGGCGAGATGAAGCTGGCAGGGTAAGCAAAAGTTAGGGCAAAAAAAAAAGCTTTGTGATGTAATTAAAGTAAAAAACGTATAATCTTAACAGTTAGTACCAGAATTCCTCTTAGGAAGTTTGCTATAATTTTTTGAGCCAATACTTGGACTGCTGCTTGGTGATAGACCTCTAGAGACTGGATGTTAGCAGGGACCAAGGTAAACATTTCAGAAGGTAGCTAGAGCAAAAAAAAGAAATGTGTTTTAGCTCCTGAAAAGGGAGGGTAAGAGGGTAACCAGGGATATGATGCCTAGTTAGAGATCATGTGTGAATTGCTTCCTGGTGAAGGGCCAGTAGAAGTTCTTGGTGTTGGAGTAGCCAAAAGCATTTCAAAAAGGGATGCTTCATGTTCAATTTGGGTCATCTGTGTTCATGCAATATAAACTTTTCCAAAATTAGCTTTGTGTCAGCTAATTTTATGGCCAAATTTAGGGGACTTCCTAAGTACTTGTAGAACTTGAAAAGAAGCAGAATTACATACCTGCTGCAGAGGCACTACCCACTACTGAGCCAGAAGTCGGAGGGCTCATGGAAAAGATTCAGAGACATAGAAATCTTGGAGAGGAGCTTGGATTTCCTAGGGGTTAAGGTAACCTTATTTAGTTCTTAATGAGTAATATATCTACAGCTGCCATGTGGGTTACATAAACCAAGCATGAAGTTTCTTAATGGGTACTTGTTTCAAGATTACCCATGCCAGGCCTTTTGACTTTACCTTACCTTAGAGCATTTTATTTGTAATATTTTTGAATATTAAAAGTATTGGACTTCAGTCTGTAACATACATTTTCCTAAACCAGTTTGCTTTAATCTTGCTATATGCTTTCTTGTATCTTTTGAATTTTACGTTTATCATGTACATAAATTACACACTGAAAAAACTTAGTCCTTTTCCTATCCTCTCCCCAAGCAACTCGTTTCCCTCCCTGGAAGAAATCATTTTTCTTTTCTTCCAAAAATTCTAAGCATATACTTAAATTTCCACAAAGGAGAACCATACTGCAGACACTATTTTGTGCATTATCCCTTAAAAAGAGAGAGAGGGAGAGAGAGAGAGAGAGAGAGAGAGAGAGAGAGAGAGAGACCTTGAGACTTTAAGTCCAAGAACTTAGCTTCACCAATATTTTTTCACACCAATCTGAATGTACGAACAGAGAGAGAGAGAGAGAGAGAGAGAGAGAGAGAGAGAGAGATGATAGAGAGCCACTGAGGTGGCTGGCATGGCAAGATAGCCATGCCTAGAGGTTAGGAAATGACATAAAAAAAGGATGATCGAGTGCTCAATAGAGTTGGGAAGGCACCAGAAGATTGCAAATTACGGAGCGTCTTAGTTTGTGAATGGGGAAAATTACTTTCCATGGGGACATTAAAAATAAACTCACAAAACCCAGGGCAAAGAGTAATGCTATGATTGACAAAGTAATGGGGAGAAGGTCAGACAGCTGTTCGGATCATCAATTCATTGTTTCCTATTTCTGTTTCCAGCAGAGAGAGAAAGTCTAAAATTAGCTTCTCACATATTGTCAGCATTTAAGAAATCACATTAGCACTAGTGCAGGGGAAAATAGGAAATGAAGTGTGAATTGCTTCCTGGAGAGTCTCGACATTTCCCAAGAATGCTTCATGGAAGGACCATCTTTCTTATCAACCACAAACACTTCTTGAGAATCAACTTATACTGGGGCACACTGACAGATTCGGTTTATTTAGAGACGGCTCAACACTGAAAAGCAAGGGAGGAAAAAAAAAACCAGTTCCTATTGGAGGTTTTACCACTAACAGGGCCTGGAATAGTGCCTGTTCCTAGAATCCAGACTAGAAACCCTCATAATATGTGGGGCATTGGATAGAGTGCTCAGAAAAGTCTTGCCTCAGCAGTGGGGAATAATCAACTGTAGACGAAATGCTGCTCTGGTCCTGCTTTAAAAGATCTTAAAAGGAAGACCCAAAAGGATCACTAGTCAGATCAAGCCATTCATAAGTTGCCTGCATCTAGAACATTAGGCCACTAACCATATATGGCTATTGAGCACATGAAATGTGGCTAATGCTCGAGGAAGTTCCCCTTGAGTATTCAGCAAAGTACTGATTGGCGCATGTGTATGAGGAAATTATCTAGATTGGGGAAAGAACCATCCAAGCTGAGGGTGCAGATGTGTTTGGAGAGCTTTAGTGGGGTGATTGTGTCAGACCTTGCTAGACCTGTTAAAGGTCTACTCTATCGAGAGCAACAGAAAGCCACTAAAGGATTTTAAAGAATAGAGTCATAGGATTCGATTTGCATTTTAGAAAGATCATTTCAGCTACAACATAGAGGATGTATTGAAATGGGCTAAGCCTGGAGGCAATGAGACCAGTTGGCAATAACCTAAAAGTAATGAAAAATTAGGGAAGTTATGGGACATTTATGCCTTTGCAGGAAATAGTGTGGGAGCAGGTAAATTAGACAGGAAGACAAGTTTCATGTAGGCTATTGAAAAGTCACTTGACTACCTGAGATCTTAATTTTCTCATCTTAGAGAATAGCATCACACCTGGCCGGGTACAGTCCTCCCTCCCTTATCATAATGACCCAGAGCCTATTATGAGCAAGGTACTGGGATAGAGTAAACTTCTACAATTCCAAAAAGAATTTAAAATATCAAAGATATATCCATTTCATATTAGTTAAGTGTCTCTCTTCTAAGGAACAAAAAGCACTTTAATAACATTGTCTTATAAGCCTATGGGTTCCTGGTGAAACTGGAATAATCAGCAGGCATAATCGATGGACTCAATAACAGGGTCGAGCCTTCACTAACATATTGATAAACTATCGAGAGAGAGGGTTCTCTCCTTTGAGGATTTTCCACCCCATCAACACGATAAACCAAATGCATCCTCTAAACCACCACAAAAGATGATTCATATTTGAAAACTCCAAGAATCTACAAATCAAGAAGACCAGTGAAGACCTACGATTTAGAGTTTATTTGTAAAATACTCTTATATGTGTTTTCAGTTTATTATTAGAATAATCATTAATGGTGTCATATCTTGTAAATACATTTTCCCCAGTTTTTTTAGTTTGGATTAACTTGATTCTAATTTTTTATGTATTAATATTACTCAGAATTATCACATCTAAAAGCATTGTTAAAACTGTCTTTGTTGGTTCTACCTTTCTCTAGAAGAGCTATACCTAGACAATTCAATCTTTTATGCACTCACAAAAAGTTATTCTGTTTTGAGAACATGCAGTCGATTTATATTTTAATTAAATATCCATAGAATTCATAATGAAACACAAAACAATACATATCTCTCATACATGCAAACATACATATACACACATATGTGTATACACTATTCTAGAAAAATAAGTTAACTTTAGTGGAATATTTATAATTCTGCCCCCTAAAAGATTAAAGGTTATTTGAAATCTAGAATTCATATTCTAGACTGTGAAGTTAAGCTATAGAGAAACTTTCTGATGAAGGGAAGCTAACATACCAGAAAGGATACCTTTCAAATTCAAAGTCAACCATAAAGCAATGAACTTATGATCACAGGGATGATCAAATGACAGAAAGTCATTGCAGTATAGTCCAGGTAAAACTGAGGAGAAGTGAGAGTTAGATATTACAGAAAAAGTGTCCAAATGTTTCAATAAACCAAGATCTTAAGACACATTAGACAGTAAAGGAAGGGACCCCCAGGATAGCAAGTGTACTAATCATTCATACTGCATGTAAGACCTGTAAGTTAAGTCTCACAACATTGAATACTAAATGGCTCCTTTCAGATGAGGTGTCCAGGTTTCATTTTCATAACTCTGTCCATTTGTTTGTTCAACAGATATTAAGCATCTGAGTGTGCTGTGTCCATACTAAGGCCTCTCCAGCTGAAATGGGAGCAAGCAAAACAAACCAACCAACAAACAAAATTAGGTGGTGGTGCCTTTGAGCAGAATTCCATGCAGTACTAAGGGTTGGGAGATAATACAGAAACAGTAGTAAAAGTAGCTACAGTCAGTGCACACTTACAAGCCAGGCACTGCTCTTAATCTTGTACATGCATCAATTCATTAAATCTTCACAACCTAAGAAGTAGGTACAATTATTATCCCATTTTATTGAGGAGGAAACAGAGGTACAGAGAGTTTATGTTATTTGCCTGAGGTCACACTAAATTTCCCACCAAAAGTTCAGGCTTCTTCCAGACAAATGTCTGGATCACCTTCAAAGAAGCAATAGAGTTGATGATGATGATGATGATGATGATGATAAACATTTATTCAGTACTTGCTATGTGCCAGGCACTTATTCTGTTTTATTTATATTATATCATCAAATCCTCCTTTCCCTCCCCTGGCCCCTACTGCCTGCTCCAGCCCCACAGTTTTCCCTATTACTAACATCTTGCATTGGTGTAGTACTTTCGTTACAAATGATGAGCCAATACTGACACATTATTATTAACTAAAGTGCATAGTTCTCCATTAGGGTTGATTCTTTGTGTTGTACAGTTCCATGGGTTTTAACAAATGTGTAAGGACATTTATCCACCATTACAGTATCATACAAAATAGTTTCACTACCATAAAATTCTCTTGTGCTCCACCTATTCATCATCCCCCTTTCCCTATCCCTGAACTCCTGGCAACCATTGCTATTTTTACTTTCTTCATAGTTTTTCTTTTCTAGGATTTCATATGGTTGAAATCATACAATGTGCAGCCTTTTTATTATGGCTTCTTTCACTCAGCAGATGCATTTAAGTTTCTTCCACGTCCTTTGTGGCTTGATAGGTCATTTCTTTATATTGCTGAATAATATTGCTTTGCACAGATTGCCAGTTTGTTTATCCATTCACCTACTGAAGGACATCTTGGTTGCTTCCAACTTTTGGCAATTATGAACAAAGCTGCTATAAACATCCATGTGCAGATTTTTGTGTGGACATGTTTTCAACACTTTTGAGTGGATGGAAGAGTATAATTGCTAGATCATACAGTAAGAGTACATGTAGCTTTGTAAGAAACTGCCAAACTGTCTTTTAAAGTGGTTGTACCATTTTGCATTTCTACCTAAAATCAGTGAGAGTTCCTGATGGTTTGCATCCTCCCCAGGGTTTGGTGTTGTCGGTGTTTCTGGCTTTTCACTATAGATGTGTAGTGGTATGTCATTGTTGTTTTGATTTATAATTCCATAATGATATATGGTATTGAGCATCTTTTGTTCATTTGCCATCTGTACAGATCCTTTGCCCATTTATTAACTGGATTAAGAACCCCATTTTCAGATGAGACAACTGAGGCACACAGGGATTCAACAAATCTCCCAAGGTTACACAGCTGGGGTAGAGCCCAGGCAAGAAGGCTCAAAGTCCACAATCGTAACCACAGTTCTGTAATGCCTGCAGGATACAGGTTTTCCAGCTAAAAAATACCTGGGTCTCAATGCTAGTTGTGTAGTTTATATGGTGTCTAACCTTGGATAAGTTACTTAATCTCTCCAAGCCTCAGTTTCTTCTTCTGTAATATCAGGATAACAGGTCTCAGTGTTGTCTTGAGATTTAAATGAGACAAGGTAGAGAAAGAGCTGCACTTGTCAGAACAGAGCAGCTGCCAATAAATGGTAGCTATGATTAGTCCAATGCCACATGAAAAAGGGTGAGAGACGCCTGCAGTAGCCGTAAGAATTAGCACCTGCCTTGAAACTAAAATAGATCAGTATGAGGCTTCGAATTCTACAGAAACTCAGACATTTCTTGATGAGGTTTCCATGATCAGTTGTCAGCGGATACCTCAACTCCTTACACCTAGTGCACATTAATGAATAAAGGGGGTTCCAGTTCTTTGAAAAAGAATAGACTTTCACTGTATTCAATTTCCTTTTCCTGTTCATCTTCCCCTCCTGCTATCCCTACAAAAAAATAAAGTTACAGTTTTATTAACCCTGTGGCGAACGAAGTATGCCTGTCACCGGATGTACCCTGCTTGTCTCCACTGAAATTGGATGGGTGGCAGAAAAGACAAACATGCCAGCCATTGCATCTAAAAGTATGGGAATTCTGGGTTGCAAGTGACTTTAAGGCTGTGTTCTTCTGAAGGTGATTCCCAAACCTGGTTGGTCACCAGAACCTCCTGAGGACTGTTTAAAAAGAAGATTCCTAAATGCTCAGCTTAGATTTAACTGAATCAGAATCTCCTGGTTTGGATACATGTGCCTTTAAAAGTCCTGAGAGGCTTTAATGTATATCTTTAACAGTTCTAAGAGGCCGATCTAATGTCATTACCATCTGACTTGTGTGTGTGTGTATTAATGAGAAAATTGCATTTAGTAAGGCAATAAATAAATAATTATGTTTGGAAGAGATCAACTTTCATGGGCTTAAACTGCTATTAAAACTTTTCAAAGTGCTTTCACTTTGTCATTTTAAATTTTATCTTTTGGTTTTCACTTATTCATTCAACAAACTTGGTTTTGAGTGCTACTACTACGGTATACTGCTGATTTAGAAACTATTATATGGAGATGAGTTCCCCATATAAAGAAGAAGAAGTCAAAAGATTGGGGTACAGCTGGGATGGGAGGGAAAAGAAACTAACATCTTAGTGAGCACTTAGTACCAGTCTCATTTATGTACAGTATTCTATTTAATACAACAATACCATGACATAATTTGATCACTAAGAACTGAAACTAACAAATTTCCTGAACTTACATTAAACAGTCCTGGAACTGGACATACCATCCTATCCCTGGGTAAGCCGATTCTGAAAAGGAACAAAAATGGCCTATTTGTTCCTGGAAAATATGACTGTAAACCAACTTAAATAGATTAATTCCAAATTTACCTGCATACTCACCTCACTGGGCCCACCAATCCAGAGCTATTATGTCACAATTTCCACCCAGTCTCAACCAGTTCTCCACTTTAAAAATTATCCAGCTTAGCTCTAAATCCTATAAATATCCTCCCCTGACTTCTCCCACCTAACATATTACTAAGTCTCTATCAAGATGATATTCACCTTTACTATAGTGAATCCCATACACATGGATTTGTTTGATCAACAGATGTGTTTTTTTTTTTTCTGGTGGTCTTTTGGGGAGTCAACAGTCAATATCCCCATTCATTGATGAAGAAATTTGTCCAAACGCAAATGACTATTATGAACTATTTTCTTGAATAAGCAAGTATTAAACGCAGCTACACCTGACTCTGAAGCTCGTGTTCTATCCACTGGTATATACACTTAGGCATAAGTGCTAGATGAGATAAAGAACACATAGGTTTTTGCTGTATATTTTCAGATGCTCACAAGCAAGCTACTTTAAAAGAGATGGCAGCATTAAAAATGGCAATCCATAAATGCAAGGGAAATTCAAGTCCTTAAATCAAGTCAAAATATACTTACTGCCATCTGTTCTTCACAGTGACACAGCAATAAAATGCATACATAAATGACTCAGAGACCATAAAAGAGTTGCCTAAATGAGTTCCATACACAGATGCAAACAAACAAGAACTGAAGTATAACTATTGATTGATAACAATAATTAAGGCTTAGAATTTTGCACATGATCCTAAGAAAATTACAGAAGCCCTCCTGTCAGTGTTCAATATGCTCATAATCATAGACATTTGGGGCCAAGGAATTGAATGGTTATTGAAATATAAAACATTAAATAAAAATGCAAAAGTCTTTTGGTTTCAAATTCATTAAAATACTGTATAGACTTCAAAATGGAATGAGGTGAGCAGACAAGCTCTCCAGACACAGAGGAAGTGGTGTTTGTTCAGAGTGCCAAACAATTTGACTAGTTCTAAAAGAAGGTAAAGAAGAGACAAACGTCCTAAAAGCAAAGTCGCATAAAGGAAAACAACCATTTGCCAGAAGTATAAGATACTTTCTAGATATGCAGGCCAAGGGCTCCCAGCCCAGCCAGTGGGTCAGGATGAAAAGCCAGGGTCAGGCCATGGTGGGTACTGAGATTTTGCCATTAAAGGGGTCCAGAGGGACACAGGCTGGGGGCAGGGCATGTAAGAAATTTCCATAGCAGGGAAAGTTTCTCTCAGCTTCTGGTAAGGAGATGTGCCATGGTGTCACCATTATTAATATTGAAGAATGCATAGTGTGTTGTTAATGAATTAGTTAATAACAATAACGACAATAGCTAACACTTTCAGGTAGCATTTGTTTTGTGACAGGCAGTGTTCTGAGTATCGTACATATACTAACTCATTTAAAGTTCACCCCATGAGTACCTATGAGGGAGGCACTGTAATTATCCTTGTTTTACATATGAGGAAATTGAATCACGGAGAGATTAAGTGACTTGTCCAAGTCTTACAGCTAGCAAATGGTAGAGCCAGGATCAATCAAGCAATCAATTAACAATGCACTACTTATGATGCTCTGTCTTAGCAGGTACGAACTCATGCTAGTTTCTACTGAGTACTCAATATTCATTGGTGACAGAGACTTCTCTCCCTTGTGTATGGTATTTTGTGCTTATGCATCACTTATGAGGCACAAAGTTTGTTGCACGTTATCTACCATTTCATTAGACCAACCTGGGCTGTCTTACTTAAATTGTGCTTTTAAAGTTTCTTTAGGTTGGTTGGCTAAAACTGATTTGCTATTTTCTATCATTTTTAGAATTACAATTAGCCGATTTGAAGGATTGTTTTTAATTCTTTATATTTAGCATAATTTTTTTGCCTTGGAACAATCTCAAACTTACAGAAAAGTTGCAGGTAGAATTCAAAGACCTTTTCTTCCTGAACCATTTGAGAGTAAGTTGCTAACCTGATGTACCCTTCCCCCTCCCCCCATCCCCCTTGAATACTTTAGTATTACCTACAAACAATAACATCCTCCTACAGATCCACAGTATAACCATCACTATCAGAAAGTAAACACTGGCACTATACTAACAATCACAAATCGCATTTAATTGTCCTGTCTCTAGTCTCCTTCAGCTTAGAACAGTTCTTCAGCCGTCCCTTGACTTTCATGGCCTTGACACCTTTAGATTACAGGCCAGTTATTTTATAGATGTCTCTTGATGTGGAGTTTTTCAACGTTTCCTCATTAAATTCTCATCACTGCTGCCATGTCTCTCCTGCGTAGACACCCTCTTTATTCTGCTCAGTTTCTGAAGCCTCATGCCTGGCTGCCCTACGCATCTTTGGCAGGAATATTACAGAAACAATGCTGTGATCTCATTGCATTCTATCAGGTGGTGCAGGATTCTGATTTATTCCTTTACTGAGAATGTCAGCCTTAATAATTTGATTAAGATAGTGTCTGCCAGACATCTCCACTATAAACTTACTCTTCTCTTCATAATTAACGATTTTTTTGTAGAGATACTTCGAAACAATGTGAATATTCCACTCTTCGCCAGAGTTTCCACTTCTGAATTTTTATTAGCATGGATTCGTGACTTCATATTATATGCCAATGAGTTATCATCTTTTTAGTACTCAAATTGATCAATGGGATATCCTTTAAGCTGGCTTCTTTGTTCTTTTCACATGGTCCTATCGTTCCCAGAAAACTTACTCTCTGGCTCGATGACATATCCCAAAAGTTTTGACTGAGCCCTGGAGTCAGTCACCTCCAGAAAGCCCCGATTCTTTCTAGTAGAAAATGACATTCAGAAACTTAGATGAAACAGTGTTCATTGTTATTGGGGTAGGGGGCACAGGTGCTACTGAATGGCCATCACACACATTCACATCCATATTTATATCTATTTATTAATTTGACTTACTATATTTATTGAAGTCCACCAGTTCGCACAAATAGAACCAATTCCAACCAAACACCACAGCGTTCATGCTAGTTTTGTCCCTTTCCATTAAACACTGAAAATCCTGACTCTCGTTTTTCTCGATGCCTGTACTTTTTTGATCAACCCTTCTGTTTGTACTCCATCTGTCATCATTGCTGCCATGTCTCCGCTGCGTGGACACCCTCTTTTTTCTGCTCAGGCTCTGAAACCTCGTGCCTGGCTGCCCCACGACTGAGCTCCCTTTTCTCCTTGCTTGGGCTCTGACATTCCAATCTGGGGCGCCCCTCTACGTGAATGCCCTCCTTACCCTGCTCAGCTCTAACACCAGCATGGCACCGCCCGCAAACACCAACGGCCTTCTCTTCCTGAAAATCTGCGCTGGGCGGAATCCTGTGGGACTGAAGGATGCTCACCTTGCTCTGCGCACCTTGCGACATTACGGCTGTCAGAAAGGGAGAAGGAAACTAATTGACACATTTTCAAATGCTATTCAAAAACATGGAAGTTGTTCAGAAGAAAAGTCGTTCACCAGAAACTTTCATTTAAAACTGCTAAAAAAAGATTTTCAGCAAATCAAAGTAATATTTGTGTTTTTAAAATGCAAACCATTCGAATAACCATGAAGAAATGTTTATTTCCCATGAAGAGTTTACATTAACCAATAAACAAAAATATATTCATCATATACTACTTTGCGGAACTTCCGTTAACATTTGCATAGCCCAGGGCAAGAGTACAAATGGAGATTCAATAGAGAAAATACTTGAAAGTTATAAATCACAGTAATAAACTTTCAAATAAAATGTTCTATCCTCTTACCTAGACAAGTTACCTTTCATAACAGCAAAAAAATTTTAATGTATAAAACTTTTTCATATGATCAAAAGTCAGCTAAATATCAAAGACAATTGAATTTAATTACTACTCACATGTCTAGGTGTTCTGATGAACCAGTAATAACTGATGAGCAACAAAACAAAAACATACGTATTTCATTATTATATTTATTCCATGATATTTATTTTCCTATTTTTAGGTCTAGCAACATCACTAATTATTTGGTCATAATCAAAATTTCCAACTAATTTGCTTCTATCACAGTAATTCTAAGTTATATGACCTTTCCTGAACCACAAAAGTTCCTATATAAGTTTTGTTTGTTTTGTAGTAATTTCAATTTGGAGAAACTTTCCTGAGACAACCGCCACTGAAGTAAAATCTCTAAAGCATTAATTAGATTCAGAAACAACTCATGAATTTTACGCCATGTTCAAACACTAATAAAACCACATATGATGAATTATAACGTTATAAAATATTTTAATTTTATCATATAAATTCATATAATAATTTTTATCATTTCTTAAATCAATATCTATATCCAAGCTTTAATGTAAAGAATTCATATCACATTTCATGTTATATCTAGACCTACATACATATTTATCAATTTAAGAGTAATATGAATCATTTAATATTACAAAATGTTTCCCCAGATATCATGTTTAATTATCATGAGCAAGCAAGAAAATGAATGGTCAGAAATACTGGGATATGATAATTCATTATGCAAAAATGTACTATATTCATATTATCTGAGAGAAGAAATTCACAAGTTAATTAATTTGGATTTTTCACTTACCTAAGCAGCTCTGCTCCTCAAACCCTTCTCTCAGAAATAATGCTTGTTTCTGACATTGGCAGTGGCACAACCTACAATCTTCACCAATCAGACATGGTCACCTTTTATTTTGAGGACATGGAGCAAGGGACGAAGAAATGGATGCTATTAGTCTCAAGAGGGGCTGCTTAGGATTACAGGTCAGATTGTGCCACAGCTGAGATCACCTCACAAGTGACACACAGTACGTAGGTGCCTTAATACATTTATAGTTGTGCGTATGATAGATGGAGCCTTCAGAGGCACAGAGCCTAAGGCAAAGGTCCTTTTGCTGGGGCCTAAAGACAGTAATGCTATGCTGCCTACAGTGCATTAAAGTGCTGTATAAAATAAAAGATGAAGTTATAAGACATAGCATGCTTCTTCATAAGAAATCTGAGTGGGGAGGCGAGGAGAGTACAGAATTCATAAAGTGAACAAACACAATAAGACAGAAAGTTTCCCAAGTGTCCAGAAATGTGAGGCACTTTGTACATATTACCTGCAGTATCCCCATGAGTCCCAGACTGCCCCCAATGGCAGGGACTGCCTCAACAGCCATGGAGCTTTGCAGAGCACCTGGTACAAAATCAATGCACAATAAATGTTGATAGTGAAAGTAGCATGTGCACCGAATAGAACTGAAGCTTCTAATGCCTTAAAAATAAGTTCTCATCATGCCAATCTGTCCTCTACTTCTTTTTCTTTCTCCCATCCATCCTCTTAATTCTTCTTGTCCTACGCAAAAGCAAAACCTTAGAAGTTAACCTTACCTATTCTCTTTGGTTCAAGATTCCAATGCATATTTGATATTTTCCTCTCATTTTATTTTCTTTTAATTATGTTAACCACGGGGGTGGTATAAACATTTGCGTACACTTTTAACTATTTGACAGACATCAGGGGACTTTTTCCTTTGCATCCTGTGTGATTTCATTTCCATTAATGAAGTTTCTGAAGCGAGTCATAGTAATCTTCAACTTTATTCAAGAGGTTTTTTACAAAAAAAGTAACATTCTTGAGGTTACTTTCTAGACCCATTAAAAACGGGAAGTCTTAATCATACCCAGTGATGAAGAGAAAAGAAATAGCTGATGTGAAATGAACCCAAAACATTTGTCATCTGTTTTGGAACAGAGAGCTATACATGCACGAAGACACATAAACACATGTTCTAATTCACCCTCTTAAATGCTAGATATTTGATCCTATCTTGGTTTAGCTCTGCTCGCTTTAATTATGATCAAAAGCCAAGACTTGAGAAATTATCCAGTTATTTGTCAAACACCCACGAAGTTCATAGTACCATATGAAGTCTTTGGAACACAGCATACTAAGGAGGCAGTCCTCTACTTAAGTTTATAATCTAAGAAAAAAGGAAATAAGAACATAGAATTATAGTAACTACAAAATGAATAGGTCAAAGATTGCATTTGCAAGTTACAGGATGGGCTGAATGAATTTGAATCTTACATAAACATTGGTTGACACAAAAGCTTACACAAAAGGAGACGTGATACATTCAATTTAATTTTTTAAGATTAAGGTAAAATTTACTTACAGTGAAATACTTAGACCTTAAGTGTACAATTCAATGAGTTTTCACAAATGTAACAAAATATCAATTATGATAGAGAATATTTCCATCACCCCAAATCATTTGTTAACATCTGTAGGATCCATCTAGTGAATCCTCTCTTTCATTCCTGATTTTAGTAACTTGTGTAATTTAGTAATTCTCTCCATTTTTCTTGGTCAATTCAATTTTATCGCTTTCTTCAAAAAATAACTTTCAACTGTTAATTATTCTCCATCGCTTGTACATTTTCTATTTTATTCATTTCTGCTCTTTATTATTTTTTTCTTATACTATTTTCGACTTTAATTTGCTTCTCTTTTTCCAGTTCCTTAAGTTAGAAACTGAGATAATTGATTTGAGAACTTTGCCATTTTCTAACATAAGCGTTTTAAAAAATAAATGACCTTTTAAACATTTCCCCACAGCTTTTGAAGTATTTTTTACAATCGTTCAGTTTGAAATATTTTCTAATTTTCTCTATATTTTTTTCTTTGACACATGTTTAATTTCCAAATATCTGGACTTTATTTAGGTATTTTATTTGTAATTTCTAATTTAATTCCATTATACTCTGAGAATATACTATGTTAGATTTCAACCATTTGAAATTTATTAAGAATTATTTTATAACACAGAATATGGTCTAACTTGGCAAACATTTTATATTCACTTTGAAAAATACATATTCTTCACTTATTTGGTGAAATATTCTATAAGTTTCAATCAAGTCAAACTAGTTGACTTATCTTCCATGTCCTTATTGATATTTGTCTACTTGTTTTATCCACCTGTTATATTAATTGCTAAAAGAGGGATGTTAAAAATTGTAGATTTGTCTATTTTTCCCTTTTGAACTGTCAGTTTTCCTTCACGTATTTGGAAGTTCTCTTATTAGGTTTCTATATACTTAGGATTTTTATGTCTTCATGATGAATCGATTCTCTTATTGTAAAAAGTTCCTCTCTATCTCTGATGATATTCTTTGTCTTGAAGTCTATTTTGATATTAATATAATTACAACTGCTTTCTTTTGCTTATTGTATGCATAATATATCTTTTCTCATCCTTTTACTTTGAACTTACCTGTGTATTTACGTTTAAAGTGCATTCTCTTGTAGACAGTTGGGGCTTTTTTTTTTTTTTTCTGTCCATTGTGACAATCTTTTCCTTTTAATTGGAGTGTTCAATCCATTTACAGTGAACATCACTATTGATATGATTGGAATTGATTTTACCATCCTGCTTTTAATTTTCTATATGTCCTATCTATTATTTTTTCTCTTCATCTTTTTTCTCATTCTTTTAGTTTAATTAAATATTTTTTAAATTTTATTTTTTTATTAATTTCAAATATACAGTACATTGGTTAGACATTTATATAGTTTATGAAACGATATCCCTGATTACTCTTTCTCTCCTCTGGCATAAATATTTTTAATATTACATTTTGATTCTTTGGTTCTTCTATTGGTTTTTGTTTTTTATTTTTAGCTACACATATTTGAATTATTTTCAACAGCTGCTCTAGGGATTAAACTGGACCTTTAATTTACTACAGTTTAACTGGGGTTAATAGTATATACATAATATATAAGAGATTAAACAGTAAAATTCCATTCCTATCCTTCTGTATTCTGTTCAGTTTTGTAATATGTTTTATTGCTACATTTTAAAATCTCACTAAGCAATGCTACTACTTTTTCTTTAAATAATACTCTTTTTAAAAGAAATTAAGAAGTCCAATGTATGTAATTGGAATTCCAGAAAGAGAGAAGAGAATGAATGAAGCAGAAAATACATTTGAAAAAATAATGGCTAAAATTTCCTAAATTTTGTGAAAAAAATATATTTAGACACATATTTATTTAAGAAGTTTAGTAAACCCCAAGCTAGACAAAGACAACACACACACACGCACACACACACAAACACACACACACACACACGCATACAGACACCAAGTTGGAGAAAAAGAGATATATTACATACAAGGATACAATGATAAAAATCACTGAATTAACTAAATTCTCATTAGAAATAATAGAGGCCAGAAGACAATGAATACTTCTTTAAAGTGGTAAAAAGATACGAGAAAAAAGCTGTCAGCACAGAATTCTAAATGCAGCAAAAATACCTTTCAAAAGTGACTGAGTCTGGTTTTCCATATTTATTGGGTGAAGTATTCAAGCAATTCCCTCCACAAATAACAATTATGAAATCTGGACAAAATATTTTTTAAAAAACTATTTAAAGGCATTCAAAATAAACCAGAAGAGAATTAACACTTGAAAATCCACAACTGAAATAGGTAAGAATTGTGAGTTTGTGGCATTTTTGTCTTAAAATATTCCCCAAACTCCATATATCCAGAACCAGAAAACTGAAGCCTTAGTCATTCAGTGTGACAGAGGACAGAGTTCAAGGCTGAAAGAGCAGCTAGAAATTTAGGAACACAATCTTAGAAAGTGCAAGAATGCCAATATGTAACTATAAATCTGTCCATATTCCTGGTTGACCACAAAATTATGAGTTCATGGGAGATCTCAATCAGAAGATAACAGCCTTAGTCCAGTCAAGTTAACAGCCTATTAAAATAATAAACCCACCAATCCTTAGTAGAATATAAGAGTATTCAGTGTTGCTATAATGTACTATCCATAATATTCTGGTTTCAATCAAGAATTATTAGCCACACAAAGAACAGGAAAGCATGACCCACTCAGGAAGAAAGAAAGTCAATAGACAGTGACTCCAAGAGGCCCATAGTGTATATAGAAGTCAAAGATTTTAAAGCAGCTGTTAGAAAGAATTAAAATGTGTTTAAAGAATTAAAGGAAAATAGTCTCAGTGTGTAAACAGATGGAGCATCTCAATAGACACATATAAATTATTTTTTAAAAAAGAACAAATAGAAATTCAAGATTAAAAAGTAGAATGATAGAATGGAAAATTCACTCAATGGACTCAACATTACATTTGAGATGGCTGGAAAATCAGCGAACTCTAAAGAGAGCAAAAGAAATTATCCAATATAAAAGACAATCTGAAAAAAGATTGAACCACTTTCAAAAACCTGTGGGATAATGTAATTAGAGTCTCCTTTCAAACCCTCATATGATAGACTGTATTAACACCTTGTTAACTCGTAAGTGTCATTGACTTGGCACTTCCCAACCTGCTCTTCCTTTACTTAGAAGTAACAACTCTCCTCTTAGTGAGGGCCAAATATAATAAGAAAATTTATTTAACTGGACTCACCCTTTTATTTCCAAGATAGACTTAATTATGGTAGTGTAGACTGACACTGGAACAATTTGAAACGATTTAAATCTGAAAACAAATTGCACACAGTTACTGAATTTGAATACATTTTAGCTGCACTTCAAACAAATTTAAAAGATTTTAAAAGCACTTTACCAGTTCAAATTGGAAGTGAATGTTTTCATAAAACTACTAAGTAAATTTGGACAACTACCTAAAGTAAATTGCTATTCAGTTGGTTAAGTTTCCTCCCCTTGAGAAGTGAAAGCAATGTTTTTTAACCTTGAGCATTATATGGAATATCTCTAGAAGAACTAGAAGTTTTCTTTTTTGTTTCGTTTTTGTTTTTTAAAGACATTGCCACCTTTAATATAACAGTGAATGACATATTATGGAGAAAGAATAATGGATGGAAAAATTGAGGGAGGGAACTCCTTAGGTCTGGCCACAGTGCGATGGCGTTCTCCCAGAAAAGAGTCAGCGCATTTCAACAAACCAGACTCTAGTCTGAATTTGGTGACTTGTGTTTTTTCATTTGTAATTCTAATCACATTTTTATTCGTTCTGCACTTTCTTCTTGGCATTGCTAATTATTGACACAAGGGACAAATTGATCAAATTTGTGGCTGACATGGGAGGCCTCGTACTTGACAGGACTTTGTGTTTATTTTTTATAGCCTGGGGCATAAGACTTCATCCAAACTTGAGCAAGGGAGATGTTTAAGATACAATGAGTGGGGATGGAATTTTCCAGCCCTTTAGATGGGCGAAAGGACAAGAAATACGTATTCTTGTACTTTTACTTTAGGTTTATTTACTTTCCTCGGCACATTTTCACCATATAAATATGAGGAGGAAATTACTTTACTTTGGATCTCTGTAAACTCCAAATTCCTTTGGCCATAATACAGAGACATATTGAAAACTGGTCCAGATTGTTAACTGTCTATCATTTTGATTTTGCTCTTCACATTGAGACAAACTTGACAAGCTTGTCAGAGGACATGTAGCCCCCTCAATTTTCCTTCACGATTCTCTCTCATGGAATTCCTTTCCTGCATATCCAAGTGTTCAAAACAACCTATCTCCCCAACCCCCCAAATTCTGGAAATTAGGGGTTTTTTTCCTATTTTCTTAGCCGGAGTACAAAGAATAGGCTTATCCCCTCTTGTTCCAAAGGATCCGGACTCTGCTCACTTGGAGGGTAAAACAGCATCAAAGCCCAGTTATTAATTATAAATCATTAAAGAACCAAATTCTTTTTAAAAATTAAATTCGGGAAATTATTCTACACCTGTACCTAGGGTGCGTACCTCCAGGTTCAATGAGCCAATACCTGGGTATCTAGGGAAAATTTGCACTTTAAGTTCAAGAAAAGTGTTTCTTCCTATGTGGAGCTTCATCGACCCTATTGGAAAACCCTCTGCATAGAGGTCAGCCTAGGCGAGAATTTCTGTGAACTGTTCAATTTTTTTTACAAAGTAACTCAGTCTCCCCAGCAAGTATACAGATTACCTCTAAGATCAAGTCCCATGTTTCAAGGCTACTTATAAGATCCGAGTCTACAAGTCAAGCAAGTGAGGACATGGCAGTTGTTTGTTGTTCGGGTTCACGATGTGGAGGCAACATTAACAGCTAGTCCAGATCATCAAGACAGCTGAAAGGCCCATATACAATCACATAATTTTTTAAGTGCTTTTTCATCTTAATCATCTGTGTGAGAGAGAGGATGTAGGAAAAAGTCTACCAAACTGGCTTTACCCAATAGTTTGCAAATATAGGTAATTATGAAAGTTATCTGAGAGCTTTGTGAAAATACTGATTTCTAAGCCCCATCTCATAGACTTGAGTTAGCAGTAAGGCTTTTAAAATTTACATAATTTGAAAAACTCCCTAAATGATTAGTGATCATTTAGGTTTAATTTTTTTTTTCTTATAGAGTATAAAATAATCATTAAATTAAATTAGGATGACAATAGAACAAATTACAGCTGAGTATCTACATGACTCAACTCAGTGGTTTTGCATAATGACCAAAATAATGTTAGCAAAATCAGAAATAACTTTTTAAGTTATGTATGGATTCATGGCTGTATATAAAGCTAGCCTAACTCTGGAGGGCTTCCTCTGCTTAGACTGCTCATCCCTCTTCCTACTATCCATCCCCTCATCTGAAAAAATTACTTCTCTTTCCCAATAAAATATCTTTATTGTCATTGTTAGATAATACAAAGCAGTATATGTAAGGCAAAAGAAAATCTAAACGACATATAAAGTGAAAAGAACTAAAAGTAAAAATGATTTCAAACTCTACCATGTGCACATAACTTTCATTATTTTAGGGCCCACCCTTTCATAAAACTCTTTATGTACATATAGAAATGCCTAACTCTAAATATATATTTATATGACTTGTAGATTAGATTATTGATCGGAAATATTGACACCCTCCCCTATCCCAACATCCATGAGTAGAGTACACTTCCCCATACCTTGGCTTTATCACTCCCTTTGGCAAACAAATGACAATGGACTCAAGCCTAGGCCTGAAGATGCCTCTCATGTCTCCTCTTGACCTCTTGCGCTTCTGCCATCCCATGACCTGCCCCAGCCTTCCTGCTCATCCTAGGAAGAGGGTGAGAAACACATTGAACAAAGCCTTCCCTGCCAACCCAGCCAAGCCACAGATGTGGAAGATGAATAAACGCTTATTGCTCTGTCGCTGAGAGTTTGCAATTCTTTGTTATAACAGGTAGACAATGAAAAACATTTTTAAAATAATAAATTGCATACTATTATCCATGCATACATGAACACCATATTTTTTCAGGTTTCTGTTGTTGCTTTTCGTTGGGCTGTTCGCTCGCTTACTTCATCTCTCCTACTCTCCTTACTACACCCACCCCTCCGACCTCCATGTAACGAATGTTACCAATCTAGAGTGTATCTTTCTGTACCTTTCTCCTTTTTCATATCATTACACACAAATATACAAACATATACATAAAAATTGATCATCATTGTTTTACAAAAATGTGATATTACAACTATGAAATTTCATGAAGGGGCAGTTCGAGTATATATATACAGATGGTCCCCAACTTACGATGTTTAGACTTTATGATGATGTAAAAGCAACATGCATTCAGTAGAAACCAGACTTCAGATTTTGAATTTTGATCTTTTTCTGGGCTAGTGATGCTCCCTCGTGATGCTGGGCAGCAGCAGTGAGGGTAAATACAATCAGGAGGGTAAATACTCAATACTATACAGTGTGCTGTGTCGCCAGTGTTTTATTTTTAAATATTGTGTTTTATGTTTTCACATCTCAGCTTGTCTGCAAAACACCGATCTGTGTCTCCTGTTTCTGGTGAGAAGAAGAAGGCAATGACTCTTGAGATGAAATTCAAGATAATTGCCCAGCTATAGGCTAATGTAAGTGTTTTGAGTGCTTTTAAGGAAGGCTAGGCTAAGCTGTGTTCGGTAGGTTAGGTGTATTAAATGCATTTTTAACATACAATATTTTTGACTTATAATGGGTTTTTAAAATGTAACCCCATTATAAGTTGAGGAGCATCTGTGTGTGTGTGTGTGTGTGTGTGTGCATGTGTGTATGTATATATACATATACATACATGTAAAATATATGACTGAGGAATGCAAACTTCTCTCAGGGTCAGGAAAAGGTTCTCTGAGGAAGTGGTATTTAAGCTGAGCCATAAGAATGGTATTATGGGCCAAACTGTTTCCCCAGAAAATTTATATGTTGGAGTCCTAATCCTTAGTACCTCAGAATGTGATTGTATTTGGAGATAGGGTCTTCGTTAAAGAGATAAATCAGTTAAAACGAGGTTATCAGGGTGGCCCTTTATCCAGCATAACTGGTATCCTTATACGAAGGGGAAAGTTATACACAAACATACAGAGGGACAACCATATGAAGACACAGGGAGAAGGTGGCCATCTACAAGCCAAGGAGAGAGGCCTCAGAAGAAACCAGTCCTGTCGACAACCTGATCTCAGACTTCCAGCCTATGAGCCACTGAGCCTCTGGTACTTTGTTGTGGCAGCCCTAGCCAACTAATATAGATGGGTAGGAGTTACCCATTACAGGGACACAGAGAAAAGGGTTCTTACACATTGCTGGTGGAAATGTGAATTTTAACAGCCTTTTTGGAGATCAATTTGGCAATAGCTATTAAAAATTTGTTTCTAGTTCTTTTGCCACTACAAGGATGGAATTAAAATATATAAATGTGTATACAGACACAGACACAGACACAGACACACACACACACACAGACACACACACACACACACACACACACACACACACACATCCTCATTTACCGAATGGGGCTTTCATTTCCACAGACAAATTCCAAGACTAGAATTGCTGGCACCGGATCATAAAAATATGCTTTTCTTTTGGGTTCCCCAGAGTCCTATTGTTCCTAAGATTACACTATAAAATTGCTGCTTTCAAAATATTTCATTTCCTAAAACTCAAGCAGTATATTAAGTATGAAAATCACTTAGGAAAATCACTGTTAACAAAATAAAAGGTAACAAGATTCTGTAACAAAGCAAATCGTATTCATTATCTATTGCTGTGTAACAGATTACCACAAATTTAGCAGCTTAAAACAATGTGCATTTATTATTTCACCATTTCTATGGGTCAGGAGTCGAGGAATGGCTTAGCTAGGCCCTCTGCAAGGCTACAGTCAAGGTATTAGCTGGGCCATGTTCTCATCTGGAGGCTCAACTGGGGGCAAATCTGCTTCTAAGCTCATTTGGGCTATTGGTAGAATTCATTCTTTGTGGTCGAAAGGCTGAGAGGGCTCTGACTTCTCACTGAGGGGAGGCTGGGAGCTACCTATAGTTCCTTGCCATGTAGGTTTCCCCAATGTTGCCATTTATGTCATCAAGCCAGCAAGAGCCTGTAAAGTGAGTAGGCTAGCAAGACAGAGTCTTATATAACACAATCACAGGAGTGACATCTCATCATATTCCTTCTATTCTATTCATTAAAAGCAAGTCACAAGTCCTGTCTATACTCAAGTTGAGGAGATTACATGAAAGTGTGACCACCAGGTGACAGAGATCATGGGAGCCACCTTCAATCTGTCTGCCACACAGATTTAAAACCTTTTTTGCCTGTGAGTTAAGACATGCACTCCCTTTCCTTGATACTATATAGATTAATCAGCGTGCCTGACTTCCCAAAGCAAGTTAGTAAGGGTTCTTACACATTGCTGGTGTAATTTTGGATTCTTAACCCAAAGAAACTGTAACCTGCTGTTTCTTGGTCCCTTCCGAGACTTTCTATCATTTGATGTTGCTTTCACTGGCTTTGTCACAACAAAATTCAAATCAGCAAACATTTATTGAATATCTTCTAAGAAACAATCTTTTCCAAGGTTGTGAGAGGTCTAACCACTTTCATTTTTTGAAGCTACTGTTATACTAAAACATTTGAAGAAATGACTAATGATGCTTATAACATTGTTGCATGTTTTAAATGGGAATTTTAGAACTGAATGATACAATATCTGAAATAAAAAATTCACTGGATGGACTTAATAGCAGAACAAAGTTGAGAGCAGAAAAAGTTAATTTCAAGTTAGATCAATAGAAATTGTCTAATCTGAAAATTAGAAAGACAAAAATTTGAAAAAATTAACAAGAGCCTTAGGAATCTAAGGGACAATGTCAAAAGAGCTGACATATGGGAAATCGGAATCCCAAAAATAGAGACCAGAAAGAATGAGGCAGAAAAATATGTGAAGAAATGATGGCGACGAAGCTTCCCATATTTGGTGAAAGACATAAATTATCATATTCAAGAAGCTTAGCAACTCCCAATCAAGATAAATACAAAGAAAACTGCATCTGGACACATTAGAGTTAAACTGTTTGTGAGGGGCAATTTCTGACATGGCTTTCAATGACCCCAACCTCCTGGCATTTACAACCCTGTGTAATAACCTCCCCTTGAGTTCAGTCTCACTCTTGTGACTTGTTTCTGATGAATAGAATACACAAAAGTTATGGGATGTAACTTCCATGAATAGATTACAAAAAAATGTGACTTTTCTCTTGGGAGTGCACTCTCTCTCTCTTACACACTCTCTCTCTCTCTCTCACTCTCTCTCACTCTCTCTTTCTCTCTCTCTCCCTTCCTGCCGCTTTCCTTCCCTCTAAGATTCTAGATTCTTAACCCAAAGAAACTGTAAGATAATGTGTATTATTTTAGCTGCTAAGTTTTAAAATAATTTTTTACACAGAAATAATAACCAATACACTGCTGAAACCAAAAATAAAGAGACAATTGTGGAACATATTATATACAAGAGGAAAAATTACTCAATAACTTTGGACTTTTCATCAAAAGCTATGAGTGGAATATTTTTCAAGTGCTTAAAGAATGAAACTGTCATTTCAGCATGCTATATCAGCAAAAATATCCTATGAGAATGAAAGGAAACTAAAAAAGTTTTCAAGTAAATATAAACTAGGAGATTTCATATCTACTAGAAGTGTGCTACAAGAAATGCTAAAGGAAATTCGTCAGACTGATGAATTTAGGGAAATGACACCAAAGGGAAGCTCAGATCTTCAAGAATGAATCAGGATCACCAGGAATGGTAAATATCTAATATCTAATAAATATACATGACTATTAATTTATTTAAAATAAACATGAATTTTTAAAGCAAAAATTTTAGCATTATTTTTGGAGTTTATAATGTATGTAGATGTAATACACATGATAACCAGAGCATAGAGGATAGCAGATAGAGGGTTAAATGAACCTATACAAATAAAGATTTATACATTTTATGTGACATGATACATTAAATCCAAATAAACTGTGAAAAGTTAATGATGTATAATGTAACCTCTGGAGTGAACAACTAGAAATTAATGCAAAAATATATAGCTAAAAGGCCAATATGTGGTGTTGAGTCAGCGACCTTGTGAATGAGTGATGTCTACAGTGTCCTGTCCTACACAACCCTGCTCAGCTCCTTTAGACCTGTGCCTATGGCTTCTTTAATGGAGTCAGTCCATATCATATTTGGTCTTCCTCTTTTCCTGCTGCCTTTTATTTTTCTAAAAACCCAGTAGATAAATAAAAATATAATTCCAAAATTATTCACATAATCCAAAGAGAATAGAAAAGGAGGAAACATCAAAACAAAACAAAAAGCAGAGGAGACAAACAGAAAATAAATAATAAAAAACCAGACTTAAATCAGACTATACTCATCATCATATTAAATGTTAATGGACTAACCACTCCAAAAAGGGGACAAGGAATATTAGAATAAGTTAAATTTTTTTAAAAAGCAGGACGTAACTCAGAAATGCATTTCAAGCAAGGCTTTCTTGACTTTTATCCATCATTTCTAAGTGCTTTTAACAGAAAGATTTTCAGGCCTACTATTTTTTCTAGACCTACTATTTTTTTCTAGAAATCTTAACATCTCTCTTTACTGTAAAATTACTAGGAAGGGGAAGCAGAAGACAACAACCACTACACACCACCGGCTCAAATCCTACATTCTATCCCTGGTTGGTGGACAGCCTTAAATAACAGATGAAGACGAAGTCTAGAGGAAACTGATTTCCTGGGCATCTAGACCAATTATGCATCATATCCCTGTGGTCTACAGACTTTAAATTGTCTTTTTCCCCCTGTTTCTCATTTAACAAATATTTTGGAGCACCTTTCTGCCAAGCACTGTGCTATAAATTGGAAATATGGAAAGAAGCAAAATAGACATAGCCCTTAGGAAGCAGTCCAATTGAGTAATAACCATTTAAAAAATACTCAGGTTATTATTTAAAATCATTATGACAAGTCTTAAGCATAAGCTACCACAAGAGCCAGGCTGCAGATGACTTCAGCAGAGGTCCCAAGCTTCATCTATTGGGGACTCTCAGTTATCTTGGAGAACCAAAAAGAAAGCTTGATGAGTAGTAACAAATCTCATTCCCCACACTATCATCAGTTTTCTCCATTGAGATGAATTTATTACTGGAAATTTCCAAGTATTAAGAATCTGCAACTATACGCCACCCTGTTCCTGTCTAAGCGGAAAGCGTTTATGATAGAGCAGACGCTCCTCACCTGGAATCCAGGAGCTACAGGCACACTGATGTGAAGGCTGGCCATCCTGGATGTGCTTTAACGTGCCATAAACCTGTGGCGCTTCTGAGGGGAGAAACAAAATGGCACAGGTGCATCAGTCAGGGTCCAGTTCAAAGAGAGAAACTACACAAATCATTTTAACAGAGAATTTAACCTAAGTAACTTTTAGTCGTTTATATAGAACTGAAAAGGCAAACGTGGAGGCTAAGGTATCACAAAGATAGTAACACAGGAAACGAGAACGGCCCTCAGGGCTGAGGGAGACAAAAGAAGACATTAGGATTATTAAAATGTAGAGGCTTGGAGGAGGCGTCACATGGAGCTGGGACCTAGTCCTTTGAGAAAAGACACTGGTCAGCTGCGTCTGCAGTAATGCTAGCACTGGTGATATGAAAAAACTGCAGACGGCCCCAAGCGGTGCTATAGCAATCACCTGTCACTGTCAAGGTGAAGAATCATTTCTGTGTTGACAGTGACAGTTAACAGGAAGGAGCAAATCCCTCTTTCCTCTCTCTATCCTTCTAGTTCCCCTCTAGCATCCTCTGTTGTCAAAGCCTAACAACTTGGTTTGCAGGGTCCAGAAACACAAAGCAAAGAATAGAATGGTGGGGCAGAAACTAGTTAATAATTGTCACAATGTGACAGAGCAAATCAAAACTGCCGAACTAAAGACAGTGAGAATTTGAGAGGCTGAGAGTAGACGGACCAACTCATCGAAGGGGAAAAATGGTCAGAATGAAGTTAGGTGACTTTATGTAGAGTGGCCTTTCTTTCCCACCGATTCTTTACCACTTGAGAACTAGGAGCAGGAGCTGCTAAAACTGAGTTCAAAATACCTTTAGGCCTGTCCCTTACTCATGAACAGTACAGTTGACTATTTTTTTTTTTTTTTAATTAGGACCAGCTCAAGTATGCTATAATGCATGCCCTCCCCCAAGTTTTCCCAAAAACATTGTCTGGATTTTCTCCTCATAGACTTCGCCCCAGTTGCCTGGTACTTCCACTTTCAGAAACTTTAACTCTAGAACACCTGTGAGCCTGATAAAAAGCCTAATGTAAATGCAGCAAGAGCCTGAAGCTAGTTTGAAATAGATGTCATTAAAGTCATGCACTTTACCTAGACAGAATATTTAAATTAATGTTACACTTAATAATTACTTAGCTGGTTTCCCTTAGCAACCAGGCAGGAGTGGCTGAACAGAAAGGAAGAGAAAAATGTTACATCACTCTGGCAGCTTTAAGAAGTTACCATGGAGAAGAGAGATGCAGCAAGAAAGAACACAACATTTTCACTACCAGAGCCAGAATAATAGCATGCAATGTGGAAGCACTCAGCCCTACAAACGACATATTTTCAGAAGCATCAATGAAGGAAAAGGCAGTCCGACTGTGAAGTAAGACAGCCTGGCAGAATTCAGGGAAAAAAAGTAGTTACATTTATCTGCCTCATCTCCTTGAGGAGTGTCAGTTTTATCAAGATTAGGACAACCGTGTGTCTGTTTACCACTGCATGCTCAGTGCCTGAAACAAGACAGACATTTGATCAATGGGTCATGGATAACCATATTCACGCCAAATCACAAAAATGGCAAATGCAGAGATATATGTAGCAATTTCATTTTGAAAAGACATTATTATGATAAGCCACTATCTGAGGGCCAAAAAAAAAAATAGGACCAGAGAGAGTTATTTACTTCAAGAACAAAAATGTACTGATACAGACCCCTACCCTGATTCTCAATGGGCAAAAAGTAAGAATTTGGTTCAATATATTTACTTAAGGAAGGACAGTATTTCTCCCTCTCAACTAATCTGTTCAGCAGCTTTTGTTCAGTTGCTGTTCAGAGACTCTTCTGTAGGATGGATGTAATGGAAGAAAAAGATACATAATGAACAGTTATATGATTATCTCACAAGTAGAGATGGCAGAGGAGATGCCTTGAGAACAGCTTTGAAAGCCATATCCCGTTTGGTGTAACCACAGGATGCTAAAATTTAAGAGTCTAATAAGTAGCAACTGGCAATGTTATTATGGTTCTTTTAACATTAAAAGGCTGTATGGGCTTTAGAATTTTCCTTTTTAAGTCTAAAGTTAAGATTTTTAAGAGAAATGTTTTTCAAATTAACAGTCACATCAAGAGCAACTCTAAAGCCAGATAAAATACTCCCCCACAAAAGTCAGTTATTTGTCCTTATTGAAGAGCAACCAAAGCAGCCATGCCAAGGAATCAATGTCCTAGGGGAAAGGAAAATAAATGGGAACAAACCAGATAAGTTCTTGGTGAAAAAACAACTTCAAGATGTTCTTTGCAAAAATCAAATGAGTCCAGAAAAAAGTAGTGGAAGCAAGTATATTAATAAACATTTTTGTAACTCTAAACAAATATTAACTATTAAGAAGGAAAGAAAGAGAAGAAAGGAGGGAAGGAGGGATAATAATAATAAATTACTAGTTTGAGAAGGGTTAAAAGCAAGGTAGAACCAACACAAAAATGGGAGCAGGGTAGTTCAAAGTTAAAGCATTCTAATTTCTACTTTTTCCTTATCTTTTTTGTCTTTTGAAATTTTCTATTTTTATATGTGCATTATTTTTGTAATCAGGATAAATTATAAATGCTGGGTTTTTTAATGTTTATTTTTGTTAATGATAAGATTCTACTGTGTAAACCGATAGAGTCTAAATGAAACATTTTCTATAGATTCATGATTATAAAATCAAGGTCCAAAAAAATTGGTAACTTGTCAAGATTGCACACTGAGTGGAGAATGAGCTAAAAGAGAATTCAGGCATCTTTCCTTCCAGTTTTATACTGGATCAATTAAAACATATCAGTTCTTTTTTATATCTGTCACCAAAATCCTATTTACATTACAGACCATGAACCAGGATGTGGATTATTTTTAAGCAGGTTGTAATTCTCCCTCCCCACTGCCCCAATGAGTTTACAATGAAGAGAATTCAAGAAGAGTAACAATTATTAGCTTCAACTTTAACATTTTAGATTTTCTCCATGGTCTGTGAAACCAGCTAACAACATAACCTAAGAAGACTATTGCTACTTTAAGTGGTATTAATTTTTAAGAGTTCCATAAAATGATCAGAGAATCTACAATCTCTAACCAGACTCTAAACTTGTAAATAATGTTCTTATCAAATATTACAAAAAAAGAGAACTGCTCAAGGAAACATGGGCAGTAATCTCAAATAAGTAAATATGTGTTATACTCTGAAAAATATGTGAGGAGGAGGAAGATGGTTGTCTCTTATGATCTCCCTTTGGTACCTTGTCTGGCACCTTTATTTTGTTGAATTGCCTGTTTTCATTGTTCTTATTACTCTTTCTGGTAATCTTGAATTCCACAATGAGTTATCTAATAGTTTCTTAAACGTTTATAAGTGTTTGTGTTTGCATTTCCCTGTTAATACCAAAATTCAACAATTATGCCTCTCACCTATACTATGAAATGAGACCTTTATACATTTTAACAAGTTCAAAAATGTTTATATTTTATATTAACAATCAATGAACCTAAGTCAAAGAATAATCAGGAGTATGGTTTTTCTATTTAGTGTCCTTTCTTAACCATTGCAATATAGTTCTTAACTATATAACAAGCATTATTTTGACTTACGCAGGTTTTATTAAATATTAGATTTTATTCTTTATGCTTTATGTCTTCCCCATCTTGAAATTTCTGATACAAAATTCATTTGGTTACAATATTTCCTTGAATAATTTTATTTCCATAAAGGATACCTGTGGTAGAGAAAATTGTTCCTTGCTATTTATTCTTTCTTTTCTGGAGTAATAAGACCTCGAAAGTTTAGCTGGACACATGGTTTCCCAGAAGAAATTACTTATCTCAGCCATTTTTATAGCTGGGCGTGGCCACGTGACATTCTGATAAATGGGATATAAACAGACGTAATGTGTTCCATTTCCAGACCTTGCCTTAAAGGAAAGGAGGCATCCTTCCACTTTCTTGTATTCCTCTCTGCTGATGTAAATTAATATGTGATAAAAGAAGCTGGAGGAGCCATCCTGGACCACAAGATGGAAGTTCGGTGGTGGTATAAGCGGAAGTGCCCAGTGGTGAGTGATGGCAGGTATGGTCCTGTATGCAGCTACCTAGGCTGCCTTCCTTTCTCCAGGCTTTTTAGCCTGGTTCTCTAGCGTTCCTAGAAATGTTAAGAACCATCTGACATATTTTCAATATGTTCTTTTTCTTCTCAGAACCGCCAGTTTCTGAAATTTGCAACCGAGGACAATGCGACAGATATTGGAAAGATGTGGTTGCAGGCAATACCGCCTCAGGGAAGTGAAGAAGAAAGGGACATATGCTAAGTTATATGGTCTCATGGGAGCTCAAGAGACTTGGTAATCCATGGCACATAGTCTCCCAAGAGCCAATTACACTACCACCTGTGGTGACTGATCTGGAATAAAGTGCTTGTTGAAGGCATTGACACCTAAGTGGCACTGCCATAGACCACTATAAAGGTTATGAGGAATTCCATGACTAGGGCATGGGGTAGCTTTTCTAATGACCCTGGAAAGCTTAAAGTAAGACAATGACAGCTCAGATTCCTAAATTTTTGTCTTATGTCACAGTCTGAAAACCATGAACTTCCTAATATTTTGCTAGAAATTTAGTATATATCTTTGCTAGATATTTTACTATATATCTTTCCTGAAACTATAGGACTGCGATAGCTGGAAAATAAATGCAAAGTTTGACCCCTAAGCTTACTGAATTACAGGGCTATTAAACCTACTGCCCTGCTATCTGTCTAAGAAAGGGCACTAATCCAGAAAGACTGAGACCCTGTAATTGGAACTGGAGTATATAAAAAGATCGGGAACACTTTCAATCCCCATTACCACCGAATCTCTCTTACTAACTGAAAAAAATGTTTTTTCTAACACCACGATTCTCCAATTTTTAGTGGACACTGACTGGGTGTCCCACAAATTTAACTCAATTCTGACACTATCTGCCTGAAGATAGCATCAGATCCCACGGGTTAAGGACCCAGTCCCACAAGACTGTCCCCACTTCGGATACCAATAAAAATTCCAGGTTGTCACCTGTGCTTCTGACCAATGGACTCTAGATCAGAGGGTTCCATGACTCCCTCTTTGGGTTTGTTTAATTTACTAGATCAGCTCACAGAACTCAAGGAAATATTTCACTTACTTGATTATATGGATACCAAAAAGGAATATGTCTGCCAAGAAGAATTCCTTGTGGTTAACTGGGCCCAAATTCATAATCAGAGTCAAGCAACCACTATTTACAGGGGCTTCTCACCCACACTGCATTTCACAGAAAGGCAGCAGATGGAGCTGCCAAACATCTTGTACTGTGTTCCTGCTGGCTGAGCTGAATCTTATAAAGGAGTTCCTGGAATCATATTTTGACCAATGGGCTTAGATCTGCCCTGTTCAATTGAAACTGTTTAGCTATATCCTCATTTGCATCTTTACTGACCAATCACAGAGGCTCCATAATGACTAATCAGAACACAAGAAGCCAATCAAACAGGACAGTGCTATTTGGACCAATCAAACAGCAAAAATTTGGATTTCTCATTTACACAAAAATGGTCCAATCAGGGCCTAGGGCAGCCCCTTTCTCTATGTAAGCAAGCTTCTCCACTTTGTCTCAGGGGAGCACACTTTGGGTTTCCTCCTGAGGCTGTGTTTCCAGGGTTTGCAAACTGTTCAACTGAATTAAGTTTCTCCTCTTTCCACACCCCAAATCGGGGACTCCTACTGACATTAGGTTGGTGGCAGTGTCTTTTTGTTGACAATTACAAATTTATCATAAAAGAATTTAAGTCGAGAAGAGTCAGATGGAAGAGATGCATAAGGCAAGATTTATGGGAAGGGGCACAGAACTTCCACGCTCTTGGCACACCAGTCCCTCCCACTAAAAAGAGTTTTTATAGAGCTTAATCTGTAGCCATCCTTTCCTTCCCCTTCCCAGAGGTCAGTCAGTGGATGGGCCTGAAAGTTCCAACCCTCTTGGTCTTTCTGATGACCAGCCCCATCTAGGGGTGGTGTGGGGGCCCCACTCTAAGTCAACTCATTAACATAAACTCAGCTGTGCTCAAAATGGATGTCCAATGAATGACAAAAGACATTCCAGTCACCTAGGAAATTCCAAGGGTTTTGCTGGAGACAAAGACCATGTAGATTTCTTATTATACCACAGTAGCCAATGATGCTACCTCTTCTTTTTCAGATGTGCTGTTACTTTAAACTGTGTAGACCTTGTCTGAAAAGAGAGCAATGTACCTCATGAGTCTCTCACATACATATCTCATTGTGCCAGTTTTATAACCAAAGCTGATATTCAGCTGTTAACACTAGTGAAGCTGTACTGGTAGTTTGGGCTATTTAGAGAATGGCATATGGCTTCCCCAAGATTGTAAAAGTAGAAGCTTTCAGGACTTAAGTTTTAGGACTGGAACTGATGTAGCATCTGTTCCATGCAGGTCACCCAGCCAACTCAGATGCAAGGCAAGGAGACACACAAAGTCACAAATACTATCATAGTTCATGGAGGCCCACCAAAGTTTCATTCTACTGCACTTTCTTTCCCTCCCACAACTGTGTTAAATGTGGAACCATTTCAAGTGACAAGTAATTTGCTAAAATAAAGTGTGGAGATGGGCTAATGGGGTCACAGCTGTCAAAGAATTTTGAGGCTTTGATGTCGAATGGAGTACCTAGGATGATGGCAAGTATTAGGTTGAGAAAATTATGAGACAGGAGCCAAAGTCTTCAGTGAATGGGAGGAGTAATCTCAAAATGTAAAGATATCAGCAGTGAGGATAATTAGATAGTATGAACTCCAAAGAAAGAAGGACCATTACATAAGGATGGAAAAGTAATGGTCTAGAATACGGCACTAGGAGAATGTTGACTGTCTCATGCCTCTTCACTATGGAAATGTGAGAATAGGCAGCTTCTATTCAAGTAAACTTTTCACAAATATTAGAGACATTAATACATGTCTTTGCTGTGTAAGGAAGTAGAATACTTTTACAAGGTTTCAGCGAAAGCATTGATCAGAAACTCTCCAAGGACATGAAAATCTGATTGAAGGAGCAAAATTTAGAAAAGACAGCCTAAATCCACCAATAAATGTATTTGGCTTCACTGGACAGTACTTCAGAAAACAATTAAGCAACTCTAGGTGAATAATATAGAAACAAACAAAATCCATAAGGTAGTTGATTACCATTCAAAAATTTTAAATTGGTTGCTTTCTTCTACATACTCAGAAAGTTTAACATAAAGAACTTTTTTATGTTGTCAAAAATGAAAGGCAACATGGAGATCAAAATACAAACATTTACTATTAAACTTACCATTTAAAATTACTATAAATTTTACCAATTAAATTTACCCACTAAGAACTTCATGCCTCTTGGCAGCCAAGATAAAAAGAAGAGAACACACCCTCTGGTAAGCTGGCAGAGCCTCAAAGATAGTTCTGGCTAGACATGCTAAGAGAATCAGAAAGGGAAGAGGCGACCTTTGAATGCCTACAGGAAGGCAGGAGGCCCCATTTATGGGCTGATAAAGTGTCTTCCTCTATAATTGGATGTAAGAATAGCCACTACTGGAAATGCCCAGAGCTGGGTAGCTCCAGGGGAGAGTCAGGTTTCAGTAAAGGCAAGACTTAGAGGTGACTTGCCAGTTATAGCTTGAGACAATGGGAGAGTTCATTTAATTGGTGGAGCAGAAGTTCCTGAAGACATAATGAAATGATTTGAGGAGAGGTAGAAAGTAAAGTTTCAGACTGGGTCAGGAACAAGAAAGTTATACACTGATTCATGAAAACAGGGAGGAGTGGCAAGGTGAATTTAATCCTGACAGTCTCTTGGAGGATGATAGGCACCTGGCTCGCCCTTGGAGGTGACCTCTCCAGCCCTCTATCTAGCACTCTGGGCTTCAGGCGCCACCCCTCCTTACCCAGCATGAGCTCCTGTCACGTCAAACAGTTCCCAATCTGTTTCCTCAGTTTCTGTTCATGCCTGTGACCAGAGTCTTTACTCTTCAGAAAAAGATTTTTTAGATATGTAATCTATAATTCTTGTATTCTTGACAGCTTATCTCTAAAAGTTAGTCATGCATTCCTCATGGTGCTTGAAGTGCTCATATTAGAATCTCTCTGCAGGTCCAGAATAATTGGCAAAGAAGCCTCTGAAGGAAGTAGACAACAGATAACTTGGGTCTGAACATGTAGAGATCCTTTGCAGAATTTTCTTAACTATTTGAAATGTAAATTTATTCTATCTACAGAGGCAAATTCGATTTTCAATACAAAAAAATCAGAATTATTTTCTAGGTGCAAAGTTACCTTCTCTTTGATGCCCGCCCCCCACCACCACCACTATCATATCCTATTAACCACAGAAATATATCAAAACCTGGAAACAGTCAGCAAAGCTTTAGTTTTCCTTAAAAATGCTTTTTAAAGCCTGGCACATTCTTCTAAACATCAACAAACTCCTTACTTAATTTTCTGAGTTATAAAATGTGTTTGTGAAAAACTCTGCAAAATAGTTTTAATCAAAAGTCAGAAGCTTGTTAGACCTTTTTTTTTTCCTCTAATCTTAGTGTGCACTGCATTAAAATGCATAACAGCAGGCAACAGGTGAAGCTTTGTTCTTGAACAACCCCCTGGATGTCTGCAGATTTGATACTTAAAATCACCTTAAGTGCAAGGTTGGAAAGACTTTTATTGTTTCAGAGCTCTTGCATATCAGCCTCTTAGCAATATGTCTTGAGATAAAATGATGACAAATGCAATAGAAACTAGGAAAGGGGGAAATAATTAGTATTTCAAAAGCAATTTCTCTTTTTAAAGATCCTAAATCATTTTTATAAAATATTATTTTAAGACAAATTATCAGGGCCTCATAAATACTTGATATTGGCCAAGAAAGTTATTCTCCAAAAATTTGGGGAAAACTTCAGAAAATCCTCTTTTGGCCTCATTTAAAATATATTATTATCTTTTATGCCCCAAATCTGCCAAGATTTTAAAATAAACTTACTTATGTGACAGTGATTGTAGAAATGTGCTATACTTCAGGGGATTTTGTGGAATATGGCCCAATGTCTTTATTGCCACATAATATCAAGAAATTATTTTCAATAATTATAATTTTGTTTGTAATACTCCCTCAGGTTTGCTTAGCTTGTTATAAACAGATTAAAATTTATCGTTGCTGAAGGTTTAGAAATCGTTAAATCCAGGGGTCGATTCCCTGCCCTCACCTTGTTTAGCGGCCCAGCAGCATTCGATGCAGTTGATCACTCCTGCCTCAGGTCCGTCTTGACTTCCAGGTCACCACACTCTCCCGGTTTCCTCCTACCTCCCAGTTTCCTTTGCTGGCTCCTCCTCTTCTCAGTCTCCTCACGCCAGACTGCCAGAGGTCAGCGTTTGGTCCTCTTCTCCACCTGCGTTCTCTCCCTCGATGGTCTTCCCCGATCGTGTGGTTTTAAATATCATGTATCTGCCACTGACTCTCGAACAAGGCTGCAGTGACACAGGACCCCACCCTCAGATGAACCCCACACTTGGTTTAATACTCTACTGTTGCAATCTTGAAATTCTTAATAATTTTTTTAACAAGGGGCCCATTTTCATTTCGCATTGGGCCCTGAAAATTACATGTAAAATATATCCCTCTATTAAATGTATATATTCAGACTAGCTATCTCTCCAGACCTGTATATATCTAACTGCCCACCCACTCCACATCTCAACTTGAATGTCTAATAGATATCTCAAACTCAGTAAGACCAAAACTTAACTCTTGAATTTCCTTCCCCGAATCCGTTCTAGCTCTAGCCTACGCATCTCAGTAGATAACATCATCATGTTTCCGCTTGCTCAGGCTACACACCTTGGAGTCACTTTTGATTCTGCTGCCTCTCTTGTGTCCCACAAACAATCCATCAGCCTCTCATGTTGGCTCCATCTTCAAAACATATTCAGCATCCAACTGTTTCTCAACACCTCCACTGCTGCCATCCTGGTCTGAGCCATCATCAGCCTTTTCCTGGATCACTGCAATAGGTTCCCATAAGCCTCATGTCTTTTATTCTTGCTCCTGACAGTCTTTTCTCAACATGGAAGCCACTGTGTTTTAGAACAAAAGCCCGATCGTGTCACTCTGATCAAAACCCTCTAACGATTTCTCATTTCACTCAGAGTAAAAAAGCTAAGGTCTTTACTTAAAAAAAAAAAAAAAAAGGTTTCTGTAGAATCTCGTTCTACCACCACCACTGGCCCCACCCTGTTTTCTGACCTCCTGCTCACTCACCCGCCTCCAGCCATCCTGGCTTTTCCTTGCAGATGCCAGGCTGCTCTCATCTTGGGGCTTCCAGCCCCGCCCCCGCCCCAGATAGCCTCAGATTTTATTTCTGAATTTAAAAAAAGTTAAATTTTATAAAGAACAATAGATCGTTTTCCTTTCTCCCTTCCTTTTATATATCTTTTCAAAAAAAATTTTTTTTTCAACTACCATTGAAATTCAATCTCATCTTAGGGATTCTGTGCAGGCTGTTTCCTCTGCCAGAAATGTTCTTTCCCTGATATTTTTGTAGCCAACTCCATTATCTCCTTCAAATCTTCTCAAATTTCAACTACTTCTCAAGACTCATGTCGAACGCTCTATTTAATATTGCGACCTGCCTTGCTTTTTCTTTTTTTCTATAGCACATAACCTTCTAACATATCTATTATACACCATAATATGTATATGTATACTATGTATACACTATAGTTTTGTATATTTTTAAAATTTATTATCTATTATTCATTATCTATTATTCATTGTGTCTTTTCTAAAATGTAAACTCCACAAGAGCAGAGATAATTACTGAGAACAGTACCTGGCACATAGTAAGCATTCAGTAAATATCTGGTATTAAATGAACAACATAGAGTACAATCCACATTTATTATGGAAGAACTTTAAACATGGAATTTAATCAATAACTATTTAAATTGTTCGGTCATTTGTGTAGAGCCCAAGGTGATCACCTTAAACTCCTTCCCCAATATTTAGCTAAATTGTTTAGCTGGATAAGAAGGTAAAAATTCTCTTCCAATTGTTCTTTATTCAATTGTTTATTATTCATACAAATGCTATTCCCCTCAACTGTTCATTATTCAGATAAATGAATGGTATTACTCTCAAGGAGACTACAGTGAGTTTGTGGCTCAAGAATAAATCATGATTAAGTGAGATGCTCAACGACTGGTATAATTATGCTGATTTAGTAGTATCTCACATAGAATTTTTCAATAACTAAGTATGTATAACATGACTTCTTTAAGTTCCAACTACGAATAAGCTAGAAATCCATAGACAGTGGGTTTCTGAGAACTGGAAATAATTTTTGCTTGTGAGTTGTAAGGCAGTAACTCACATGAGGATGTAAATGAAATCCTGCTTTTCTCAAACTTAAAACTTGCCTTATTTTTCTTGGTGGTCATAAGGAGAAACTAAATATTTTCTATTATTTAAAATAATTTCAAAGCTAACATTTTTGGTGCTTTCAAAGAAAAGCTGCAGAGAAAGCTTGTATGATTGACAGACACTAATACTATGAGAAGATTACAAATGAGCCAAGAAAACGCCACCTCTCTAAAAACCAGAAATCTAAGTCAGGCTAGGGCAGGCCTAGGAAGCCTGTCCTGCGCTGGCATGAGGAGATGTTCAAGGAACAGGATCAATGTGGGGCTATATTTCTACCTCCAATTTAATGGATTTCAAAAAATATTATCAAGAATTTGTGTGGTTAGCAATGAAAACCTACTAGGAAAGGTTAACAGATTTAGGATTATTCCTTCTGGGGAAGAGAAGAGGAAATTCTTTAACTGTAGCTCTTAGATAGAGTCCCTTGTATAGCATTCTACAATTTACATATTGCTTCTGAATACATTATCTCATTTTGATCACAACTAAGCTGTTCAACAAAAAGGTTAGATAATAAGAAAGTAATAAAGATGAGTTTTTCCATTTTAAATGAGATTTAAACATTTTTAATGATTTTTGTTAAGCATAAACTTCAAATATGTTAAATTACATAAATGCAAAATTATTATTATGGCATAAAGACTAACTTTTTACTACATAGCACAGATGGTCCTCATTTTTAGGCACGGTTGAAGTTAAAGGGAGATGAGACAGAGCTGGCTGGCTGGCTGTGCCTTGGTGAGGTACAGTCTGTCCCCAGAAATGTTCACAGTTCAATGTTGTTGTATATCCAGAGCTCGTCCAGCTCTCAAGTCCTTCCTCATACCAAACACACATTCCACATGGCTGAAAGGAATATTCTCCCATTGCAATTAATAAAATTATTTACTTTATAAGTATTCAAGGATTTTGTGACTCAATAGAGACAGATAAATACATAATTTCAATGAAGTACTGTGGTCATTATCATTGAATCTGCACGACCTACTCAGCGGAGTAAACCCATAGTTTCCCTGAGGTAGGATCGGAGATGATTTTATGAGAACCGCATATTTTAAAAAATCATTGCAATACCAGAGGATATGAATAATACCAGAATTGTGGTACTTGATTCAAGTAATAATAAAAATATTAGTATTTTTGAAGCTCTTTAATTCATAAAACAAAAAATGTAAGACTAAGTTTTCAATACATTTAAAATTTTTAAATTACACATTAAGTAAAATGGAAAATTATAAAAATTTAAACATTAAATATGAATCATCAGCACGGTATCAGTTGTTGGCAGATAAAATCAATTAAGTATTACAAATTTATCTAAACACCACATGAAATAAAAATAATTAATCATGACAAATAGATGAATTATGATATGACCTTTTCTTTTTTAAAATGTTTCTTTGTGTCTATTGATCATTATTAGTAAACTTATTTTTGTGAATATTTTTCTAGTTACTGAAAAAACTCTAATTCACAATAGTTGGAAGAGGGCATCATGGTTATTAGATAACTCTAGATATCTTTTTTACTCCATCGTCAAATGAACACTGTTTCTTTTTCATATGCACATGTGCATACTAACTTTTGAGAACGTACTTTTATACCTATTATTTTTCCATGGATTGCAACCTTTTTTTTAATTGACAGCAAGCTGTTGTTCTTATTCTTTAAAAAGAAATATTTCCACTTTAATTTCATAATGGGATTCCAATGCAGTTTCTTGGATTAGTTTCAATACTGGCATCTTCATATTCTACTTGTTCAGAAGTTCCTGAAACTCAAATAAGTATTATTCTACCACCAGAAGCATTTCTTTTCAATTGCTATTTATTATTCTGCTTAAGAATTATGGAGACATGGAATTTTATCCATATAAATAAAACGGTTTGATTAGAAATCGTAATGCAGTATAATATATCAATGATTCAAATTTCAGAATTTTTCAGAACAATGATTTTATTCCAACAAAAAATACTGGCCTTCTGGTACCTTAAAATATCACTGTACATGGAACACTAGAATTTTTTTAAACCAACATTGCATTTACTAGCTTAAAAGTTAAATATGATCCATACAATACAAGGCAGACTTGTAATTCTATCCTGGCATTAAAAAAACATCATAAATCCAGCAATCTGAAGTAATTAAAATAGAAATTCAAATTTCTATTTTACACTCCGAAGAAAATCCCCAAGGAGAATACTTACCTAAAACTTCATAAAAATCCCCTTCTTTATCCCTACTTCCTGGAACATATCTGGAAGTTACTCAGAAGTCTTTTCTTTGTTTACCCCCAAGTTCTCAGAATTTTCACTTGAACCCATGTAGTATGAATTCTAGTTTTCCCATTACCCTTCACCTTTCAGAATTACCATTGGTTCTTCTACTTGTAATGTTCTCCTCTTTCCTGTGAAGGTCTCCTGGATCTTCATGTTAAAGACAGAATGGGAGGTAAGGGACTTGAGGGAGACCCTATATTCTTTCAAGGAGCATTACTACAATGAGGAAAATAGGTCAGTAAATTGAGGATGTGATATAGAGGGAGGAATTACTTTTTGCATTGTTTTTGAATGTAAGAAATATTAGATGTTTATAGACCGTGAAGAAGGGGGCAAATAGAAAGGGAGACTTTAAAAATACAGAAAAGATGGAATAGAATAACTCAAAGTTTAAGACTCCAGGCCTTTGCACATGCTGCTTTCATCTAATCAGAGACTCCCCGCCATTTCCTCCATCTGGCCATCTACCATTTGTTCTTCAGGTCTCAACTCAGAAATCAGGTCCTACAGGAAATCGTACATAATTCCCCGTTTCCAGAGCTTTGGAGGCTCAACCTAGCGTGGCCCTTGCTGGCTGTATTTAATGGCCTTGTGGACTCGTCAGACTCCTTCACTAGAGACCAGGTCTACTAAGTCTTTGTAACCCCAACCTCAGGCTTGGTGCACGAAGTGGTAGGTTCTCGATCAATGTTTGCATTTTAATAATAGGGTAGGCTCTCGATCAATGTTTGCATTTTAATAATAGGGTAGGCTCTTCTTTTTCTTGGAGGAAAACACTTAAAACCATCATTTTAGTGGTCTCAACTTAACTAAGGAAGAGACCCTTTACTATATCTAGGGACCAAAGAGAAAGTATGAAAAGAACTAAATACTCTGCAATTTCAAATGATTAATGGAAGGTGTAAGACTAGCTTCAGAAATGGTAATATTCTAGAGGGTGAAGTAAAAAGGGGTTTCCAGACCTCCAAATTTCCCTTCAACCCTTAAGAGTTGGTCCCCGTTGGGGACCAATGGCTCTTAAAACAAAAACGAGAACAAAAAGCTCCTTCTATTGTAAATATGTTTGAGCTGTCCCCACCAGACTGAGCCCAAATGAGTGGCTTAATTTGAGGCAATCTCCTGGCCATGACACACAGCATTACCTGTCTCTGTTTCAGTTAAACTTATTCTGAGATAGGCACTTCTAAAGTAGCGATAAAGCAAAACCAAAGAGCAAGTCAAATATACTCTTCAGCAAAATTAGTGTCATAAAAAAAATCATTAGGAGTCTGGATAACGTGAATGAAACAAGACTTTTGTTAAGGTCCTCCCTGTGTGCCTAGTGTAGTTGGTGAATCAGGGTGCAGTTCACAATTATTGCTCTGCTTTGATTTTTTTCCTTTTATAAAATGAGGATAATACCCCATCCTCTCTATCTTTCAGCTTCCATTCTACTTCCAAATTTCTATTAGCTGTAACTTTATTTTTATATTATTTTAATATTACTTTGTTTTGTAACATTAAGTATCTGTGCTTTGTCTGTTAGTTGACTCTTTAAACATTTATTTCTGCAAAACAGTAATACATAGACAAGAGTCCAATTGTGCAAAGGAATCCACAGGAAGATAAAGTCCGCCTTTCATCCCAGTCTCTGACACCACCCTCCCCAGAGGTAAATGGTTCCTGTGTATGCTTTCAGAAATATTCTGAGCGTGTATACGCATATATATATGAGATACATACTACTATGGTTTGAATGTTTGTGTCTCACCCACATCATACACTGAAATCCTAATCCTCAAAGGTGATGGTATTAACAAGTGGGCTTTTGGGAGATGCTTAAATCATGAGGGTGGAACTTTCATGAATGGGACTAGTGGCTTATAAAAAAGGGTCCAAAGAGATCCCTAGTCTCTTCCACCACATGAACTTATAGGGAAAAATGTGCAACCTGAGCGAGGGCCCTCACCGGACCATATGAGATGGGAAGAACTCTGATCTTAGACTTCCAACCTCCAGAAATGTGAGCAATCAATTTTTGCTGTTAATAAGCCACCTAGTCTGGGGTAATTTGTTATAGCAGCCCAAGCAGAGTAAGACAGACAGACAGACAGACAGACACACACACAGCTTGTTATAGCAGCCCGAGCAGAGTAAGAGACAGACAGACAGACAGACACACACACACAAATATATATGAATGCTGTATTAATCTTTTGCACATTGACTTTTCCACTTAAAATATCAAGATTGTTCTATATTGGCATGGCAGATATGCTTCATTCTTTTTGAAAAGTTCACTTATAGTCCATCGTGTGGTGGTGGGGGGATGGGTTTTAAAGTCTAGAAACTATTACAACATCAACGTTAAAAAAACAAAGATTTAGTACGAAAACATTCCTGAAAACTTAAATTTAGAACTCAGAAAATTTTGTTCAATTCAGCAAATAGTTATTAAGCATCTACTATGTATAGGGACCCAGATAACCTTTATTCTTTCTTTTCCTTAGCAGCTTTAAATATCTATCCAATAATAAGGGGGAAATAGTATTTGGTACCTCAACATTTGAAAGGTTACATATATACATACTCTTACCTATAACTCTATAATTACTTTGCTTCAAGACTCTGAGTATAATTCCTTGTTTTAATTGTTCTTATCCATATGAGTACTTTTCTGGAGTAGGTTCATATTGGTCCCATTTCCTTACTTCTTCACTTCTCAAACCACTGCAGTTTGGCTCTTCAGCTCATCATCCCAGTAAAACAGTACTTACCAAGATCATTCTATGACCTCTTACTTGCTGAAACATTGAACACAATTAAGCCTTATCTTACTGGACTTCTCTGCTGCCCTGGTGATGCTCTTTCTCTCTGAACCTCTCTATATCTTTGGTTTCAATAAGGTACACTCTCCTAGTTGTCTTCCTCTTTGTCTGTTTTTTCTGTCTTTGCTATGGATTTCGTTTCTTCTTTGTGGCCCTTCAATGTTGGTCTTCTCTACAAGGTTTTCATTCTTGGCTCATTATACTTCTCATTTTACATGCTCTTCCTGTCTGGTCTAGTTAGGTCTCAATCAATTGGTAACAAATCCATTTCTCCGGTCTTCTTCATCTTAATTATATATCCAACTGCATGCTGGATATCTCTCCATGGAGAATCCAATATACCTAGAGATGAATTTATCCTCATTGCTCTTCAAATTGGTTAAGTCTTCAGTATTTACCACCTCAGTTGTTGACACAATCACCCACCCAGACACCAAGGCCAAAACCCTAGCATCAGTTTAGACTCCCCTCTTCCCTTTTCCTTTCCATATTCAATCTCTAAATTTTGTTAATTTTACTTACTGTTTACATCTGTCCCTGCTTCTATCTTTGCCATCACTGCCATAACTTAAGCCTTGTCATTTCTTGACTACTTCAACAGCCTTCTAATTGATTTGTCACATTCAGTTCCCATCGAAAATACTATTTGAACCAAATAATTCTATTGCTTAGATCCCTCTGGTTCTCTCCTATTACCTGTAAATTGCTTATATAGTTCAGTCCTTGCCTATCTTTCCAGCCTCTTTCTGAGTTGACTTTATGCTCCAGGAATACAAAACTATTTGTAGTTTCCTGACATAATTCAAGATCCTTTGCATTTCCCATACTACTTTCTGTACTTGGAATGCTCAATATTTTCCTTTATAACTTGGAATTTTTATGTCCTAATTAAGACATATTTGACTACTCAAAGTTACAATGATAATAACACATGAGTAGGCATCAAAGTTTCTTGTTTTCCACATGGATATTGGATTGACCTAACACCATTTATTGAAATACCTTTTTTTCTCCACTGTTACAACAGTGTCACCTTTGCATAAATAAAATGTTCACATAAGCACCTTTTTGGGAACTTTATACAGTTCCATTGCTCTACTTTCTAATATCTGGTAGTATAAATCTTCCAACTTTGTTCTTCCAGATTGTGTTGGCTATTCTTGGTCTTTTGAATTTCCATATAAATTTTAGAATCAGCTTGTCAATTTACACACACACACTCACACTCACACACACACACACACACACACACACACAACCTGCTGGGATTCTAATAGGGATTAGACTAAATTTACAGATCAACTTGGAGAGAACTGACATTTTTATGATATTGAGTCTTCTGATCTGTGAGTATAGTATATCTGTCCACTTACCTGGGTCTTCTCTAATTTCTCTTAATAATAAAATTTTCAGTATAGAGTTCTCAGACTACACATCTTCCATGAAAATTTATTCTGAGATGCAATGGGCTAGATGGTATCCCAAAGATATCAGGTCCTAACCCCTGGAACCTGTAAACGTGACCTTATTTGGAAAAAGGGTCTTTGCAGATGTGATTAAGTTACGGATCTTGAAACAAGGAGATACTCCTAGATTATCCAGGTGGGCCCTAAATGCATCAGTGTCTTTAGATGACGGAGGAAGAGGTAAATTCGAGACACACACAGAGAAGACAATGTGAAGATGGAGGCAGAGGTTAGAGTAATGCAGCTTCAAGCCAAAGAATGCATCAGATATCAGAAACTGGATAAGGCAAGGAACAGAGATCCCCTAGAGCCTCTGGAGGGAATGTAGCGCTACCAAGACCTTGATTTCAGACTCCTGATCTCCAGAATGTTGAGAGAATAAATTTGTTTTAAGCCACTGAATGTGTAGTAGTCTATTACAGCAGCCACATGAAACTAATAATATTTTTGATGCATTTATATACAGTATCACTTTTTAAAAAAATTCATTTTCTAATTGTTTAGTGAAGTATATATAAATATAATTGATCTTCATATGCTGACTCTATCCAGCGACTTGCTAAATTCACTCATTAATACTAATAGTTTATAGATTATAAATTTATATAGACTCTCATTTCTCAAAATAACAGATTTATGTATTTCTTCCCAATCCTTATACATTTTCCTTGCCTTTTTGCAATTCCTGGGATGTCCAGTACAATAATGAAGTATATTCTCTTATATCTTTTGATTTTGGAACTATGAGAATGTATTGTCTTTTCAAAATTTAAAATACAATGAAAATAGAAAAAAACCTTAAATACTGTAAAAAAAAAAAAAAAAGTGGCCGAACAAAATAACCAACATCCATCTAGTTGACAAATCCATAGGCCTTTTCTTAAACCCTTCTCATGACTCTGCATCATTGGACATTGTTTATTAAAACTTTCTTAAAGATTTCTTCCTTGTCCATTATTTTTTTCTCCCTTTAACACCTTATAGACTGTCCCAAGATTTTCTCCTTAGGTCTTGAGGACCCTGAGAAAGATAACTACCAAGGACTCCTGGTGGCTAACTGGGCTCGAATTTAAACAGAGCCTAGAAGCCTTTCTAAACATGGACTCACAGAAACTGCACTTTAGGGAGAAGCCTGCACTGAACTGCCTGCCTGCCTGCACGCACTGTATTCCTGCCATCTGAGCCCTATAAGAGTTCCTGGAATCATATTTCAACCAATAAGACTGAGGTTTTCTCTGTCCATAGCTTCAGCAGCTATATCCCCCTCCCCATCATCTTCACTGACCAATCACAGCAGCTCTATTCTGACCAATAAGAACAGTTCGTACCAATCAAACTGTGAGAATTTAGAGCCTTCATTTGCATGAGGACAGATCATGAGGACAGATCAGGGACCAGGGACAGGATCATCTGTCTATATGTCAGCTCCTCTTGGGCTGAGTGCATGATCCCTTTCCATGGAATTACGAACCGTTATGTTTCCCTGGTTGTTGGTGTAGCACAGCAGAGCAGTCTAGCTGGAGAGGGGCCTTGCCCCAAGGCCACCTGACAGCCATGCTGTTTCATAACTTAGCTGTAACACCACTGAGCTGATCCACAGCTGTTATTCTCATTCATGCTGTATCTCTTGGAACTGAGTAGTTTCCCTCTTCACCACACCCCAAATTGGGGATTCCTGTTGGTGTTGAATTGGCACCAATGACTATCAGTTGACAGTCTCTATACTGTCCTGTTAACTGTTGAGAAATAATTTTAACAGCTATTATTCTTCAGAACCAAGTCAGTTTTGGGTGCTGTCCCTTTCCTCCAGGGGCAAAACAGAAACTTGCTTTCCGTTATTTTTTTTAAATATCTTAACCCATCTTCCTCCCTGAGGTGGTTCTCCCAAGAGTGGGATAGTCTTCCTTGCTCCGCCCTCTTTGCTGTACTCAAGAAAAGCATGAAATCTTTTTAAGGCTTTTATTGATAGAAATGTTACAAAAGTCTCCAGATCATGTTTTGATCCTTGATCTATACGCATAAATTGCTTTCCGTAGAAAACTGGCTGGAAGGTGTTGTAAAGTTGGAGTGTTAGAAAGCTGGCTGGCCAAGAGGCCTTTTTGTGAATTCACTCAGTTCAGGGATTGGCCTTTGTGTTACAGGACCTGAGATGCTGAATCATGACCATTAGAAGCTTATGTACAAAAATTAAAATACTAATGTGTTAATTTACAGTGAAAAATATAACTGTCAAGGGTAATGGCTATTCATTACATTCAGCCAGAACGTTCTCTCCTTGTAGAAAAACTGTACAGAAATTAAAAGACTATTCAGAACTCTATTTGTTGAGAAAAGGAACAGAACAAAAGGTATGGTTGTGGTTTAAATATTGCACAGAATTATATCAAGCTTTGCTAGACAAACTATCTCCACTACCAAAACTGGACAGATTTTGGACCTGCCCAGGGCTCTCCCCTTTAGAAAAGGACCCTGCCAAATATTTACTTCCCAGGCTTTTCTTGGCTCATTTCCTAATTGAGACATTTCTGCTTTAGTGTTATTTCTTTCAGTGAAGGTTTTCTCTGGTCAAGTGTTTGGAAAATACCTTACAATTAACCCCAAATACTGATCTGCATACATCTGCATACTAAATGCTCACAGTTAAGTCCTGATGTCTCCTGAGAAAATTTAAAAAAGAAAATCATAAATAGCCCCTAACGACAGGCAGCCTGGCACGTAGACATCCTCAAATCTGGTAAACGAAAAACGCAGTTCCCCATTCCTTCTGCCTAATGCAATTCAGAAAAGCATTACAGAGCACATCTCCTGCCAGGCTGGAAACCCTGCCAGAATGCAGCTCTTGCCTCACCTCGACTTGAGGACTCCGCCCTCTCTACAGCTCTGCTCCAAGCCTTGACCACGGGTCAGCACAGCCTGGATAGGCGCTAACCGGGCAAAGACCCCATCCTCGTTTTGTTTTACTACTGAACAGTACCCACTCCCTAACTAATGAAATAGCAAAACCTAAAAAGGAGAGAGAGAGAGAAGATGAAAACAGGGAGAATGGGTTAAAAACAAAAAATGTTTCAGCAAAATGCAGCTGCATTGCTCCGCACTGGAAACTCAGCTCGGTACCCTTGGTCTCTCTAGGGAATCAAGCCCCAGTTCGGATTCAGGAACAAAAACTGCCGAGTCTAAACAACGATGACCAAGTCTACTGCTCTGGCGGGCTGGGCCTGGGAATCCAGAAGTCGCCCTGCTCCACGCCCGACTCCACCGCGGGAACGCGCGCGACAACAGCTAGACGCCGGCGGAGGAGCCCTGTAGCCCAGCAGCCAGGCCGCCGCAGTACCTGAAGAGGGCCCTGGTCCCGCTGGGGCCTACCCGACCCCTGCAAACCCCTCGAAAAAAGGGGGGCCGTTCCCCGAACTCCTGCGCCTCGGGTCGCGCCGGCCCTTTCTCACGCTGGCTGCGTTTCTTCCGCCCAGAGAGGGCAAAGAGTCCCGCTCCCTCGCGTGCGCCTCCGCCCGCGCCCCAGAGCGCCCCCTAGGCAGGAAGCCCGAGAGTTGGCCGCGCCTCTGCGGCGATTTTATTAGCGCTCGGTGGGGGTTGCCCGGTCTGTCGGCGTGCGGGGCTTCCCTGCCCCTCCCCCTCGCACCCCGCCCGCCCCCCCGGCGGCCG